>NC_135316.1:55298017-55910017 GCF_048772815.1 Callospermophilus lateralis
TGAGATATGTTTTCTCAAAATGCACATTGAAAGCTATAAGGCAACTGAAAAATGTCTTCAATATTAAAAAAATGCTTAACTGAGAATGATAGCCCATCTGAATATAGTTTTTAAAATAATATAAACATTAAAATATTGTCAAAAATAATGGTTTTATCAAAATACTGTAATTAAAAGAAGTTCTAAAGAATGTGGCTTAATTGATCCCAGAAAAAAGAGCCTGTAACATAAGAAAGGAAAATAAAACAGATTTAGATATTATATCTACTAAATGTAAAATACAACAACAACAATAATAATATCAGTAGTAATTTGTATTTTCAACATGATACAATTTAAAAAGTGATTTAATAATATCTGCATTGAAAATAAGGTGTTGTAAATTAAGGGATATCAGGTTCTTTTAACACTTGGGAAGAAGAAAGAGATTTTAATCATCCTTAAGACAAGCATGATTACATATATTTAAAAACATAAGCATGAAGGAAATATAACAATATATGTGAATAGAAGAATAAGTTGTAAGTTTGTTGTAAAAAAATACATAAAACTTGTAAGGAAGAACACAGAATGATAAAAATATGACAACCCATGTAAAGAAAAACCTATTCTATAGTGATAGAAATAATTATCAATTTTTGTTCAGATACAGTTAGGAATTGAGGATTCATTCACTTTGACATGGTGATGGAAATAGCCTGTCTTAGGTATCAAGATTGTGACAGTAATGTATATATTTTGTCAATATTCAAAACTGTACACTTAATATGGGCAATCTTTTTGTTCATATTTCCTATTTTCATATACTTATTTTTAAAACACACTGAAGTTGAGAAGCAGAGGAGCAACACTGAGATTTGTGTATATAAATTTTAAAGGCCATTTTGGGTATTTGTCAGAACATAAAATAACTTCCATCCCTTCTGTATAACTCTTTCATGAATATGTGGAAATACTAAAAAACAAACAAACAAACAAAAAAGTACTGAACAAATACCTAATGTAATATTGGAATATCAGTTTCCTACGATTACTTCCTCTATAATATGCGGAATATGGAGCTCATCTTTTTTTTTTTTTCTTTTTTTTTTTTTCTGTGCAGGGGTTTCATTTCCTTCAGGGGTTTGCCTTTAGTTTGGATCCAAATGACTCCATCCTGGCAGCCTATAGCTTGTCCAGCTTATCATAGAAGTAACTGGTTAATTCATTGGCTCACTATTGTGCTTTATGTGGCTACCTTCCTGAAGGCAGCCATCTTTCCACCTCACTAATTCTTTTTGCTATGGTTATTTTAGCTTTGTCTTCCATGCAGCAGACACCTGTCCACAGTACTCTAGGGGAACACTTCAATCTCTCCAAGGATGAAGCTGACAATCCCTAAACTTGATGTGAAGGAGTTAATATCTAATACAGCACATCTCTGAAACTTTGTGAAGGGAGAGTTGGGACTCTTCGCATGTATTTATTCACAAAAAAATCTCCACAAATCCCCTCTCTAACACATATAGCTTTCAGAGAAGATTGGGTAGTCCTTGACATGATTCTAGGGCATATCCTTTGTCAATTCTACTTAAACTACACTGTCACATACTGTGCTTTAGCTATCATGTTGTTACCAAAATTGAAATTGAGGCAGGTAGATTCATAAGGATGAAATTGAGTCTATTCCATTAACCACTAAGTCAAGAATGCATTTCTTCCTTATGTACAGAGTGCTCTTGTATCATACTAGGAAAGAGCAACTAATATTGCACAGTGCATTGGGAAAAGTTTCACAGAGAAGACCCACTGTAAATACGGTTTTAAAGAAAACCTTTTTTTTTTTTTTCAAGTGGGAGAGGATTTTTTAGTTAGCAAATGGAATGATGCAAAGAATGTAATATTCTAAGAAAAGCAAATAGCTATGGGTAGCTGTAGTGTAATGCTGTGTAGAAATTAAAAAATTACAATAAAAAATAAATGGAATGGGATCTTTAATTGTATTTATTGTTATTTCAGAAATTTTATATTATGTCACATAAATAATAGAGGTTGAAAGAAAATTTGTCAGACAACCCATCTGTGACATTTAGAATATTGGTTGTCATTTTGTAAGTACTCAAATATATGAGATTTATTTTGATGATAATTATTAAAATTTTTAAATCACTACATTACAACTTTGTGCTTTTTGAAGTATAACTATGACAGCCATGTGAAATATGAATTGAAGAAACCAGAGAGAGATGACAGAAAACTATTCCCCTGGATTATATGAAATGGTGAGAACACAAACTAGGCTAGTGACCAAAAATAAAGAGAAAGAATGGATAAAAATTTATGATCATTAATTTATGGAGAGATTTGAACCCAAGTAGAGCACATACTCTTTGCAGTGAATTTGTAGAGAAGTAAAGTTTATAGGCACTTCCCATTTTCTGTATTTTGAGAAAGGACAAGAACATGGAAAGACAAGTACAATGGATTAAAAGAGGTAAAATATTATACCTAGTTTCATGTATAGACAGTTTTAATGGCCAGTAAGAAATTATAAATAGTGAAAGCCTACCTGGGTAGCACATGGCTTCAACAAGAACCCTCTCATGAAAGCAAAACAAAAATATCTACCTCAGCAGAAAAACTCTGAGGAGTGGATCTGATTCTTCAAGTGATAATAATCCACTTTCCTTCTTGAGGACCAAAGTGGAACAAGGATACTATAGAGCACACAAACTTTGCAAAATAAATTGACTCTCTTGCCCCAGATGGCTTATGTTGAGTGGTGTACACTTGAAGACACATCCATGAGTTAGACAGGCAATAGGCCCCAAAGTTTTGCAGGGTCTTCCATATACCCCAAAGGATGAGATTTGCTCATTATCTGCCAAAGTGGGCCAGCAGACAATTATCATTAAACTTTCACTTTCTTTTTGTTATCTAATCAGAACTATGTGGCAACTTTATAAGATTAGAAGCAAAACACAGAAGATAACTTAGGAAATGTATTCATTAAGAGAGTGATATTGTAGAAAGTACTGAAAAGAATAACGGATCTGCTGATGCTTGATTTGGAATACATGCATTCCAGCTGCATAGATTTCTTCATGTGCAGGTACCCATGTATATGTAAGGTACTTATATATGTTCCATAAACACATACTTACATAAGTAATTTTTTACTATTCAACATGAGAATCAATAAAATTGTACATACATATATAAGCAATATATACATATTTGATATAAGATGCATAGAGCTGGTCTTCATTATTCATAATTCTGTATTTGCAAATTTGTCTCAAGCTAAAATTTCTTTGTTTCACCAAAATGGATATCCCCTGTCTTTCACAATGAAGAGCAATGAAAAATTTGAATGCCCTGATATGCAAATAGATCCAAAAAGGTCAGGTTCAGCTTCTTGTTTTAGTTTTTATACAGAGAAGACCTTAGGATGTAAAAGTACAAGCAAGAGAAAGCAGTGTATGTAACTCTGGTTATAAAGAGATTTGGGTGAGCTTTGAACCTCATTTCTCTTTTGTAAAATAAAGAAAATAGAATCTGCCAAGATGAGTTGTGTTTTCTGTTTTTTTTTTATTTGAGTACATATGATTTTATTCTGAGAGGAACAAAAGGTGGAATGTTAAAAATGTTTGATTTTAAGTATAAGTTAAGGTAATATAATTCTATACACATCTGATTAAAGGCTAGGAAATTAAAGTTGCATAGATTATGTTGTTGATGACCTTTAAATAAAACACTTCCATAGTTTAATTTGTGTTTCATTAACATAGAAAGAAGAAAATATCTACAATGTATATAGAACATCTTTTCAAACATTTGATAATGAAGGGAAGGAAATAAAGACATGAAGAAAAAGGAGAATTCACGGACAAAAGGAATCAATTGAAATTCTGAATAAACAAGAGAAATCAGGGTGATAAATGGGTATTAAATATTGAAGGAGGGGACTCAAGCGATGATTGAAGTGTTTGGAAAACTTACTATTGGATATTTTTATTTTCCATGTTTACAATGAAATAAACTACTGAAATGTGAACAGTTCATTTTGAGAGAATGAGGAGTAGGCATTTCATAGCAACCTCTGCACAGAAAGAACAAACTGGGCCAAGGAAGGTAAAGGCTGAATAGTGGGTCAGTCCTCCTGAGTTTGGTATTTGAAACATGAATATTTGGCACTAATCAGACCAGTTATGTAATTTTACCCAAAATGCATGACCAAAGGGCTGGAGGGCAGGAACAGCAAAAGCAGATGTTCAGATTTACTATGTGAACTGTTTGAACATGGAACGTTTAGTGAAAATATGTAAAAGGATGAAAAAGTTAAGAGAATAAAAATTTTTAACATGATGTACAAATGATACAGATACCTACCATTATTAACCTTTAGTGAAATGCAACTAAAAATAACAATAATATTGTGCTAAACAGAATGGCTAAAAATCCTGACAATAGCAAATGCTGACAAGAAGACAATGTTGAAATCTCATTCATTGTTGATGATTATACAAAATGTCAGAGCCACTTGGAAAGCTTTTAAATTTATTATAAATGTAACATATACACTAGGAAAACAAAGCCCAGGTATTGTAGGGCATGTCACATCAGAGAAATAGAAACCTATGATGGAGAAAAGGAAACCTAACTTGCAGACTGTTGCTCACTTCCTTGTCTTGGGGCTGCACATGGCTAAGATGGCACCTGGTGATCAGCCAGAAGGCATTACTGTGGGTTGTGATGAAAAATCGGACCACCTCTAGGATAGGCTCAGAACCCTCTGCCTGTCTCCCATTACTGCCTGTAGGATGGGTGTACACGTGAACTCTCCTCACCCTGCTGATCCTCATCCTGATTGGCTCCTGTGCCTTATATTAGTTGTGTGTGTTTTCTCAGTAAAGGAGCTCCAGCCTTGACTGGTCTCCCTGATGCATCTGATTGTCCTCCATCAAGGGAGGGCTGGGTGCAGGTGGTCAGTCTGCCCTTTTCTTTCTTGTCTCATCTTGGCCAGGGCGTGTTCTCCCTATCTCTCCTGCAGGTCTGGAGGGACTGACAACCCCCAATAAGGTATCAACTCAAGTAAATTGAAATTATTCACACAAAAACCAGTATGTGAATGCTTGTGGAAAATTATTAACCTCTTCAAAATGAAAAAAAAAAATACCACTAATTGGGGAAAGATGGGCACAGTATAGTAGATTCATGCAATGGGATACTACTCAGCAATAAAAAGTAAACTATTGATATATGCTATAGGCTTAGAATATGAATTAATTACAAAAACACTCTGAATAGTACATATAACTAGACTCAAAGGCTGTAGGTTTTTTATTCCATTTATGTGATGTTATTGGAAGACTTAAAGTACAGAGACAGAATATAGATCAGTTTTTTGTTTGTTTGTTTTCCCATCCTGGGGCTAGATTTTTGTTTTGACAACAATGAGCATGAAAAATTTTTGGTGTCATTAGTCTTATCTATCTTATTTGCAGTGGATATTACATTATAATTATTTGTCAAACTTATAGAATGTACTGTAAAAAATGTGAATATGACTAATACAAATGATACCATACATATTGGCAAGCTCAACTTCTAATTTTGACACCTTTGTAAAAAGAACAGAGATAGAAGTCTTTAACATGATGGAATGTTTAGCTTAATTAACAAACTCTGTTTTATTTATTACAGAAATAAATAAGAGGAATATCTATTCAGCCATACATTTAAGTAGAAATACTTCTATGAAAAAGAATCACAGAATAAGCCCAATGATTAGTGTAGGTTAACAGGACAACAGTGTTAATGAGTTACCAAAGGAAGCAAAACATTATTAACATACCTTGAGTTTTTGTAATAAGAAGTTCAGTGTTGCCCCAATTCACAGTATAAGTCACACAGAGAATTTCTAGAGAAAAATCTTTCTTGGGAGTTAGACACAAGATCATGGTTTTTGTTTTGTTATTTTTAATTTTAGGATTTTAAGTCATTTTGTATTTCATTCTGTAAGTAATAAAAAACTTATCAAATGGTTGTAAATATGAAGTAATATGATTATTATGGTTTTGGTGAGGCTCCAAAAGCTCCTGTGTTAATGTAAGAATGTTCAGAGATAAAGAAATTGTATTATGAGAACTGTAACCTAATTAGACCATCCTAGTTTGAATGGACTATCTAGGTGGTAACTGTAGACAGGTGGTTCTTAGCCATAGGAGGGGAGTTCACCAGGGGCATGTAGGGGCATATTCTTCCTGAAACCTGCTCTCTCTCTCTCTCTCTCTCTCTCTCTCTCTCTCTCTCCCTCAATTGGGCTTTCTTATTTAGTGGGGTTGGTGGCGGGTACCAGAATTATTGAACCAAGAGGTGCTTAATGACTGAGACACATCCACACATCCACAGCACTTTTTTTTTTAATTTTGAGAGAGTGTATCTCTAAGTTGCTTTTAGGGCATCACTAAGTTGCTGAGGCTGGCTTTGGACTTGTGAGCTTCCAGCCTCAGCCTCCTGGACCTGCCGTGATGTGATTACAGATATGCACTGCTGCATCCAACTTCTATTTTCTTTCAATCCACAGGACTTGTACAGAAAATATCAAGTAAAAAGATTGGTCTATGATGGAGGGATTTTATTCATGGGCCAAGAATCTTTGCTATTGTGTTTCTTACATTTTTCCCTTAAAGAGAATTATTTGTGTAACATTCCTAGGTTCTACTCATTCACATACTCTGCACAAGAAAATAACTATTGTGTGATTAGAAGGAGAGAAAGAAATGTTTGTTATGCTTTTTACTCTTCTACTTCAATTTTCTTGTACTGGAAGTCCATGATCCTATACCAAATGTTTTCTGGAGTTGCTGGTATAAGCGTAGTAATTCTCAGGTTTAGTATTTTAAAACCACTTACCTACTAATATTATGTCTTCCATAATATTTATCAGATAATACATGGGTCCATGTGTTTTACCATAAGTGTTATAATTTAATTCAGAACTTGGTTGAGAAAACTGGTTAATATATGCCTTGAATCACAATGTGCAAAAGGAAGAGAACAATCAGGAAGGAAAAGATGACAAACAGAAATGTAAAGAGATTTCTTCTAGCCATACTCAGATCTAGAGTACACAATAGAGACATGAGTGAGGAGATAGAGGGGGTGATCCCAGGAGTTTTTTTTCTTTTTTTTTAACAATTTGGTTATGCTTAAAACACTCAATTTACACTGAATAACTTTCCATTTAATTTCTAATTGTCCTCTTCTTTCAACAACACATTATAAATTGTAGGGCACAACTTGATCACTTTTGTGTTGAATTTGTTCTGGATTATTTTATTATTTTCTCTCTGTTATTTTTGGGATTGTTTTTAAATTTAATTTTTATATTGCCCATTTTTAGTGTATAATAGTAAAACTGATTTTTATTTTTGTATTGTAGTGGTGGGAATATAAGTTAATAGAGGCATTATGGAAAACAGTATGGACATCACACAAAAAAATCGAACTGACACAGGATTCAGCAATCTCACTACTGGAACAAATTAAAAAATAAAATCAGTATATTCAAGAGATAACTACCCTCTAACATTCATCGCCACGTTATCCACAATTGCTGTATTCATGATAAGGCATCAATATAAGCACTACTTCAGGATGAGTGAATAAAGTAAATGTAATGAAATACACACAGTAAATTATATATCACACAGGGATATACTATACATAATTAAAGGAGAATTGAATTCTGTTATTAGGACAGCAAGGATGAAGATGGAGGACATGCTTAGTGAAATAAGGCAGTCACGGGAAGATTGGGGACATGAAATACTGTGTGATCTCTTATATGTGAAATCCAAAAATGTTGAAGTCATAGAAGCAGAAGATAGTATGATAATTTCCATGGAGGTGGAAATAGGGAGAATGGGGAGATGTTGGTAAAAGAGTGAAAAATTATAAGTAGAAAGGATAAATTCAGAGATTTATAGTGAAGCATATGTATGCATATGTATGCAAATATATGTATACACTTTTTTGCAAAATATTTCAAATTGTTTTCTAATTTACAGTCACCATGTATATATGCATATACATATGTATGTGTTGTATGTACTTTTGAAAATTGGTCATGTTATGAAGAAATTTTATCACTGAATTGAACCAAAGAGGAAATTATAAAATGATTTTTCTAAAAGTTTCTTGGGTAGTATCATCTATAACGGTTATTTAAAATTGTATTAGTCAAATTTCAATCAGAGAAGAAATACACACACACACACACACAAACACCACAAAAACTAGTCTCTGTAAAGTCTCTTTGATCTATTTTGGGGGCTTAAATTATGCAAAAAGGCATTTAGGAAAGAAATACAATGTAAAATGGGAGAAGCATGAATCCACAAGGACTGACTTGGATGCATGTCAGCCTCTTACTCCAAATATGATGATGGTAGATAGTGGTGTCTTTTTATGGAGAAATAAGAGATCTTCTTCTCTGAGCTAAACTCATGATCAGGGGCAGGAATCCCAGAATCTGAAGGAGAAGGTATAGATCCTGTATTTCCAGTGGTACCACTGAGGTGAGCCTGTAGATAGAGGACCTGCAAAAGCACCTGGTGACCAGGTACCAACCAACCAAGTATAAAAATAACTATTGCTTATGCTCCCATTTTGCTTTCCCTTTCACATGAAATATTAAGTGAAATATTCTGAAACAACTCAACCTGAAACTTACAGGAAAAATTTGGAGCAATTATATGAACCTATCCTATTGGGCTTGTGGTAAACCACCCAATCATGAAATTGAAAATTACCTTTAAGAACAAGCACATTCTGACAAATTTTATAGGGCCTTAATGAAATTAAATAAATTAGATCAAAATGATTTTGAGGAAGTTTATAACAGTATGACTCTTGTAATAACTTAATTAGCCCTAAGAGCTATTCAACACATTACTTAACTTTGAGCAAGAAAAATGTAAATAACATTTTCAAAGTTGTTTTCTATGTTCTAATATAATTTACATACTGTAACTAAATATTTATGTGATCTAGTTATTATTCAATTTAAAAATGTAAAGCCATGTGGCTGAAATAAACATCCTACTCATCCTTTCTTGCTTCTAATGATCTTGAATATTTAGTTTCTCTCATTTGTGTGTACATTTTATTGAATGTATTATTCACAAGAGGAACTTTATTAAAACTAACCAAACAGTCACCCAGAAATACTGAGAGAAGTTGGAATAAATATTAACTTGAAATATGCATGATAAGAAAAAAAATTTTCTAATGTTTCCACTTTACTTTTTAGTTCTAAACATGTACTATTCTAATTATTATATCTTTTACTGCTAATATCAATCTTGTTTGGGCATAGAAATATTGGGGTTTTTGATAGAATTTGTGAATCATTATATTCTTTTTTTCTTCAGGATTATGAAAGTTCAAAACTGTTTAGAAAAAAGGAATTAGAAATGTTCTTACTCTCAAGGAAACTGTCTTCATTTCAAATTTAAAAATATCATCTTCATTTCTTTATATTACCAAGATCCCCTTTCTTTCATTCATGTCTTTTCCCTTATACATTAACAAATGGATAGTTAAAAATCAAATTTAAATCATTTTCATTAAAATTTATGTGCTTGTTATAATTATGTATACATATATAATTTTATATACAAACAAAATATCCTATATCATTCCACAGCAAATTAGCAAATTTACTTTGCCTTTGCAATGGTTAAATTATAAAGGGACATATTGTACACATTTGTACAGACAAGTAGAAGTCTAACTAGTTAGTCTTTATTCAGGTTTCTTCATATATGTTAATTGCACCAAAAATATACTTTGAATACAATTTTTTAAAATTTTATTAATATAAAATTATGTTATATATTAAATTACTATATACATAGAGTTTTGGTGAACACTACATGATCATTTAAATTAAATACATTCTTTATCATGTTAATATTTTATTATGAATTATTTGTCAATTATATTGCATTTTATGAGTGACTGTCATAGGTGTTGGAACTGATAGGGATTTGGTCTATTAAAATTTATTACAATAGCCTATCTTTGGCTCAAGGATCATTGATTTAATTGGTTTCAACACCTCCCGTTTACTTTTTCACAACATGTGCTTTCTGACTATTATTGAATTTAGGAGGTTTATGTACTGAATAATGACACCAAAGTATATGTATTAAAAATGTAAAAGAGGCATTAAATTGCATTTCAAAATTTCAAGTTGGCATAATTTTTCTTATTTAAATGACAGCATAGAAGTGTTTAATTTATTTAATAACTTGTTTAATAATGCATTTTTTAAATTTTAGAAGTGTCAGCATTTTGTACTATTATATTTATATACTATATTAAAACAACTACTAACTATGGGATGCAAATAGATCTCATGTGTACTATAGGTAAGACTGTGAGGCTTTAATAATAAAGTACGATTATTTACTCATTTTGTATTCATTTTTGTAAAGCATATTTTTATATTGTTTTCTAATTTTAAGTCACAGAATCATAAAAGAGAATATTTTAGTAAGCTTTGGAGAAAAAAAAACTTGAGCCTATTTTTAATTTTACATTGTTAGAAATAAGTAGCTTATCCTTTACCAAGGTCACTTTTGGAGAAAAAAAATGTGAGTTTGCCATAAGTATAGAAAAGCTATTGAAAATTCATAACTGCATGGGATAGATATTGCACTTTATAACTTTACAGGATTCAAACCAAACTACTTCTACCATTTTGATAAAAAATAATTTTCTTCAGGTAGAGAAGTTACAGGATAAATCTGTTCAATGTGCCAGGAAGGGATTCATGACCTGGCTTCTATTAGCAGAAATGGGGTGTCTTGCAGCTATGTCTCCATAAGTTGCACTGAAAAATACCTCTGTAAGTAAAGATTCAACCCAAGGGTTAGTTTTTACTGCAAGTTATAAACTTCAAGAAACTGGGTATATAATGGAAATGCTGACACAACCTTAAAGATAGCTGCTTGAACGGAGCAACCATAATACTCCAACTCCTTTATTTCAGAAAGTGTAAGTGTTTATGTTGCCACTGGATAAAAGAATTGATGGGGAAATTACTCAAGCTTGGTGAATTGCATGGTAATAAAATAAAGTCTTGCTAAATAGAGCTTTGGGGAAAATGGAATATGAACTCAATTTTCCCTACAAAACCTTTTTTACAAGTTTTATGTTTTACTAGTTATGTTCTACAAATCCTGCACCTGTGTCATTTATCAGTTCTGCATTTAATTTGCTAACACTTCACTGATGAAATAATTTATATAACAATAATAAAAGTTTACTTTAGATTTTCGGGTAGAAAATAAAATGGCAGAAAAAATAGCATTTTAGAAAAATATCTTAAAGTCAGTTTTTCAGATTTATGGTCATTTAAGTTTTTAAAAATGTTTTGACAATTGTGAGTATCCATGAAAAAGTTTCTAATGTTATGCTAAATGTCAGTTTTAGAGAAGTAGAGCTCTATATCTTAAACAAAATCCCACATAAGATATTTAAAAAATTACAGCATAAAATCCTACTTTTTATTTTATTGGTCTAAGTATTTTATTTCTTTAAGAAATAATAAAACTTCTTAATAAGCCTTGTTTTCTAATTTATGAATAAGCAAAATATAAGGCTTTTCTGTGTGGTATTAAATTTGGGGGGATGAATTATTTGCACCTCCCTCATTAGAGGAATATTACAAAAGCCTTTTGCATAACAAGAACATAGGGAGGCTGTGGGATTACAAAATTAACTGTGATACAGCCATTGTTTCTAAGGATTTTAGTTTAATGGAAAGGGTGCACAAAAACATGCAAAAGAGTAGGATAAGTTATTTTCTAAGAATATGCTTAGGATTATAACATGGCACATTAACAAATAACTTATAAAAGTATGGGATCTTTGAAGATCAGAGATGATACAAAGATTAGAGAATATATCTCATAAATATTGAAAAGGATGTCATAATTCATAAAGTAGATGAAAAGAATATTTGGCTGTGAAAAGTGAAGGAGGCATAGAGGGAAATACCAGTGTTCCTTATATTACTACAGCAGGAGGCATGAGAGCACATGATGTTGCTAAAATACTCACATAGGTGAATAGAATGCTTATTTATAATAAGAAAAATGCTCTACTCAGAAGACCTCCGAGCTCCGCGAATTAAGAACTGAATGAAACAATCTCATATAAAATGTTCAAGAATATAGCTTGAAAATATATAAGCCTGAAATATAAAATATCCAAGAAAATAGCCTGATATATATAATCCAGGAAAATGAGCAGAAAATGGAATTGATATTTAAATGAAGATACCTTTTAAATCTCCTAAGAATAACATCATGGCCAAGGTAGTCACAGGTTCAAATATATTAGCTTCATATATGACTTCTGTGTTGAAAGTTTTTAATTTATGAGTCTGATTTTCCTGATTAATGTTTGTATTATACGATTTTCACATTAATTAAAAGGGAAACATATGTAGAATATTTGTCCTGTAAGAAGTACTCAATAAATGAGTGTCTGCTTTTATTTAATGAAAACACCCACAGTGTTATCTCCTTTTTCTTTACTTTTTAAGTCCACTAGACAGTGGAGCAATTGCCCTTTTGAAGTGCTTGTCCTAGATGTAGCATTGAGTTGTGACAGATGGAAGCTCAACAGCAGTCATGCAGAATATTTGCCAAATGGGACAGTCATCTGAAGAAGATGGCAGTAATAGAGTTCTTCACCACAGGACCCAAAGACCTACTGCCTTTCATTAAGAACTGCAGAAAGTGCCTGTTGACTCTGTGTCCATTACAATACCAGTAGATATTAAACAATCTTTGCTAAATATATTCAGAAAAAGGAGCTGACCTTCAAATTTGAAAGTTACATTTCTTTCTCTGTCTCTTTCCTCTCTCCCTTCTTTTCTCCCTCCATCCCCCTTCCCTGAATTCCAAGATGAAATGAAGAAAACTAAATGAAAAAATTAAAATTTAGCATGGAAAACATTTCAGGTGGGCTATAAGAAGGATATTCTCAATTTCTTCAGCGGTGAATATTAGAATCTTTAACCAAAAACTATGAACCTATGACTACATATTTAGAAAATAAAATTAAAAAGAAAAACAACTAATAACTATTCTTCCTGAATAGTTAAGACTAATGCTATTCATTCTTCCTTTGTTCCTTCATTACTACTTCCTTTTTATTTCTTTCCTTTTCTTCCTTCACCCTTTCTTTTTATTCTTTGGTAGAGTCTTTTATTTAAGAAATATATGTATTATGCATGCATATACATATATTGTATTTTATATCTATACACACATATGTATGATTATATATATATATATATATATATATATACATATATAAAATTATGATTCATTGTTTATCAAACTCTATCTTTGCCAGTATCATTTTGTTACCCTGATTTGGAAATTGCTCCACTGCTTTTGTAGGTTGAAAGAATTTTCTGTCAATCAAATACTGAATTATTAGAATAGAAATGTCAAATAAAGCCTAACTTCATGTCTCAAAATTTGAATTTAACATTTGATATTTGAACTTATTTCTGGAAAAGAGTAGGACCTGGATCAGGAAAAAAAAAGATACAAAGAACATGGAAATACTTTCTTTAGGTTGGAATATTCAGGAAGTTTTGTTCATGTTTGCTATATGCCCCTGAAGAATCAATGTAAATCGGAGACAAATTAGAGGTGGAATCCCAGCCTAGGTCTGGTTAATAGAAAGTCCACTGTGTCTATGTAGCCACAGGTTGTTAATTTTTCTCATTTCTAATTATATTATTATATTGTAAGTTGTTGGTAAATTTGAGAGAGAAATTCCCATCAATCTCCCATATATCTGAACGTTTTAAGTGCGAAGGACTTGGTGCTTTTTTTTGTTGTTGTTGTTCAGAGATATCATTTCAAGAATAATTGTATAGCAAATAGTCTTGGCTGAAAGAAATAATCCCTTTGAAGCAAAGGACAAGTTTCTTTACTGTCCAGTACAATGAAGAAAATGTCTTCATCCAGGGCAAAGCAGAGGCAGGTATATTGCTCATTATCAAAAATGTGTCCTCCAAGCTTGATATAACTCAAATATGGAACAAACTCATATGTCTTGAATCTATTTGAACCACTTATCATTGTTCTTGTAACACTTGGAGAGAAAGAGGAGCTTTGCTCTACTCTGTGTAATCAGGTTATTTTCCTCTGACCTTGAAGCTTTGAATCTTCTGTTGCAGCCTAACTTGTAAGCAGAAAATGGGGTAAAAGCGCAGATCCTTCAAGTTCTTGACAAGGAGTTAGCAGAAACTTCGCACAAATATCATGGTGGGAAAGATCAAAATGAAGACTCTGAATCTTCCCCTGTCAGATAAGCGAAAAATCCAAATTAGTATCACATTCAGGTAGAAAAAAATGTCTTAAATATAAAAATAAAGATTCATAATTTTCTTATTACAACCCTATTGTATATGTCAGTCTGGCCTCTTAAAAATTAATAAATAAAACCAATTGAAAGAACAAAAGAGTTTCCTACCAGAAATAAATTGCTAAATATTAGTTTTAATTGTAGGTGCCATGACAGATATGTTTTTAGAACAGATTAGCATAACCTTAGGTACATAACATGTTGTCATTGATTTAGGAAATGCATCCTTATTTTTAACTTCTTAACATTCTTAGAAGATAATATAATTCATCATATTGATGATAGCTTGCTGAACAGAAACTAATAAGTTATTTGGTGATAATTGTATTACATTAGTTCCCTTATATCTTGGAAAAGGTTAAGATCAATCTTCATGGAATAAATGAATATACTTTGCTTTCTCTTGCTCACAAGGCTCACAAAGTACCACTGACAAGGGCTAACAGAATATTTCATCCAATCATAATGTGCCTTATAACATTGAAATTTATCAAAGGTAAATTGCAACAGAGACATGGTAATGGATAGATAAGGATGAGAATTCACCAGTTTTATGAATACAGCAACCCCTCAGATACCACTGAATAGTAAAACAGTGGAATGAGGTCCAGAAGTGCTAACTGAGGTGCAAGGTTGGAGCTGATATTCTGTAAGTATGGCGCATCTTCCTAAAGTGTATGTTTTACATATCGAAAATCACCAATCTTTAGATGGCCCTTCTCCCCAGTAATTAGAAACCAAAAAGGGTGAATAGGTGTAGTGCTAGTTCTCATCCCCTCAGTGACCCACTTGTAGTACATCTCGTCCCTATAACTTAGCTTCATAGATTTACAGGACATATCTCCCAAAAGTGGATCACTCTTGCTAGAAGCAAAAATAACTATCTCATTGAACTTTAGTCTATGGCTACCTTATGGTTATTTCATGTCTTTGTATGCAGAGACCTGCAACCTAAGGAATCTGACAAAAAAATTTGACCTATTTATTAGTGAGTTGTAAGACTATTGTTACAAAATAACGCTAACTGATTACACTTGGCATTCACTTAATTCACTGAGATTTCCTGAGCTATGACCTATATATAAATATCAATATTATGTAGACAATTGTATTAGATAATTATTGGTGGATAAAAATTATCTTAAATTTTCAATTAAGCCACAAAAACAATTGATGAGGGCCACATCCAAGTTAAGATGGTGCCTGGCAGTTTGCCAGAGGGAGTGGTTTGTGACATAACGCTAGGGAGCCATTAAGATGATGGAGATTACTTAATGACTGACTGCTGTATCTAGTTGATGTTAATTAAGTTAAGCTGTGTGTAAGTATTAAGAAGATGAGGATTCCTTAATGACTAATTGCTGTATCTAGATGATAATTGAAACAAGCTGTGTATAATGAGTTAGGTATAAATACCTCTGCTGTCCTACAATAAAGCGGCTCCTGCTGTATCAACCTTCACAAGTTGCTTGTCAAACACCCCCCACCCCCATGTTACTTTGCCCAGCCAGACTGCAGCAAACAATAGAGATGCTTTTTTTATGGGATGGGAATCTAAAAAGTGTTCTTATACCTGAGAGCAATGTATGTCATGCAAAGAGAGAGGACTGTAAATTATCTCACTATATTTTTCCAGGAGAGGACATGCAGTAGAACATTGGAGAAGCTGACCTTGTTGAGGTGAACTTTAATATTAGAAGTTTGTGGATCAAAATGGTAGAAAATAAATACATAACAGGGTCAGTGCTGCATCTCATTTGATGATGAAACATTCATTTGTATAGCTCCTCTTGGCCTTTGACAACTCACTTCTGAGTCTCTTTCATGGAATTACACTTGTCTTCAGGTTAGCCTGCATTCAAAGAATAGTTGATAGTGGAAAGAAAAGACTCAGATCTGTTTTCTCAGTTTTTGGCAGCACAGATTTTGGGATCATCTGAGGCCATGGTGATACATTTTTATACTCAATTCTGTCTTTCATGCTTCCCTCACTTACTTACACTTTTCCCCAAGTGCATACCCATAAACCTCTTGTGAGTAAATATTTAATTCAGATATTTTTCCCAGGGACCCTAGTCTGAAATACTTTCTGACTTAAAATTTGCTAGGGAATTATATACAAATATTCATGCAGATAGTAAGCAGAACTAAGGGTAATCCATGCACTTTATGAAATATTGGGTTGCTACAGACTTTTTTATTCCAGAATGAATAAACAGGAAAGAGAATAGCAAAATAACAGAAAGATGGCAAAGAAAAGTTATTCAAAGTTTCTGAAGAAGATAATACTAGTGAAATTCTCTATAATTAAAAATAGAATAAATCTTAGAAATTTTCTTGGCAATTACATAGTGTATGTATTGATTTTTAATTTAAAAGGAAAATTCCATACAGTATACAAATAAAAAACCAAAAATAATATGACTTCTATAGAACAGAAGCATAAAGATATTGAGATAATTTCACCTATTCTTAAAACTTCAACACATTCTTATTTTGCAGAAGATTAAATCAGTTTCTGTTGCCTACATTTCCATCTGAATTTCAAATTTTGAAACACAATCCTCTGCCATAAATCTCCTTCTGAATATCCAGTGGACATCTCACAATCAAAATTTACAAAACTGATTAACTTCTTTATCATTATCTTTTCCTCCCAGTTTCCAAAATAAAATTCTTCTAGTTTCATTTTTATATTTGTTACTATCAAAACACACCCATAGTATAAACTTTGAATTTTATTTTATAACTGAGTCTTTCTCATTTTTAACATCTTATTATTCACCAAGTCCAAGCAATTTGCCTGAATTGATTATTCTCCTTCTTTCTCTCCCTGGTGTCATGGGACATCACTGCCTCATATTATCTCTGAACTACTATGACAGCATCCCTTAGTTAGATTCTTGCTTCTGTTTTTTTCACTTTTCATCCACCATAAAACTTTCATAATAAAACCACCAGCATGAGTTTTCATCATGATAAAAATTGTTTAATGACCCTTTGTTACCTGTAGAATTAAAAAAACTGCATTATGCCATTTAAGACCCTTTATTGTCTCATGCATGACTACTGTTCCATCTTCATTTCTCAAAACTCTCTTATGTGATATATTTACAGTTCATGCTTTGACTCATGCAACTACTTTTCCATCTGCTTTCAAGATTCAACACAGGCATCTTCTTTTCTGGGAAAGCTTCTCTAATCCACTAAGACACAGAATCTGTGAACTCACCCAATCAGCATTTGCCTTATTTTTTGTACTTCATGCTTGTAGCATGGAAGGAAGTTCCTCTTCCAACATACTCAATGCTTCCACATGCTGTACAGATTCCATCTATTCTGAAGATAAGCAATTTACATATGGATGAAAACTATAAATTACATTATTTTAGAGAGAAAGATAACTTTCTAAAAGTCTCTGGTACTTTCCTGTTTTAGACAAGTTCTGTGACTCAAAGTATAAAATCATAAATTTCTACTGAATATTCTATTGATTCCTTTTTTTTTATGTTTAAAGAAAAAGATGATGTTCAGAACCCAGGTAAAATATAGAGTCCTGGGCTAGTTTAATATAAAAGAGGGTCTGTTACATCTTTGTTCTATTTACTATGATTTGCCAGTCAATTTTTTTAAAAAATTACATATAATCAATATACACTCAATAAATTATTTGATGTTGAATGTAATAATATGGAAAACTTAAAACATGTCAATAAGAATAATTTGTGTAACTTCTACTCAGAATAGTTTTCAAGATTCATTTCATGTATTAGAAGTATTTTAAGTTATATCTGATTAAAACCTTGGTGATTACCTACCACATCAAGTTATGTTGGATTATTTTCCATTACACATAAAAAAATTTTCACATCTCCTCAGATTATAAAATAGCAAGGTTTGATTTTAACTACACGATGTAAGAAGACAGACCTGTTGATAGAAATTTTGAAATATCTGTAGAGCAAATTCAAAATTTCTAGTTTATTGACCCAATTCAAGAACAAAAAATTATATAAAAAGAGGAGTTTCCGAAAGACAAATGTAAAGAGAGTTACATTTGTAAGTGTGATATTTAATCAGCTCATGGACAAAGAGAAGACAGTGATGAGAAGACACAGTTAGAATCTTAACACATAGAATGAGACAAAGCCAGGGGCAAAGTTCTGATACCTCCTATAAAGGCTGAAGGACAAGGGGACATAGGTGGATGAACTGCTTGAGGACTGTGGCAAAATCGGATCTTTTCGATCTGAATTAAAATACTTCCATATTAATAGGGGCCTGGATTTTCAGAAAGGTATTTTTCTAAAGCAAATATAAAGCTCATAGCAAAGAATCCTACCCTGAGGATGATTTAGGCCAAAAGAAACACATCTGAAAAATAAAGAACACTCTGAAGATGGGAGACCCAGAAAGCCAGTAAGTCTATGGGAAGCTGCCCTGAAAGGAGAGACACCCTGCCAGCATCATGGGCAGTTGATTGTATAAAAAATGGTTGGCTATTAACACGACCAGGTCCAGAGAGGATGGCTCCACCTTTTAAATTTTCTTAAGAACCTCTAGCTCATGCTTAGCCTTCCTTCCTAGAATACACATCAAAAGATTTCACATGAAGAAGGAGAAATACTTGACATTAAATTAACTGCACAATATTGACCATTTCCTGTAATTGGAAATTCTAATTACTGATTCAGACTGTGTCTGAAATTTAAGAAGATCTTAGGAATTTCCATTTCTTAAGAATGACCAGAAGTAATGAAACTTATCTACTGTTTCATGTAAAGGCAGAAAATTTTCATGCAGAATACATTTATTGGTGGCAATAGGAAGCTTCAATAAATTTTTGTGTTTAGGTTACTGTCCTTAAATCACGTTTTTAGAGCATATCAGTCACAGCTCTAGTTATTCATCACTGCTGTCTCCTCTAATTTGAACCTCTTGGAGTCTTTGGCCCCATCCTATCAGCAATTCACCTGATTCAACATCCACAATTAAAATAAAGTGGAGTACAAAATAAAATGTTGGGATCTTTCATTCATGTGTATCTACTGCCTCAACACTTGAACAATTTTATTTGCATATTGAACAGATTAAGTTTTTCTCAACATCTTCCATATGAATTGATAATCTAATTTTCAAACATGTCCCTCATAGCCAGCCTTCTGTATCTGAGAAACAGAATCTCTTTTATGCTTTTGCTCAGACCAAAAATCTTGCTGAACTTTTGTTCCCTCTTCTTTGTCTCATGCTCTAAATCTAATCCAACAGCAAATTCGTTTCCTTTTCCTTCAAATTATGCATCCTTAATTCTTCATTTCTGGTCTATTCCATTGTAAATTCCCAGAAGTGAAACATCCTTTGTTTTGGCAGGAATATTTTTGTGATTTTTCTCATATAGAGGGATTGGCAGTATTTTTTCTAAAGGGTCAGATAGATATTTTTATTAAATATTTTATTAATGCATTTACTAATATATTGCTGAGAGCCAACAAAAGCCAATTCTTTACCTTTCACCTGCACCCATTTGAATGAACCAACCACAAATGAAAGTATTATTAAATTTTGTGATTTTAATTTATGCAAAAGATTCTTAATTTAAAATCTATTAAATTGAAAATCCAGTAATGTAGGTGGCATTTTTTTTAGCATTAGCATTCTATATCTTTAAGCAGAATTGATTAGCATTATTAGAAATTGAATTAAACATTTTGAAGTAGAATTCCATTTTGTGTAGCAATAAGGAATATTTTTGTAATAATCATAATGGATATCTTTAAAGTAACGGAATTTATGCTGTCCATTATTTCATTTTTATTTTTAAAAATATTTTTGAGGAAGTATTTTTATAATTTGTTCTGGGCTTGGCACTAGCATACAATATCAGTGACCAGGGCAGAACTCAACTTCATAGAATTATGTCAAGTTAGAGAAACATTATATTACTTCTGTCATGTATAATTTCTTTTTTTTTTTTTTTGACTGGGAATGAAATAGTTACATAATCCCATCCTGAGTATTTACTATTTAGGTATATTTTAAAGTCATAAATATCTTAGTCTGGACTTTGCCCCAGAACAGTACCTATAATATAAATTTATGTGAGAGTTGTCTACTTGCAAACCTTTTCCTGGGAAGCAGTAGAAGAAGAGGGTGGGAAATGGAGCAAAGGAGATTATTAATTTATTACATCCCATCACCCACTGGCCAAGTCATCCATTATTGCTCATTATCCACATCCCTTTGATTTCTGAATTCTTTGTGAGGAGCAAGTGAATGTCTGGCCCCAAATGATAAGACAAAGTTGTAATTATAAGATGATGAGGTTGTAGAAATACAAAGTTGTTCTTTAAAGCTTGTGAGGGACTAGATATTACAGCAGTGGCTGCATTAGAAAAGAACTAAGCGGATATGATATTGCATACAAAAGAGTAAATGCACTACTTATTAACATCCTTATTACTTAATCATCTATTTTATGCTTTTTTTCCTAACTTGACATAATTCTATGAAGTAGAGTTCTGTCCTGGTCACTATCATTGTATGCTAGTGCCAAGCCCAGAACACATTACAAAAATACTTCCTTAAAATATTTTTAAAAGTAAAAATGAAATAATAGACAGCATAAATTCCTTTACTTTAAAAATCTTCATTATGATTATTACAAAAATTTTCCTTATTGCTACACAAAATAGAATTTTACTTCAAAAAGTTTAATTCAATTTCTAATAATGGTAATCAATTCTGCTTAAAGATATAGAATGCTAAAGCTAAAAAAATGCCACCTACATTACTGGATTTTTAATTTAAAAAGCTAATATTATCTATGTAGGTTGTTTCAGTAGCAGTGATTAATATTATATGTAGTCTTCCTTTATCAGAATTACTCTGAGGAAACTAAACTATGTTTTCTGACAACATATTTAATACTTTTTAGGTCTCAGAGACATATTAAATTTATTTTTAAGGCAATTGTATTCACACTTTTATTAGAGACTGGGATGTCTGACTTAACCTCATGACTGTACATGTGGTATATTATCATCATTTATATTGTTTATACAAGTTTCTATCTAATGGGATTTTATTATGTCAATGTTGTATATAGTTTCTGTACTTCCTGAGTATATAAAAAGCTTCATTTTGCCAATTGTCTACTATCTACCTGAAAATGGACTTTCTGCATTCTGCTGTGCAGAGTTATCAATATTTAACCAAAATTGACAGGACACTTTAAAACCAACTGAACCAGGACATATTACTTCTAAGCTGAAGGTCTTCTTTACATGTCATGCAAGCTATAATAACCAGTGATCTATACAACTGTAATGTGCTTGGGTCACTCAAACAAATGGGAACACATTTTTGGCTTTCATAGGTAGAAATATTGCCTTTAGTGAAGTGGTCTGAACCAGAAAAGAAGTTAATTACGTTCAAAAAGAATCTGAGAAATATGTACTCTTATGACCTTGTGAATTTGCACAATGAGGTATTATTTCAACTGAAATTACTCCCACAAAGAAGCCCTAAAGACTACATTGAGTAGTAAATTTTATATTATAAAAGTAAAGTAGTCAAATTTATGCTAGTTTAACATTTGTTTAAGAAGTGCTTGTGTAAAAGTTCATCTCCCTTGTAAGGAAAAAAAGGGTGGGAGAAGAAAAACATATGAGAGTGAGCAGAGTTGATAATGAATATTTGATATATACCAAAGGAAATGACTGGTAACCTTAGCACTAGTTTTCAAGAAAAATAAACCTATCCAGAACGTCAAGACTAATTAAGCATTTGAAAATAAAGAATAAAAAGCTATTAACTGATTTGTAGTCTAAGAGGAGCCTCTGAAACTCTTCTCATTTATTTTTAGCTTATTTATTTCTTATTCATTCAAGAATTTTTTCTTTTAAAAATCATTTGTCTGTTCTTTCATTTTTAAACAGCGTGAAACAGAACATATTGAATACAGCAGATGAGGTTCTTACCCTTTTGAACCATTCTCTTGTTCTCTTTCTTGGGTTGCATATTTTTGTATATTTCTGCTTTGATATTTGTTTCTAGCCCTAAAACTTAAATAATATTTGGACTTTAGAAATGCTATATTTGATGTACTTTTATGTCCCTGGCTCAGGTTGCCTTATTAATTCCTTTGGTTTCACTAGCAAAAGCTCTCAAACTAGCCAACAAATAAAAGTTGCAGCCATTGATTGAACTATCCTTGTCAAGGTAATAATAAACATTAATTTTTACCTTTTATAAAAATATGCTTTTAATATATTTTTTTCTTTAACATTTGAAAGAAAAATTTAATTTAAAAAGTTAAATAAAACCAAGGGCAAATCTTCCAAGCTGTCAAAGAAGGGACAAGATTCTGATGAAAAAATGCACCTAGACCCTAGCAGGTCACATTCTGTTTCCCCTACTGTTTATCTCATCCTTGGGATCTTCAGTGGGTTAACATAGTAATATGTAGTTCTCAAGGAGCCCTGTCTTCACTTTAATACACTTAACTGCTTGACCCTCTTATCCGTTCCACCTGGAAAAGATGAGATCAGGCAAAACATTAAATCAGAATTTTATTAGGCCTTAGATGATAACAAAAGGGTAAAAGTGAGAGAGGACAGTATGCATTTGATCACCAACCTGATTCATGTGACAAAGTCTTTTTTAATCATCTAAAATGCCCTTAAATAGTTTGCCCCTAAGAAATGATATGTAGTCTCTTCATAGTTTCAGAAGCCATCTTAAAACCCATCTTATTTCTGGATGAATTATAATCTACTCTGGGAAAAACATACATTGCTCAAAAACATGTATATTTGGCTGTCATGTGAATAATGTCATAGAATTATATCTCTGATGTATTAGAATTAGTTTAAAGATTGTTGTTCTAATAACAATGTAGAAGAACTGAAACAGCAATCCAAATGGAAATGAAATTTTATGGTCGCTTTGTAAGATATGGGTCAATTAAATATATAATGAAAGAGTACATGAAAACATTTTAAGGTACTGCCATGAGTTCAGTATTATAGCTCTGTATGTGATGACAATAACACAAGGTAATATATAATTTTTACCTTGATTTTCTCTCTACGGATTGAAAATACAGATCAGATACTTGGTAATAATTTGAAGCATATGAAAAGTCAAACTGTTAATTTAATATGAAACTAATAATTTTGTCAATCAAAATGGCTAAATGAAGCAATTACCTAGTGATTCACTTTAGTGATGTATGAAACATTGGAGGAAAAATGAATGGCAATATTAGAATTGATATAAATAAGGTAAAAAAATAAACTGAGTCATAGCTATTATCACCACTCAAATAACTTATTTCCTTTAGTTTCTACAAAAATCATTCCATTGATGGAAAGTCAAGGAGTTCAAGCCAAGATGATTTCAAAATTATAAAGTTTTTCAATTTATTTTTTGATGACTACTATACACCATCATTAAGGCAATATTTAGTGAGTCCCTAATATACTCTTCTCCTTTTAATTACTTAAAGCACCATATTAGATAAGTAGTATTGTGCTAAAAACTTTAACATAGAATTAATGATGACAACTTGATCAAGTTCATGTAGCAGCAAATAGCCCCATTGGGACTCAGGCACATACTGGAATTTAACGCCTTTTCTATTCATTTTTAATCAATTGTTCCACTCTTTATGTTGCTTATATTTTGTTTCAGGTATAAAACCCATGAAAGACTTTGCACATAGCCCTTAAAAGCATTCATATAAGGAGAAATAAAAATTGATATAAATGTTATCACAAACATTAAAAAGTATTCTATGTGTTTCTTTATAGACTGTATTACAAGAAATGAGTTGCGAAGGCAACATACCTTGCTATTAGGATAGGAAGATCACATTTTCTCTCATTGTTAAGCACTAGTCTATTCATATAAAGTAATTTACCTTGTTATCTCTTTGTCTACATGTTCACTACATTAAGGAAAACAAAATTCACGCATGCTTATAGTTGCAGTCTTATTCTCTTACCTTTATAGAACAAAAGTATTTCAAACCTGCAAACAACTTTTCTTTGTGACTGATGTCACTACTATTTAGCCCTTCGAGGTTAGCATTTATTGATTTTGCTTTTACTTTGATTGGATCTTACCTACCTCGGTGCTTCAGTAAATTGAAACCTTCTGCAGTTCATGGAAGCAAGCTAAGAGCAAGGCTATGAGAAAATGTACACTGACCTCAATTTGTTTCAGACTATATTGGTAAAATCATTGTCACTGTGTTGCAGAAATGACCTTAACTGGATTTGTGTAAATTAAATCTACAATATTCTAGACAGCTGATGAAAGATGAGCCTTACCAGTAAGAACTAAAGTAATTTAAAAATTAAAGATGAATATTTGTGGCAGTTTTAAACAAATGTTGTATAATTTCTCACATGTATTAACTTACATACATAGATACATTTAAATAAACCAACTATTTATGTAGGAACTCACTGTGTAACCAACAAAATATTTTATAAAAGACAATATTTTTGGTCTTCCTCATGCAATATAGTAACAAATGTACCCAACTTACTTAAAAATTGTGGTATACTACAACAAACAATAAGCAAAAAGTGAGCTACAATTAATAAGTAGAATGTGAACTATGGGAGCACATATTAGAGGATGACTTTATAAAGTTTGGTGCAATTTTGATTTTTTTCTTGTGAGTAAAACAGAGATCATTATTGAGAATTATCCTACTACAGTGAGAGTAAACAGGAATTATGCACACACACACACACACACACACACATACAAACAAACAAAAACCAAATAAAATTCATGTAGAACTGGTAGAAGTAGAAGTAGAAATTCAGTGAATTTCAGTGATTCAAAAAGGGTGAATCTGGACAAATAAGAAAGGAAATTCAAAGCATATGGCTACGCATAAAAAGAAGCACTGACTTAAAAGAACTGGGAAAACCTGATGAAAAATAGTACAAAAGATATAAAGGCATATATGATTAGGGACACATCAAGGCCAAATTGTGAAGTAAATATTCTGTTATGTTAATTAACTTGGTATTTATACCATTCAATGTCCAGTGATTCAAAAATAATTTTGAGCACAGATAAATTTCCAAATTTTTCTGCCTGTAAGAATCACCCAAGAACATATTAAAAGTCCATATTCCTAGAGTTCATGACATACCAATTGAGTGAGAAAGTTTAGGGGTAAAGTTCAGGTATAGTGATTTTAAAGATCTCTAAGTAATAAAATTTACAAACACATTGGGGAACCACTATCAAATCCATGCCCTATGCTGTTTCAGGGCAGCTGGTAACCAATGAATAAGATATTCAGAACAGGATCCAACTACATAGGTTGGATATTATATTATATTATCCCATATCTGAAACACAAATTTGAACATGTTTGCATTACCTATTTATGTTTATTGGAACGCTCTTCCAGAAATATTTCACATGAGACTTCTTTAATCTGATCTTATTAACTTTACAAATCATTATTTTTTCCTACCTGGTTCCTGGCGCATGGTGGGTACTTAATCAATATTTGCTAAATGAATGAATTATTACAAAAATAAGGAATGGTAAATGACCCTCCTGTATCTACCTGTATCTCTCAGTCCAACTATAATATCCCCTTTATAAAAAAAGAGGTAAATCTTCCTTAGTATTAAACTGGCATTTTACCATTATTCTCTTTTATATTCGGATTGATGGAAAACAATTTTTTCTGTTATGAAGGATTATGCTAAGTAAAATGTAGCACTGAAATTATAAAAATAATTTAGAATTCTTTGCTAAATTTCTGGCTTTGTAGTGCATTTTTCAGTTTTACTAAAAATTAACTGCATAGCCCATGGATGGTGAATTCTTTACCTGTGAATCTGGTATTCTGACCAATGTGGTTTACTGCACAGATGCAGCAATGGACGTAGCATAATATTAACAAAAGCATCCATAAAAAGATCAAAGAAAATACAAAATAAGGCCCCAAATATACCCACACAAGCACAGTAAATTCCTCTTTGCTAGCAGAGGAAAGCAAATCCAGTAGAGGCAGTAAAGGGAGTGTTTTTGACAAATGGTGCACAAGTAAATAGTCACATGAAAAAAAAAAAGTCTTTAGCTACAACAATAAAGAAAGATTTATGAGAAGGGGGAAAAAGAGAAGTTGGACTTCATTAAAATTAAAAACAAAGAAAAATTTCTACTCCATGATAGTGTTAAGAGAATGAAAATACAAATCACAACTGAGATAAAATATTTGTGAAGCACATATCTGATTAACTTCTTTCTTAAAAAATCAAAAAAACTAAAAAGTAGGCAAGAGATCTTAAGAAACAACTCAAAAGAGAAGTTATACATATAGCAAATACACATATGAAGAGATGCTCATCATCTTATATTATTAGAGAATTATAAATTATAAAAAGACGTAACCAAAGTACCCTTATTAGAGTGACCAAAATCTAAAATATTGATCAAAGAATGGTAATTATGTGTAACTTCAGGGGAAAAAATCAATTTCGTGTGGGAATAAAAAAAATACTATAGCTCCTTTGGAAGACATTTGGAAATTTCTTAAAAACCTAAGCAATTTTAGAATATGACCCAGAATCGGTACTGCTAGTTATATGTGTAAATGAATTAAAACCAAGTCCACTCAAAAACCTGAACATGAATATCTGTAGCAGATTTATTTATAACTGGTAAAAGTTAGGAACAAACGTGTTTCCTGCCTTAGGTACCTGGATAAATGAACTATGATATATCCATAAAGTAATATATTATCCAATTTTCTAAAACAAATGAGCTATCAAGTTATAAAATATATGGTGGAAACTTAAGTATTTCTGAGTGAGAGAAGCCATTCTGAAAAAAAATACATATTTCAAACTATGTGGCATTCTAGGATAGGCAATAAAAAGATCTGTGGTTACCATGGGTTATGTGACAAAGTAGAAATGATGAATAGAATAATATGAGTTTCTTTCTTTTTTTGATGGTGGTGGTAACAAGAGATTTAACCCAGGGTGCTCAAACCCTGAGCCATAATCAAACCTTCTTATTTTTTTCCTTTTTTTAATATTGAGAAGGGTTTAGTTAAAATATATATCCTATATATTCATTCCTAAGACAATGAATTACTAAGATATCTCTTTTTGTAATTTTCAATTTCACTTGACTGACTTTTATTGGGTCGAATGAGAAAAACGAAAAGATACTGTTATTTATAACTGTATTACAAATCTAAAAGCTAAAAATAAAGGCATTCATTGTGGACTGTATTTATGTATTCCCCAAAAGTCATAATATGTGGAAGTCTTCTAAGGGTATATTGAGAGGTGAGGCTTGGGGTAACTTGTTCATGAGAGTAAATTGCTCATGAATTCCACTAGAGTCCTTATGAGGGGTTGATGAGACCAGAGTTCTCTCTTCTACTAAGACAAAACTAGAAGCTCTGATCTATGAAAGAAAGCAAAGTCCACATCAGATCGATTCCTGGATCATGCTAATCCCAGATTCCAGAACTGTTAAAAACAGATTTGTATTGTTCATAAACAGTCTATGTTGTTTTGTGATAGCAGCCTGAGTGGACTAAGACGGTATTAAAAATTAATAAACAGGATGTTTCAGGAAAGCTGTGTTCTTTATCTTCCATGAATGCTAACTGAAGAAAAATAAGATATAGAATAAACCAAGTACACAATATTGTATTACTTATACTTTTCAAACCTTTCTCCCTTATTCTGAATTCAGTAAGAACATCAATTAGTATAGTAAATAATTCAGGAGTATTAAATTTTTTTTGTATGCCAGGTGTGCTGATGCATGCCTGTAATCCCAGTGGTTCAAGAGGCTGAGACAGGGAGATTGTGAGTTCAAAGCCCGCCTCAGCACTGGAGAGGCGCTAAGCAACTCAGTAAGACCCCATCTCTAAATTTAAAAAAAAAAAAAATACCAAATAGGGTTAGGAATGTGGTTTAGTGGTTGGATGCCCCTGAGTACAATTCACATTCAGACACCCCTCACTAGAAAAATTTCTGTTAACTATACCAGTATTTATTTAGTAACAACAAAATATAGGCATCAATAAGAGGGAGGCAAAAATGATAGTGTTAGATGGTAGGGACCCACAAGGCCTAAACAATTTTTCTAAACCTATGTTAGAGGGAATTTAGAATCTGAAAAAAATTAACTTGACATAAAATACAGCATAGACTATTGGAACTTTGCCTGGAAGAGACAAACACTTTTAGATGTATATGATTAATTCATTAAGTATTAAAAAATGTCTTTTCTTAAAAATAAAAAAAATTAAAAAATGTTGACCAGTCAAGAATTTAGTGCAAATAATCATGGCCATCATTGCATCTAATAATGCTTTATTTTAAATCTTCTCTTTATACATTTATATATAAATATAATGGATAAGTAAAAATATAAAGACAAAAACATTTTTCTATCATGTATTATAATTACTAAATAACAAAGAATTTTAGATTTTCTCTGATTTACTTTGACCTTTATATAAAGAATGTGCTTAGTATCTCAAATCATGTTATGTTCATCAACTAAAATCAGATTATGTCTCACTGAAGGGAATATGATTGATGTAACATGACAAGGGCAGCCAAATATGACACATTAGCTTCACAATATCAAATGCCTCTGTGAATGAAAATAGAAATAAAATATTTGCATTTAAGTGTTTGAAGAAAATTAACTTAAAACTTAACCACAAAGCCAAGCTTTCCAATACGTTTTATCCAGCAATTTTAATAGTCATAAGCAAGTAGATTGTAATTTCTTACAAATATCTAGAAAACTCACAAAATTAAAAGAGATTATAGTTATAGTTCATTTACACTAGGTCCTACATTTAAGGAAAATATTAGAAGAAAATTAAAATTAAATTTATTCCTTTAGAAAACCAAACTTTGAAAATTCTGCTTGAAAGATTTTGCTTATTTATATCTCCCCATTTTTATTTAGATTTGTTTTAATTGATTCATAAACAGAATGTATATTTTGGGGGATACCATGTGATTTTACAATAGTTGTGTACGTTATGTATGTGAGGGTAGACGGATCAAACTCCTCAAATATTTGTCACCTTTTTATAGTAAAAACATTCAAATCTTTTTTCTAGCTTATTGAAATATTCAGAAGGTTGTTATTATCTGTAGTCATCTTGCTGTGAAATAGCAAATCAGGACTTCTCATTTCTATCTAACTATAATTTACTGCCCATTGATCAACTTTTCCCTATATGATCCCCTCTTCACCATTTTCCCCAGCCTCTGGAAGCTATCTATGAGATCAACTATTTTAGGTTCATCACCTGAGTGAGAAGATGGGATACTTGTATTTCTTTGTACAGTTTATTTCATTTAACATAATTCTTTCCAGTTCTATCCATGTTGGTGCAAATGACAAGCATGCAGTATTTTTATGCTGAGCCATATACCATCGTGTATATGAACTATATTTTCTTTATCCATTCATCACTTGATGGACACTTAGGCTATTTTTATTTCTTGGCTGTTGCGAATAGTGTTGCAATAATGGTAAGACTACAGATGTTTCTTCAAAGTACTGATTCCATCTGCTTTTTTATTCCTGCTATGTTTCCATTCTCATTTGTCTCAAGACATTTTTTAACTTTCTTCTTGGTTTCATCCTTGATCCTTTGGTTTTTCTACACTGTTACTTAATTTTGATGTATTTCAATAGATTCCAAACATTTTCTTGTTATTTTTTTTCTAGTTTTAATGCATTGTGTTCAGTAAATGAATTCCAGGATTTCATTTTTTTTTTTAATTTGCTGGGACTTATTTTTTGTCCTAACATATGATTGGTCATAAAGTTACATATGCTCTTGAGAAGAAAGTGAACTGTGCTATTGTTTTAGTCAGTAGATCTGGCTATCACTTCTTTTTAGAATCCATTTGTATTGAATATCTTATTTAATCCCTTCACTTTCACTGCATGCATGTCCTTAGAAGTAAAGTGAATTATTTACAGCAACATATAACTGAGTCTTGTAATAGCATAGCATCATATGTGTGTGCACACCCGTGTGCGCTGTGCATGGTGTGTGTGTGTGTGTGGTGTGTTGTTTTGGGAGCATTTTTGTCTATTTTGTATCCATTTAACCATTTCTTTTCAATGGGAGGATTTAATCCATTTATATTCAAAGTAACTGAATAGGTTAAGTTCTTACTATAGACACTTTGTAACTTGTTTTCTAATTCTTTTGTAGTGTCTCTCTTTCTCAAGCTTTGATATTTTACTTTCTTGGGTTAAGTGATTTACTCTAGTATTAATCTGTGCCTTGAATTAGAAGTTAGTATTTTCCTTCAGCAATTTTTGTACCTTAAATGCTCCACATACTTCAAAAATATTAGAATATGACCAGAGCTTAAAAATTAATTTGCTTAATCCCATGTTACATGATGTACCCCTGAGAAGGTGAGTCTTCTACAGTTATATAGGTTGCCAAAATGATTGTTGTTTTTAACTGCTACTGTTAAATGGGAATTCCTAATCATTCATGATATTTTAATTATAAGAAGATCAATGTGAAACCTAACTTATAAAAACAAAGACAATGAAAATTTTATTAAGTGTAAGAAAAACCACAGAGCCTTCAAAATTTTAGACAGTATTTCTGTATAAGTGATTCACAATTATATGTTTATTATATACATGTATATAAATACTCTTACGCATAAGAATCTAGATACAATATAAATTAAGAATCTGTGACAATCAAGGCTTCACCAGTTTTTAGAACTCTGAGAAGAGATGCAAGTGCAATAGCATACTTAGAGATTTGGTTCTGATTAAGAAGGCATAAAGGTAACATGAAGTAGAAAAAACAACGCATTTTTGCAATAATCAAATGGAGATATATCAATATTCTTAGGCTGTGCTGAATAAAATGCAAGAAACTGGCATTAAATTTACATTGTAATGATGTTTTTATTTTCTCTTTTGTAGAAAATTACTATAATATATTCAGCCAGCTGACTCTTCAGAAATTCTGTCTATAATATAACAATAATGATGATACTACAGTTTTATAGAGTATTTGTCTTCCAGGATGCTCTGTGTTTATATGTATATTGTGTGGTTTATTTTAACAATCTTCCTGTAAAAAAGTGAGGTCAGACTTTAACTTGCTCATTTGCTGTAGATATAAAGGCAAAAAAGTGAAGCTAAGAGACTCACAGGTAAATTTGCAAAACTGAGGTCATAATCTAGGATTATCCATGATTAGTATGTATACTTTAAAAATAATCCTCATCTCTTGCTGTATTCCTTTCTATTAGGATTGCCATATCAAGAATACACACACACACACACACACACACAAAGAATGCACAATTAAATTATAATATAGGATAAAACAAAAAAGACTATTATAAATGCATGCTGTGGAATATTTTACTGTGCTTATACTGAAAGAAATTGTAGTTTATCTGTGTTTTATCTGAAAAAATCCTACATAGACACCAGAACTGAAATATCAAAACAGCTACATGATATCTTATTAATAATAAAATACTGTTTCACTCACTTGCATACAATTTAAAAATGTATTATATTTTATTCTATATTTCATTCTAGTTACAAACTAAGTGCAAGGTGATTTTTTTCCTTAACTGCTGTTCACAAAATTAAAAAGTTTCTGAAATACTTGTATGTCTTTCTTAACATTATAAGAACACTTGGAAAAAATATATATTTATTAGTTGTTTACATTATGATAGTTTACCTTTAGAGTTTTATGATTTTAAGTGTCTGGTAAACTCTGAAACATTTGGCATCTCTTCCTTCTGTATATAAGAAAAAGAATAAGGATGTTGGGAAAGAAGAAAGAAAGGGAAGGAGGGAGAAAACAACTTTGACCAAATTGGGCCAAAATTAAAAGGAAGAAAAATGTAGATTAGAATTGAAATCATGAAAAAAGGTAAATATTATAATCTGAGTGTCTTTTTATTTCTTCCATCTTTTAGTATGAAGATTGACTCTGGTTGTACCTCTACAATGAGTACTAAAATTCAAAGAAAAAACAGAACTATTCTGTTTTAAGAAATACAATATCATGAAGATAAGAAAATTATAGCCACTGAAAAGTGAGGGGTTCCCTAAATAGAATCAGAAACAGGTATATCAAATTGTGTATGAACACCATATCTGAGAGGGTAATATATGAAGATGTGCAAAGAAGTTGAAGCTTCAGTAGAGATCCCCAAGATTACTAGATGTCAATAACATGAAAACTCTACCAAGGATAGTTGCAGTAATACAACAGAAACAAGTCAAGAGGGAAGTCATATAGGCAGCACTTCAAGGTCATAAGGACAAAGCTACACAAGCCCTTTTGAAAGACTATCACAATGTCATGTGCTCCAGATACTGAATTGTAGTCAAGGAACTTGTTTGCTCAGGTGGATTTTGGTCTTCCTTTGGTCCCATTCCTTCATCTTATGCCTCTATTTCTCCCTTTTGGGAGGGAAATATTCAATCTATTTCTTTATATATTGGATATACATAACTCACTTTTAATGTTTACAGTGGAAAACATCGAAGAGTTTGCTTTGAGTCTCAAAGAACTTTGGACTTGGACTTTTGGAATTCTTAAGACTATGGAAACTCTTTGAAATGGACTAAATATAATTTTCACTGTGATATGTGCATGAGATTTATAGTCAGAGGAAGAATATTATGCTTTAGATATGAAATGTCACCAAAAGCTCATGTGTGAAATAATGTAAGAAGGTTCAGAGATGTAATGATTAGGTTATGAGAGGTGTAACCTAATCAGTGGATTAATAAAATAATAAGGATTATACTCTTGTTCACTGGGATCATGCATCTGGGATGTATATATTGTTTCTGGTGAACAGTGCTCTCTCTTCTGCTTTCTTGTTTTCATGTCCTGAGCTTTCTTCTGATATGCTCTTCTACCATGATGTTCTGTCTCACCTTGAGCATAAGGCAATAGATTGTCTATGGATTGTGACTTCTGAGATTGTAAGCCAAAATAAACTTTTCCTCTTCTAATTGATTTTTTGTCAGTTATTTTGGTCTCAGCAAGGAAAACCTGAATAAAACAGTAGTTAAGATAATTTGATACTGAGTTAATGTAGGCTGTAAATCAAACATGACTTGCCTTCTTATAAGAGGACAAACAGACTTGCAGGAAAGAATGCCATGATAACATAGGCAGAGACTAGAATGTCATATATGCATGATAAGCAAGACCAAAGATTCTCAGCAACCACCAAAACCTTTGAGAGAGCCCTGGAATAGATTATCCTTTAGAACCTATAGAAGAAACAAACTTGATGACATCTTGATTTTGACTTCTGTCCTTCAGAACAGAACTAAACTACTAAGTTTGGATTAAATTGTTACAGCAATCCCAAAACACCACACACACACACACACACACACACACACACACACATACATATATATAAAAACATATGTAAATCAATATAATCATGAATTATATATAATTTCAATTTCATTATTCACATATGATTTTATATGTGTGTATATACATAGAAATATTTTTATAAAAGTTAAGTTCATTGAAATATAAGTAAAGGTAGAACAAAAGCTTATATATATAATAACATGTATAGTACAAAATAAAATACATAAACTTTCAAATATACAAATCATATAGAACAATCTTCTGTTGTCAACATATGCAATGCAGAAAAGATAAAATTTTAAAATGGCAATTTTCAAGCTCTTTATTATATCTAAAAATATTTTAGTTCTGTGAACAACAGATATTCAACAGTTTCACCCCTGAAATTTACTAAAGAAAAGGGCAACCAGAACAGGGCAAATAAAAATACAAAATAATAACAATATATTTATAAACTTTAGATAATTTATCAAATTTGGCAAAATACATTATGTTACTGAAATAATTTGTAAACTTCAAAAAATACTTATTTAATTATTAAATAAATGATGAACTAATTTAAGAAATTATTCAATTCTACACATTTGTATTAAAATTATTAACCTTAATCAGGGCCCCAAAGTAGAAAATGACACCTTAACTCTAATAGCTAATAAAATTATGCTAAATATAAAATATGTTTCCTAGCTTTATATCAAATATACAGTATTAAAGCCAATTAAAGATTACTGAAATTTTGTTTTTCTCTTCTTTTCTATAACACACCCAGATCTATATTCTTTCGTGTTCTTTTTAAAAACTATTTTCCATATAAAGCTAATTTGAAAACTATATGAATTTTCAATGAATATTTTCAAATTTATTAAAAGTTAATAACTTCTTATTTTCACAGAATATCTTAGAAATACATGTGGGAGTATAAAATTTAAACAACTGCTAAATTGGATCATTTTATTTGCAAGGAAGATGCTATTAAGAAAGATGCAATATAAAAATCAATACATTTTAATATGATTATATAATATTTTATAGGCACTTGTACATAAGCATTCAAATACACAGTGTGGATAGTACTTTTGTGTGTGTATGCACGTGCTTGTGTGTGTGAATACATTGAATTCAATACATGGATAAAGAATAATTACTAAAGTAGCTTAAGAATATTTTTAACTAAAGTCTTTTTAATTTTTCTTGACTTTTCCTCAAGTTACATTTTTTGTAAATATATTTTTTCAAATGTGGAGAACAGAGAAACTCGGCAATAAGATAGATGAAAACCCATAGGTATCATGTTAAAACCAATCATAACCATACTGTGAATCAGTGTTAAGTTATACACTAGGCCAGCTTCAAAATGATTATCAAACTGTGCAAGGATAACAGAAACCAGTAACAGAGTAAACACTATGTAAGGATAATAGGGTGCTGACAGGGTGGATGCCTTCCAGCTGAATCATTTTTCCATTCCTAGAAGATTTTGAAATGGAGAATTAAGCATTGTCTACCTCAGGGTTACTCAGTCAGAATGTATTTCTGCAGATGAGCTTGCTGATATGACACAGAAAAGCAAAGTGATATGTCTTAGAGTGTCCCAGTGCTTGCAGGCATGATTCCTGCACACTGAACAGGCTGGGTCAATGCTATATCCTCAGTATGCTCCAGACAACGACAAATAGAAAACACTATGTAGCTGTAGAACAATACTTGATGAAAAAATAAGCCAAGCATATACTGTGGTGTCTTATGACACAATTGAGAAATGAACCCCTTAGGGGGCTTGTGGAAAAATTCATAAATATGTAAAACAGTTAAGTCTTTGGAAAGTATATTACTTTGTGGGATTAGATTTAGAAATGGGGCAGGCTATAGTTTTCTTATACATAAGAGCTTGCAACAGAAAACAAGACTTTTGATAAATAGCATAAACACAACAGCAAATGGCAAATGAGAAGTTGTAATCTATAAATTGGCATTTAGCCAGTGTACTTGGAAAATTGTTATTATCACTTCATCCATGTCTAACTTGTTAAAATTTTGTCTTTTCTTCAGACAAACTCAAAATTCAGGAAAATATCTACTTATCATGTGTGGTTATTCATTTGCAGAATGTCACATGCCAAATCTTTAATCCTAGGCTAAATTCCCACACTCTCCAGTACATAAAGAATATTCTTACCTTATTTCATAATAAAATTTGCACGGAAAATTTCTGCTTTATATATTAGGTGATTTTTTTTCTTCAAGTGTTTCAAATCATATTAAATATTCCAAACTGAAATATAAATGATTTTAAATGATTTGCTTTCAAATTTTGCATGCCCCAAAATCCATGCACAGACAAGAGTGATTTACCCATATCTGTGAACATAATTTTGTTTTACTATGCAATTCTGAAAATGAACTCTCCTGAGCTATAAAACAACAAAATAAATGCATGTTTAAATGCTTTATCTCTTCAACAATGTAAAATTCATCAAATGGGGCCTAGTACTGAAGCACATCTCATACTGCTTTGAGCATAATAGGCACTCAAAAAGTGTTGGCTCAACTATTCCAACTAACCACATAGAGTGCTTTAGATAAATTTTGAGAAAATGATCTATACTTCATAAAAATGAATATAATACAATGTGGCTGTGCTATAAAGAAGCATTGATACAGCAGACAACGATATGACCAAATTATAAGTACCAAAAGATTCTTTATAAATTTACTTAAATAATAAAAGAAACATAACAAACAGAGCTTCTTTTTCATAAAATCAACTTTGAATATACTCAATACTTAAGAATGGGTGATACTTTAATATTTTAAAAAACTTGCTAATATGCTTTTTTCCCTCAACAATAACAAGATATCTTCTAAAATAATAATTTCCTGATTGTAAAATATCTAGAAAAAAGATAAACTTTATAATTCTGATATAAAATATAACTAGTAAGGCACATATATAATGAGCAAATATAAAAATAAATTGATTACTAAATGCTAAAATTATATATATAATGCAATAATAAATTAACAATAAAATAAGCAAAGGAGATTCATGACATCATTTAAATATTAAGAAACATTGATGAACATCATAAATGTCTAAAATTAAAATATGGATTTGTCAAATGATTTAAATTTTTGCAAAAATTTCTTGAGATATAATATCTGAATATATGAGACAGGATAACTTTATATTTTAAGCAAGACTTGTCTGGTGCTCCCATTAACTTGGTTTTGTCTTTTAAAATACTGGAAAACTGTACTTTCCAACCTCCTTGCAACTAGGTGATGCCATGTGATGACTAATGTCCAGAAAACTCTAAGTGTTATGATTATGGTAGAGTGAGGGTATATCTCTTATGCTGAGGCATCTAATTGATAGAATAAGACTGACCAGTGCTTCCATCATTTCTGTGATAATGAAAGTCAGGTCGTTCAGATGTTTCTGGTACATGATTGTAGGTGTCTCTCAGATGGTGTCTCAAAGTGAACATGCAGAGGAATATTTGTGAAATCTTACTAGATGTATAGTATAAGTACATGACAAAACTGCTGTATTGGATCTCTAAGATTTGGGATTGTGGGTCATCACAGTATAAGCTATCCCAATTTGTTGGAAGCATGGGTTTTGGATAACTATAATGGATCTAATCCAGCTTCAGATGAAGCCTGTCCTCGAAAATTTGTTATTATACCTTGAAAAAATTTAAGAATACAAAAAGCTTGGCTTTGTTTTATGGTCATTATTTTACTTTTATAAGTATATTTTTTAAAATTGCTAAAATAATTAAGAAGTCAGTAATGAAAGCATATAATTAGGCATTCAAAACCACAAAGCTTTCATAAGAGAAATAAATATGCACACAAAATACCACCTAATTACGTTATGTTCCTCATCTTCTCATCTACTTACCTAGAAAATAAAAAAGATGATAAGTAAGTAATGTGTACGTGGGTTATCCTTATATAAATATTTGTACATATAATACAAAAATAAATACATGTACATTACATATACATGTAAAAAACTACACATACATCTAAATATATTGCTATGGCAATAAATATTGCCTTATCACAATTTCATCATCAAAACATAAAAGAAACAGCTGAAAAATTAACACTGACTTAAAGAATTTGTCAAAGAGAAATTATGTAGAACAAAAAAGAGGCATGAAGGTCATTTCTCTATGCACATGTTCAGTGATTTATACTCTACTTTTGAACAGTTTTCTACAAATCAAGAAAAAAGTGTTATAAAGAAATCACTAGTGTATAATGAATTCCAGTTAGAATGCAGGAAAAAAAATTGTTTAGTCCAGTTTATGACAGGATTCATTGAAAAGGGAACCTGGATATAGAAAGTTAACATGCCCATTATGATAATGTAAAGTTTTTGTACTTGAAGAGGTATAGGTAGGAAATGGTGGTAGTGGGTATACATATACTGTCCCTGCTATGCATGAAAAAATATTTTAAAATATTTGTAAAGTGAATAATACAAAGAAGTGTTTTTCAATGTATATTATACAGAGAATTTATTCATGGTCTTGTTTAGATTTCTGATGGTGTAAAATGAAAATATTGTCCTTCTGCATTAAACTTAACACTCTAAAAGTTGTTTTCTGTATGTACCACTTAAAATATCAATTGTGAAATCATTACTTTGGAAATGCATTTTAGGAAATATCTTATTCTGTGACTCTTTAAACAACTAAAATATTTAAATACTTAAAATAATTAATACTTGTAATATAATGAAAGCATACTGACATTCAAAATCAAATCTATTTATAGATTATGAAATTTCAATCTAGAAAGCTCTGGGCCCCACAACCACTATTGGAACAAATTCATACCCCTTGTGATGGGCTGCATTTGCCTTTTAACATTTAGGCATTTTTTTTGTGTGTATGCTTATGTGTGGTTTGGGGGGTAACATAGAAACATACATATTTATTCAAGTGTTAGTGTTAATCCATTTCTGTGATATTGTAGAAGACTTAAATAAAGTATTATCAAGAGAAAGAAAATTGTAATTGATGGCAGGCCAAGGCCACAGACTCAAACTATTTTTCAAACTATAGCAAACAACAACAAAATCACCTTCATTTTAAAGTGGCAATATTTTAAAAAGCATTTCTTTTCTTTTTGTAAGAAAGGATTTGGCCCACAACAAGTAAAAGCAGTTGCATAAATAATGAATTGAGGAAAATTTTTACCTAGAAATTTAAATGTATATAGGTGAGTTTGAAAGAAATGTTCACCAATCATTGTGAATTCTGTTTCCTTTGCCTTATACACATGTGACCTAGTGAAGTTTAACATTCATTTGGTTTGTTTAGCACTGTTGTTCTATCTATGTTGGTATTTTTCTAAAGATGGCTGAAGGAATAGAGTTCTCTCTTTAATATGCAAATTTCAAATAACCATATAAAAGAAAATCTATAATGAAACTGACTAAAGTTTTACTCCATACATCTTATCCTTTGTTACATCCTAACATTTGAAATCTCAAACTTAGTTCTGCATTATCTTAATGCCATTCTAGCAGAATTTTAGAATTGTAAAGGTGTGTGTTTTGTATTGATCCCTGAGTCTGCAATATAAATTTGTAGGTGTTATTATTATATTCCACTTTTCAAACTAAATTTGCCATCTTCATAAAATAAGTATGTTAGAATGTATGATTCAGACTTTATTAATTGGCCTGGGACATACATCTAATTATCAGAGCATAGATTCTTTTCTCTGATAATTACTTAAAAGTAATATTTATGTTATTGTTGTTATTTGCAGTACAGATGACTATTTTCTATTTTTTAAATTTGGGATTATATATTTTTATATAGTGACTCAGAGCTCACACAGAAAGTAAATCATTTCAGTAGTATTTCATTTATCTCCTGAAAAGCAGAGTCTAAGGCATGAGCAATGAACAACTAGTGATGGGATAGAGTTCAGGGTCCATGAAGCATGAGAAAAAACAAATGAAAATTCACCTTCAATTATGCTGACTTATTTTACAATTTGAAATGGGTGACTGATGGCAATAAACATACGGTGAATGAACACTACAATTCTCAGCTATGAGAGAGGCTTGGATAAAACTTTAGGGAAAATATTAAAAGTTAAAATTTAAGTGAATAATGTTTTAAAATTGTAATTAGGTCTAATTTCTTTTTTTATTCCAGTCTAAGTGACTCAACAGGTTCTCAGTTCATATTGACATTATATTTTATTGATATTATAGAACTATTTAAGAACTGCTAATGCTATTATAATTCCTGCTAACATATTTTCCTTTATAAATATTTACATAAAAATATATTTCTGTAACCAAAGTTACTTCATATACTTTAAGTTGCTATGTCTGTCAAATAAATTTGAACACTATGTGTTGATTGCTATCATTATTCACCATTTTTAACGTAATCTATCTCCCTAAAGAACAGATCCCTTAAATATGGATGTGTATAAAAAGAAACTTAAAATTGCTCTAATAAATTCCTCCAAAAGTATTTTAGTCCAGCTTTCAGCGGATAAAAACATATATTTCTTTTATTTTCCTTAAATTCCCCATGATTATAAAACAATACCCAACAGCAGCACCTTGGTAAAATTAATTAAGATTGCATTCCCCAAGGATTCTACCCTGAAGTTATTCAACAAGTAGTCACATAAGGCCTTGATGTTAAAGGACAAACCAAATCAAAATGATACAAGAAAAAGATCTAAATCATTCACAAATAACATTTTTCAATCATTGTCACTTATTTCTTTTTAGGGTAAGCAAATTAATGATAGAAATTGGGGCCAATGACCTTCTTTTCTCTTGTACTCACTTTTATTTTAATTTCAGTCTCCCAAGAGTTATGCTTGACTCAAAAAATCTTAAAAAGTAGTGGAGGTTAAAATTTCTCCACTGAGTATCATCTCATCTTGCCTAGTATTGATTATTTCTCCTGTTCATAATAATCATGAGTTGATTACAAAGAGTAATTCAAATTTGTGTTTACCTGTTAACCTCAGTTTGGTGAGGAAAGAAATGTTCTTAATTCTCCTTTTTGCTGGAAATTCAAGAAGAATAGACAAAATGGGACCATCCTTTCCATTCTTTCAGTGTGCTTCTCTTGCCCCAACTTGCTTTCCACCATTGGGGTAAATCAATGAATTAATCTCATTTTAAGAGAACATATAATTTTTAACCATATCTGGCAGACTTGCAGAAAACTCTATGATTTCCATTTTGGAAGTACAAATTACCCTTGAGCAAAGAATCTGTTGTTTTGATCAAAAAGTTCACTCATGGATTCTAGAACTTAGTTAAAAATACAATTTTTCCTTAGTTCTGTTTTTCTATACTATTATGTTATAATTTAAGCAAACTAAATGACCAGACTGCTACATATTAGAGATTGAAGACACATTTAAACTCAGAAGGATATTACTGCCTTCCCCCAAACACTCATATATCTGTTGAATCTACATTCCTTCCTCTGGCAGGAAATCTACTACAATCTTTGTGTAAATCATATATAGAGTTCACACCTCATACCCTTGCTGTGCAGCCTGACATACGTTTAACCCACAGTTGTAATTTCTTCCATGGTGCTCATCTGGGGGAACACTTACAGATTCAAACTATATATTAAAATGTAACCTTTAGATTTCAACAGATTTTGAAGAATTTAACTTCCTTTCAATGAATATTGAGGGATGCATTACATTAATGGCTTCAAGAAAGAAAAAAAAAAGAAATGATAAAGCATAGCAGGGAATAAAGAAACATACGGTTACATTTGAGACAATACATACAAAACCTCATGCACACATTTTTATATGTAAAAAATAGTTTTATATATGAAACTAGAGTGATATATTTTAAGTTTAGTTTAAGTTTACTGAAGGGAAGCAATAAATTTTTTGTCAGTAGATTGTTAGAAAGGTTCTTTGAGCACAAGGGATCCTTGCAACTTTGAGAAAAAAAAATGGCAGTCAGTGAGAATGCACTGGGAACTTAAGCCTTGAATTGTCAACATACTGGTACTTTTTGCATGTGATTGCCCTGAAAATTCTGTGGACCCTGGGGTCTGGTTGAATCACTTATGATAGCATAAAGGCAGAAGTGGCTTATGGACTTTGAGGTATGCCAGTGGTAGCTAGTGACTCTGTCATTACTATTTTGCCTAAAACTTGAAGTCCATTGATGGGAATTCTTTTGACTCTGAGGTGGTTTATATGTTCCATTGTGTCTAATTAGTAGCAATAGTATGAAGGGAGCATAAGTAAAAGTAAATAAATAAATAAAATTAAGTTTGAGACCAACTATTTGTATCTCCAATCAACCTTTGGAATTATAAAATTCCAAAAATTTCTGCTTTGCTGTTCAACAATTCTAGCAACACTAAACCTTGTATATCCCATCAAAATTTCCAATTTCTAATTAAATTTCTGAATCTGTTTCCAAATTGCCAGTTGTTACAGCTTTAACAAAATTAGAATTATTATCAATTCATTGTTGATTATGATATAATTATTTTATCATCTTATTCAAAAGACTTATCAAGTCTTATAACAGAATATATTTTAATTGTGATGACAGGGAAATTTCACAAGAGAGACTATTGTATGTGTATTCACATGTGTGAAAAAAGTGTTACCTTATTACTAGTTAGCAAAAAGTGCTACATTTAGCTGAGTGTTAATGATAAAATAATGCTCATAATAACTCATATCAACTAAAATTTTACTTTTCTAACTACACCAAATTTTCATCTTCTAATTTTATATGTTTCTATTAAAATCTGAATTATAGAAGGCCTGGGACTGATTTATGAGCCAAAAATAAAGAAAACACAGAGTAACTGTCATCAGTATCTACCTAACAAAACTGGAAAAAAAAAGAGAGACAAGTTAGGTCAACATGGACAAAATAATTTTTATTTGAAACTGTCATCCAGGAATATAATGTTTAAAATAATAACTTAATAATCCCTTAATACCGGGGATTATTTTTGAGGGAGGACGGTAAATCCTTAAAATATATTAGTATAGTGCCAGATACTTGTTCACAAAGGCAAATTCCTTATCAAATCAGTTTTGATTAACTTTGACACTCAGATCTCACTTTTAAACTAGTATCTTTAAAATTTGTGCCTGATTCCAATTATTTCAACTTTAAATGATCTTCCTCAAACCACCTGAGTCCAGACTTAAAAACTCTATAAATCTCTCTCTTGAAACTCCCTTCTGAGACTCCAGTAAAATTCTTTCAAAGAGTTGCTTTACTTATTAAAGCAATTTCCTTTAAATGGTACTTTTTTGCAAGGTGATGAGTTGATAGTCAACAATAAGTTTTGACGATATTTGTAGTGGTATTTTTTTCCATTTTGAAAACTATAATTTGCAACAATTATTAGGAACCACTTAGTCCTCAATTAAAGAGCTAATGATGTCATGTTTTAACATTTTAAAAAATGTGTGTGTTTGTGTGTTTTGTATCAGGTTTCTCTGAAAATTTTCTCTGGAGGAACATTAGGTATATGAGCATTTTCTTAGAGTAGTAACTTACTTTTAGATTGCTTATGAGTGAATTTAGATTAAAAAAAACCCTAATAAAGTATTCTCAGTACTCAGAAAATGATTACATACTGCTGGGGATTTTCTTAAAAAACAGAAAGAATAATTTCCTTAACTTTGTATTTATGCTTTGATATCAAAATCTCCAACAAATTCTGCAAATATTCACCATATTATGGTCTCTGTATTTATAATTTTATTCATAGTGTTGTTAGAAGTCCACCTATGGATTTTAGATTTAGGCATTCATATATATATATATATATATATATATATATATATATATATATATATATATTATTTTTTTTTGTACTGGAGATTAAACTCAGAGGTGTTTAACCGCAGAGCCCCATCCCATTCCCAGTCTTTTTATTTTGAAATAGGGTTTTGCTAAGATGCTTAGGGCCTTACCAAGATGCTGAGGCTGGATTTGAACTTGAGATCCTCCTGTTTCATTTCTCCTGAGTCTCTGGGATTAGAGGCTTGGGCAACTGCACCTGGTGGCATTAATGATTTTTAAAAATGTGACAGCTTTTGAGTTTTGGTGGCTGTAGTCATTTATTAACCTGACTTTCTAGAAGTTACTACTTTGTTTCATTTCCTGAGTTTATTGCATTTATCATAACTGCAAGCTTCCCACATGCTGATATTGTTTGAACTGATGGCTGAAATAATGAATAAATGTATCCTGGAAGAACCTAATGCCCACTTTGGGGAAAGTCACAAGTCCAATTTACTCCAGGCCTCAAGTGTCATTTTCTGGTTATGATGTACAACATAACAAGGCATTCTTGAATTTTCTCATTAAATAAAAATTTTAAGAGACAAATATAAATGTTTTATCATTAATAGTAATAAAATTAATAGATATGAAAGAGCAATGTGCTAAACATTTTTCATGTACGATTTCATGTAGTTCTCAGAAACTTATACATCATTCTGAGTTTTTTAAATAAAAAATAATATCAAAGTTTCTAGCTGCTTAAAGTTTTGTCTGAAGTCACATAAATATTGCAGAGCTTAGATTTGAACCTAGGTCTCTATTGTTTAAAGCTCATTCTGTTAAGCAGCATCAAGTTGCACCAACTCCTGTGCAACACAATATGGCATTAAAAGGAAGCTAATACAATATAAAGTTGTGCTTTAGTGAAATTTCTAGCTTAACACATTTAGCTTAATTTCACTAGTGTGTACTCAAAGAACAATCAAGTCAAGTACCTCTTCTCATTTTCTGAAATAAGTATGAACAATAATAGCATATATTTTTGCCATTTTATTAAAGACAACTATAATATTTGAATTTTCTTTAGGTATTAAACAATGGTAATCCTAAGCATACATTTTTGTATGTTTATTTATCAATATAGAAAAAACATTAAATGAATGGTGCTATTTAAATGTAGGTTAAAAAGATTCTCAGAAACTTCATACTTACATATGAAACTTCATACTTACATATTACCATATTCTCTGAAGTGTAAAAATCAGATTATTTTTCTAACTTATTTTAAATTATTTAATATTTCTGATTGCTATTTTTACCAGTCATGTTTCTATCGATGGTAGAGCAATGTAGATGGATTATCCATTATTATATCATATATGCCTAGCAAGAAGAGACAAAATTAAAAGTGAACTAATAAATATATATATACAAAACAGATCATACCAGGTTATTTTGAATCCAATGTTATAAAATATGTATATATATATACACTATTTCACAAATATAAATGCAACACCTTAGATTTTGCTTAAATCAATGTAAACATAATCTTCAGGAAGTTTAAAATCTGCAATTATATTTCACTTTTGGTAGATTTTTTTATTGTTTGCAGATTTACTTCTTGTTTTTTTTTTCATTTTTAAGGAATTTAATTGGTTTTATTTTAATTAAACTTACATATTTACTTAATTTTTTTTAAGTACTGGGGATTGAACCCTGGATACTTTACCATTGAGCTACATTATTGTTCAACTTGTGTTTTCAAAGTGTTTTTTTTTTTTTTTTAGTTGCTATATCTTCCTATTTAGTTGGTATAATGCCTACATTAAGGGTTATGGTAATTCTCATTGAGAATCAGAAGATTTTCCTAGATCAAGGAAGAAAATAAAAATTTTGCATTTGAATTTTATGATTTGAACTGCAGATGATAGCAAAATGATGCAAAAATAAATATAAAAATGGCAAGAATCAATTCATAAATGGATCGATGGAAGTATCACTTGAATCAATAAAAATACATATTGGTTTCTCAGAAGTTAAAATAGACATTCAATTTCATTCTAGTACATTTGGCTTTCCAATTTTCCCAGCACCATTTGTTGAAGAGGCTGTCTTTTCTCCAATGTATGCTTATGACACATTTGCCTATTATGAGGAAGATGTACTATTGTGGGTCTGACTCTGTGTCTTCTATTCTCTTCCATTCGTCTCTATGTCTGTTTTTGTGCCAGTACTATGCTGTTTTTGCTGCTATAGCTCTGTGGTATAATTTAAGTGTGCTATTGTGATGCCTCCCACATTATTTTTCTCACTAAAGTTTGCTTTCGCTATTCTGAACTTCTATCTCTCACCCTGCAAAAAATCGCAACTCAAAGTGAATCAAAGACCTAGGCATTAGACCAGAGATTCTATGCCTACTAGAAGAAAATGTAGGCCCAACTCTCTACCATGTCAGCTCAAGAACCAACTTTCTTAATAAGACTTCTAAAACTCAAGAAGTAAAATCTAGAATCAACAAATGTGACATTATCAAACAAAAGTTTCTTCAGAACAAAGGAAACAATCAAGAATGTGAAGAGAGAGCCTATAGAATAGGAGAAAAGCTTTACCATCAGCACCTCAGATAGAGTATTCATCTCCAGGATATACAAAAAGCTCAAAATTTAACCACCCTCCCCACCCAAAAGTGTAAAACAATCAATAAATTGGTTAAGGAAATGAATAGGCACTTCAAAGAAAAAGTAATACAAATAGTCAAAAAATATATTTAAAAAGTGTTCAACATCTCTAGAAATTGAAGAAATGCAAATCAAAACTACACTGAGATTCCATCTCACCACAGTCAGAAAGACACTTATCAAAAATATAGGTAATAATAATATTAGCAAGAATGTGGGGAAAAAATGTTCATTTATTCATTGCTGGTGGATCTGCAAATCTGTGCAAACATTCTGAAAAGCAATATCGGGATGCTATAGAAAACTTGGAATGGAACCACCATTCAACCCAGTTATCCCACTTCTCAGCTTATACCCAAAGCTTATAAGCAGTATAATGCAGTGTCACAGCCACTCCAATGTTTATAGCAGCTCAATTTACAATAGCCAAGCTATGAAACCATCCTAGATGGCTAACAACAGATGAATGGAAAGTGACAATGTGGCAAATAAACGCAATGGAATAGTATTTGGCCATAAAGAGTAATGAAATTACGGCATTTGCTGGTAAATGGATGGAACCTGAGACTACCATGCTAAATGAAATAAGTAAGTCCCCCAAACACAAAGGTCAAATCTTCTCTCTGATGTGTGGATACTAACCCACAATAAGGGAGGGTAGGGATGGGAAGAGTAGAAGTTAATTGGATTAGACAAAATGGAATAAAGGGAAAGGTGAAGAAATGGGAATAGGGAAGACAGTAGAACGAATCATAGATAACACCCCTATGTTCATATATGAATATACAACTAGTGTAAATCCACATCATTTACAACTGTAAGAATGGGATTCTAATTATAATGCTATATTCCATGTATGTATAGAATGTCAAACTACACTCTACCATCATGTTTATCTAAAAAGAACAAATTTATAAAAGAAAATCGTAATCACCATCACCATCTACATAAAGATTGTCATCATCATCATTATCATCAGAACCTTGTAAATGAGTCATGATCATTTTTCAATAATAGATATAATAGGACTAATAAGATAGACCTTATTTATTGACCACTATGTGACAACACTATAATAGGATTTTATATCAGTGATATTTAGTTTCCCCAAAGCCACAATTATATCAGTAATATTATCATATCATCTATATTTTATGGTGGCAAAAATTCACAATATAGAAAGATTTTTATATTCATTTGACATATAATTGAAGTAGCATGATTTAAATCAAACTACATAGTAGTACTTCCAAAGCAAAATTTTGAACTCTAAAACCAAAGACAAGGATCTGTTTTTAGTTTAGGTGGTGCATAATTTTGTAATTACATGTTATAATTTGCTGTGTGCAAGAGCTTTACATAGGCTTCAAATATTATCACTTCCTCAAGTCTCTTCTGCTTAAGAAGCCTTTTCTAATTAAAATCCTAAACAACAAGTAAGTAACATTCCATGGCTTGGAAACAAAAAAGAGGAGAAACAAGTAAACGAACAGATGAATAAAGCATTTAAAAAATACAAATTGTAGGAAGTGAAAAAATTGGTATTTGTGAGCATGTGCTTACTGTAGAGAAATTTTGCTTAGGAACTGCTAATTTACCAAATAAATTCATTAATTCTCTGTGAATTATGTATATTTCATTTAGATATATCTAATGTTGAAAAGGTTTAGAATGAAGTAGGTGAATAATCTGTTACAATATAACGAAAAAAGTGTTTAACACTAGAATAATTTTAATGTCAAAGATAATGTATTGTTCAGGAAATATGGAAATCCAAGAGAAAAGTCATAATTATTTCAATACAATATAATTTATTTTCATTTACAAAGTCACAGATAGACACTATGAAATAGATGAGGCTATTTAAATAGTAATAAAAATATCAATAATCATAATTATAATAAATATCATGTGAAATGGTATACATAGATACAATATTTCATCTAGAGATTTAATTATAATTATTTAACAAAGCCTATAATCATGATTAAATAAATGCCTGCCTATTTCATAATTTTAGTCTAAACTCTAAGTACCATCTCATAATTTAAATTTTCAAAAGTGTTTTAATTACTGCTAACATTGAGAGGTTAAATTACTTATATAAAATTATACAAGAGGAGAAAAGTTACACTTGTATAATAGAAAATTTTAAAGACTACATGTTTAACAAATCATATCAGGGAAAAAAGAAATAAAGCAAGAGAATTTGAAAATAAGAAATTGAAGAAATAAAGCAATATTAAAGATAGTTTTACTATTTTAACTGTAGAATAAAAGGTAACTTACATGTGAACATGTATTCTATGATATGTGAGTAAACATATAAACAAAAGAGCTAATATATTTGGGAACACCAAGAACTCCAGAATTGTGTTCATTTTTTTTTTTTTTCCAAATTATAACATCTTACCCACATCCTCACCAGCACTTGTTGTTATTTGACTTCATTTCTGGTGGGACTACAGATTGGAACAGTCAATTTGGAAAGCAGTATGGAGATTCCTTGGAAAGCTGGGAATGGAACCACCATTTGACCCAAATATCCCCCTTCTTGGACTATTCCTTAAAGACTTTAAAAGAGCGTACTATAGGGATATTGCTACATCAATGTTCATAGCAGCACAATTCACAATAGCTAGACTGTGGAACCAATCTAGATGCCCTCAATAGATGAATGGATAAAAAAAAATGTGGCATTTATACACAATGGAATATTACTCAGCACTAAAAAATGACAAAATCATGATATGTGCAGGGAAATGGATGGCACTAGAGCAGATTATGCTAAGTGAAGCTAGCCAATCCCTAAAAAAATGCCAAATGTAATCTTTGATATAAGGAGAGCAACTAAGAACAGAGCAGGGAGGAAGAGCATGAGAAGAAGATTAACATTAAACAGGGACGAGAGGTGGGAGGGAAAGGGAGAAAGAAGGGAAATTGCATGGAAATGGAAGGAGACCCTCATTGTTATACAAAATTACATATAAGAGGAAGTGAGGGGAAGGGGAAAAAAACAAGGGAGAGAAATGAATTACAGTAGATGGGGTAGAGAGAGAAGATAGGAGGGGAAGGGAGGGTAGGGGGGATATTAGACGATAGGAAAGGCAGCAGAATACAACAGACACTAGTATGGCAGTATGTAAAAACATGGATGTGTAACCAATGTGATTCTGCAGTCTGTATACGGGGTAAAAATGGGAGTTCATAGCCCACTTGAATCAAATAAATGAAATATGATATGTGAAGAACTATGTAATGTTTTGAACAACTAATAATAAAAAATTATGACATCTTAAATAACACTTCAATAAAAGAATATAGTTGTCACTGTGTTTTTATATATATTATTTCAACAAACAAATGAACTCATATTTGTATATAAATGAAAATTTATAATTGCAAATATAAAATGTGTAGGTCATATAAAGAAGAATGCAGTATTCTAAAATTAAAATATTTATCACAACTTAGATTTAAAAAATAGATATTTCTAAATTTTAGATAAATTATTTCAGTAAGAAAATATTATAGTTCTTTAACATATTATAATGCAAATGGGAAATTCATTGATACATATATTAATATTTTATAAATCACTGTGGTATGGTTTTAGGTAGTAGTATTGATTAATCATTTTTGGCCTATATATATATACATATACATACAGATGTATGCATGTATATATAGATAGATAGGTAGATATGTATGAAAGGTATACATTTACATATATTTTGTGAAATACACACACACACCACACATACACGTATACATTGTTTCCTCTCAGTAATGTGTATATGTACTTTGTTCTCAGTAAACAAATGTTGAACTTCAGGACTGAAAGTAGGTACATCTGTTTACATCTATGTATTTCAACACAAATAAACAAATAATATGCTTGGACACTGATGTAGAAAACATACAGATTATGTAATCATATTAAACAAGGATAAAAATATACTTTTCTGGGCTGGGGTTGTGGCTCATTAGTAGAGCACTCATCTGGCCACCTGGCACATATGAGGCACTGGGTTTGATCCTCAGTACCACATAAAATAATAATAATAATAAAGAAAGAAATTGTGTTGAAGTACAATTAAAAAATAAATTTAAAAAGTACTTTTCCTAGAGAATATGATTTTATTATTTATCTCTCTATTCTTATATTGTCCAAAAATTATTCACCTTTCCACTTACATTTTGGAAATAGATAGAGCAATATCTGATGAATTTAGGACTATTCAGCCAAAATAATAGAAGAAAACACACAAAAGAATATTTCAGAATAACAAACCCAGTCATTTAACGATAATTTTGGAGTATGCTACTCTGACTTTCAAGCTTTGGCAATGAGTAGCTACTCTTGTAAGTAGCTACTCTGATAAGTAGAAATTACCATCGAGAGTTTCACCATTCTCAGGAATGTATAACATTAGAATCTCTTATTAGTAAATAAAAATAAAACATGAAGTAAAAAAAAAATGATGTGGGGGTAAAGAAAAAGTTTAATTTGATGGAAAAAAAAAGGTGCGCTTTGGGGAGTCAGTTTAATTTCTACTTCAATGAGACATGTAACCTGAAAATAGAATCCAGAATGTAAAAATAGGAAGCACTTACAGAAGAATTAAGTGAAATCATTAGAATTAAAATCTTTAGGTGCAGTAGTCAAATAAATTTGAAAAATGACAGTCTGATTGGATGGCATTCAGCAGGAGAAAATGACAATAATAGCTACCACATAATGTGCTCTACTAAGAACAGGAGATGTATGAAGGACTTTGTACATATAAACTCATTTAATGCTGAGCCTTTCTATAAAACATAAACAATTCCTTTGCACATTTTACAGATAAAGTAGTTGTGCAATAGATCAGTATAATAACATATGTAAGATTATACTGTTAGATACAAGATTTTACCCCAGAGAGTCCACAGCTTTGATTTCATACATTTGCCAGGTAGTCAGTGACCAAATCACTTAGGATACTGGGGATAACATCTGGGATTAGCATATAAAATTATACCTGAATTACTGGAGTATTAGAAGTCAGAATGTGGCATAATTTGACCTAGTTTTTTATATGGACTCTGAAAGTATATACATAAATACAGTAAAAAATAAGAAAGCAAATGAAGATACAATAAAAATAAAAAAGAACAATGGAATGAAATGAGATACTTTTTTTTTTTCTTTTTCCAATTAAGTAATTATGAAGCTGCTGGGGGAAAAATCCTAGGGGAGAAAGTAGAGTTAGGATCCAAAGGCAGAAACAGCCCTGCATTTTTCAGCCATTCAAGAATTCAAGGTCATTCTTCACTATTAGATATGTTTCTGTCTTTGTGCGGTTAGCTAAACTCTTCTATAACTGTTTCGTTTTTTTTTTTTTAATGAAAAGCTGAATCACTCCAGTGTTTCATAATTCAATGCATACTACAAATGAGTAAACTCACTAAATTCTCCACTATTGACCTTAAGACAGAATAGGAAGCATGGGAAAAAGAGAACATAATCATTTTATTCATGAGGGACAACAGGAACAAAAATGAGTGGCAAAGTTTCTTTTCGCTTTATTAGCCTTGAGAAACATTGGAATAGATGATCTTTATCAGCTCTAGTTTTAAAAGTCTATCATTCTGTAATGAAGGTTTATATAAAGAGTAAACTTTTAAAAATATTTTATGTAAGATATAGTTTCTCCTGTATCTCAAAAATATCTAAGAAAAAAAAAACACCCTCTGCTTTACATGAAAAGCAAAGCAAATTGAATCGGTTAAAATGACTCTAGGGCACCTCTAGGGCACGCAGCATTGAACCCAACATTGTTCCCTGTCAAAATGGGTGCAAAGGAGAGAAGCTATAAAAATTGTAAAACAACATCCACTTACATTAATCTAAGCTGGCATCTGCTGTTATTGCTGAAGCTCTGCTGCTATCTGATACAGGGCAATATGACCTTGAGAGAAGAAGTATAGAAGTTTTTGCAAAGAAAAAAAGAGTGATATACATTCAAATGGTGAATTATATAAACTTCTTAAATTATCGCTTTTGAAAAAATTACTTGATATAGGGTTTAATATAATATATTTAGAAAATTATTTGAAAGGTGTTTTTGAGATATGAACTTATGGACATACAAACATATGAACTTCATGGAGAATGCTATTTCATCTACTTATAAAATAGAATTTTACCATCAAAGAAAAATACTTGTTTTTTTCAACTATACCTAAGTTCATATAATAATTCACAATGATAGACACATTTATGAAGCTATGACTTCATACAAATGAATTTACACAAATATAGACCCATCTAGCAAAGTTACACATTTACAGCCACCATATAAGTTTGACAAAATAATACAATATTTATAGCAATGATATAAAAACAAGTTAGACTCCTCCGTAAATCCTTTCATGTGGGAATTACAGAGGTTTCTAGATTAGGATATCATAGATCAGGACTTTTCAGTGGGAGAAGTAGGCATAGTCTCTAAAAACAAACATGCAAGCCAGAATTGGAAAAAAAAAAAGGGAAACACCAGCCAGTCAGAAAATAATTTAAGAAACTCAAATGTTATAGTCTCTTCTGGGTATCCTTTATCCCTAGGCTCACAGGGAATATGAGGCTGAATTCTGTGCTATATGTAGAAGTTAAACATAGTTATGGGATTCACAGTTCTAAGTTTCTACTTTTGATTTTCTGACCTGTTTTTGGCTTTCTGTGTTCCTCAGTAAGCTTCTAGTTTACTTTACCACTGTGCTTACCTGCTTACCAGTGGCACCTCTGCCATAGATCTTGGTGCTTGTATCTCCCACCTGGGATCTAGAAAAATAAATCTGTCTTCTGAACATCCTCTTTGTGGTAATTTAAAGGCAGCTTCTTGATATTTCAATATAATCAGATTGAATTCTGATGGGAGTAGACCTAGAAGAGATGTAAGTTCTGCTTACTCTTTTAGAGACTGAAATCAGTATGAAGTCAATTCAGAAATTTAAGTCTCTACAACTGAAACTAAATATATAATATATAACACATAATATAATACATAATATATATGTATGTATATACTCAAATAGAGAGATAAATATAGATATATAAAACCAAGACAAACATTGGTTTGAATGTGAAACTGTATATACTCAGTTCACTGGTAGATGACCCTGCATTCACAGAAACAGATGCAAACCAGTACATGATAATTACATACATTCCACACTGACTATACATGTAATAGATTATAGTATTAGCAAGAAAACATGAGGCTTACAAGATAATAAAAGAGACAAAGCATTTGGAAGTGGAAAAGGGAAGATATCATCAGAATTTGCTTTCGAACCTTGCATTTGTTTAGGTGAAATATCTGTACCTGGTCCATTTATCATCATGCCTTTTCTTTCTTACTAAAAAATAAATTAGATTTTACCACTGTACCTAAACTTCAACTTAGCAACTTGTGTTCATGGTATAACTCCACTTATGCAATTGAATATGTTTCCTAAATAGGAATATTTAGTTTCATTCACTCAAGTGCTTTATAAGTTTGAACAATGCTAAGGTTATGGTGCATAGTGATTTATTCAGGTGTTCAGAGAATTACGTTTTTCAGTGCCACTCTTGGAGAATACCTGCTCCCAAAACTTTTAGAATTTAAAAAATAATTGAGGGGCAGAAATATTATTGTGAGAATTCTATGTTGCTTTAGACACTTGATACAATAACAAAAGGTTATTTTCTGAAATATGCCAAGTGCCTCTACAAGGTGTATTGTGTGCAACTGTGTGTGTGTATGTGTATTGTCTAGAATGAAATCAACTGATATTACCATGTTGACTCAAGTATCTACAGCTGACAGTGCACCCTTCAGGCATTTTGGAAATCCTCAACTAACAGTGCAGACAGCTGACAGAAAAAGAATGATGAATTAATGCAACCAGAGACAAGTATAATAGCAAAGTGAGATAGCTAAGAAAGTTTAGAAAGTTGACTTGTAAATACAATAGGTCTATTAAATTTTCACAGAGCTCTTAACCTGGAAAATTTGGAAGGAATTACACAGTATCTTACATATTTGTCAATCTATTAATATTATTTCCAATAATTGTAAATACATTCATTTGTTAAATAATACCTATGGAATACACAGCTTTTAATGATATTGCATGTTATGTGGCATTTAGAAAATGGAAGTTCTAATAAGGAAATTCCTTGTTTTTTGAATATGAAAATAAGTCCATAAACACGTCTATAACATAAAGCACATTCAAGATGTCCTTGTTTATTAACACAAGTTTTAGTATGTACCCAATGAGTTAAAAGTACAATGTACTTTAAAAGCCACACAATATCATACACATTTTTGAAAATAAACATTGTAAACTGAGTAGTGTTTACATCTATTGAGTGTAATTTGTTATCAATAATTCTCCTGAAAAAAATTCACATTGGTTTTCCTCTATTTCTTTCTTACTCTTATATTTAAAAGAATATTCACCTTGGCCCTGAATCCAGAAGATATAATTTATTATTTTTCTGATAATTTAATATAAAATTACTGCTTATCCGATGAGATGAAAAATAAAAATTACCATGTTAAATATATTTTTTAAAATGTTATTAATATAGATTTGGAAGCATCTTCATATGTATTCATGTGCACACAATTTCAAGTTGTCTCTCTTTAAACTTGTCTATTTATTTAAAAACATCTAATATTTATATTATTTATATTAATTCTTTTTTTTAAAGAGAGAGTGAGAGAGAGAGAGGGAGAGAGAGAGAGAGAATTTTTTTAATATTTATTTTTTTAGTCTCGGCGTTCACAACATCTTTGTTTGTATGTGGTGCTGAGGATCGAACCCGGGCCGCACGCATGCCAGGCAAGCGCGCTACCGCTTGAGCCACATCCCCAGCCCTATATTAATTCTTACAATTAAATAACATGTCCTTTATTTTTCAATAATGAGTTTTCTATTTGTTTTTTCCATGCATTCTATTGTGTTATTTGGAAATACATTGTTTTTCTGTATTTTAAAATTCTTCACTGTTCCTTTGTTGTATAAATTTGTTGAACTCTTTAAGCTTATTTCATACAGCAATGAATAATTTCATAAAATTAAGGAGAATTCAATTACTAAGAGAAATTTGGTAGCTTACATCGAACCTATAATAGGGTAGAGCCTTGGAAATATAAGTAATTATGTTGGAGTAGTTACTTGAAGAATAAGGAATAGTGATAGGTATAACATTTTGCTCTTTATTGCTTTCTCCTTAGATTAATAAGATACATATTGACAGTTAAACAAAACCACATTTAACAAGAAAGAACAGTAGAAAATTGTAACAAAAGCCATTATGTTAATGGTGTATCTTTTTTTCACTATATTTAGAAATTTGTGTTAATTGTGTAAATAACACATGATCTTTCAAGGATACAGAGGTGAATTGGCATTCCCAAGAGTTAACATTTTTAACTGACATCATAGAACTGCTTTTCACTAGAGAAACCTATATTAGCTGCAGAAATATTGTGTGCTAGATATTGCTAGAGGCACAGCTGACTTAAGCACCTCACCATGACAGTACACCACTTCCTCCAACAATTGATAATGTGAGAGTCACAATACCCTGGAGAACACACTACTTTTTTTTCTCATCATAAGACAGTCACAATTTGCAAAATGGAAGTACTTCATGAAAAAGAACTATTAAAGCAAAACTCAAAATGCCAAATATTTCTATAATCTAAGTCCATTTAAAAATCTTTTAAAAGAAATCCTATCAAAAAAACTTTTAAAGTACATGTTACATCAATTTTTTTTTAAAAAAAGGACAAAAATTTACATTGTTTTGTGGGTTAATTACATGAATTAACTATTTAATCTTCACAAGAAACCTCTACAGTGTTATTATGACTCTCATGACATAGATGAATGAGTCAGAGAGTTCACTTAAATTTCTTAAGGTAGCACAGCTAATGAATAGTATAAGAAATCTCTTAATTCAGAACCTTCAAATTCAATCAAATTCAAGATATTATAACTCACTAAATCCACATGAATAAATTCAAATTATAGTTTATAGAAATTATTCAGTATACGCAATTATTACAGGAATCTTACCTTGCAGCTAAGAAAAGATTATATTAAACTTCCATGACCTGCTCATTAAATTACCATTAAATGACTTGTACTTTTGACATACATGTGTGACATACAAAGCACCCATCTTCATATCAGCAAATATCTTTCTTATTTCTCAAAAGAGAAAAACTCTTACATACTAATTATTTATTATTCTTTGGATGTGGGACACTAATTTACTTAGGTATTTACTTAGGTCAAATAGGTAGCATTGCTATGTATATTATATAATCATTTTTATTTTTGTACATGCTAATATTTATGCAACAAATTTCTTAAAACTATAGTAGTTTATAGAAATGCTGTAGAAATAAGAAAATGGAACAACTACTTGTAGCAAGATCAAGTGAGTGTTCATCCACAATTTAATCAAATTTGACATTTGATCTTAGACAACTTATTTAATATGCATTATTTTTTCATTTATACATAAAATAAAGAGTTTTCCCTAAAATGTAAACAAGATTTATTTTACAAATCAAAACACACATGATTTAAAATTGTTGTGATGTACTCTTTATTAATTTTTCATGTTCTTTAGCATATATTCTCATACACACACACACATACACATACACATACACACATACACTTTATTTGGCTCCATAGTTTTACAGAAACAAATCCAAATTAATTACATTATTTTATGGATATATGACAGAAATTTGGAACATATTTTATGCAAATATATTGCATCCAAATCAGGAACTTCTTACCTTATGTACATTACCTCAACTAGACCATTTATATTGTCATATTTATAAAATCTTATTCTTCATCTATGAATGAAAAATTTGCTTTGTGAAAAAGTTAAAAACAGTGAAAATATGGTAGCTATGTAGCCATACATATGAGCTCATACCAGAGACATACAATCAGTTCTTCTTGATGCTTGGGCAATTGCCTTGATTGTTCACATTTGGGTGTGTACATGTGCATGGGGCAGTATTTATGCATGCTTCTCTCCACTTCATGCCAATTTTATAAGGTTCTCTGAGGAGAATATGTGGAAGATCGGTAAAAATTGTTTGGATAATGACAATTTTATGATCAAATTTTGTTTTGAGGTGATAATAAGCATTTATAAGAAGCTTAACAAATGGATGTATTGTTTTAATTTTAAAATAGCAATGTTCAAATTATACCATATTCAAAGTAAGAACATTCAGATCCATCAGGGTATATTCTAATGAAGGAGAAACTGATTGATGGTATGAAGAAATTATTTTTATATATTAATCAAGTAAACTACAATATTTCTTTATTGTCCCATTCTGTGACCAGTCTTATTAACATTTTCTCAATAATTTAGAAATATACTACAGTGAAACTTTGAAGTTTGCAGATGATGTTAAATTCCTTCCTAGTAGTGAAATATCAAAATAATTGAAATATAACAAAGAGTAATACTTCATATGTATTTTGCAAATTTGCTATAAAACAGTATACTTTAGGTTTTATGTTTTTTAAAAATATACTAATTATAAACAATAGCATAAATATTTTATAAATATATACTAATTATAAGAACATTGTAAAATATATGTTTATCTATAAATATATATATATAATTTATAAACATGCATAAACACATATAAGTGCTAATAAATATATAATACATATATTTTCTTATAAGCATCAAAATACTTAGAATGCAATAAAGATTAATACTTTGTATGTTAATTAATTTATTGTAAAATAAACTAATACTTCAATTATTTAAGCTAAATTATTCTTCAGAACAAATATGGAACTTATTTACTGGGTTTACAGAAATGAGAAATCTCAAGACAGAGAGATTGTGACTTTTCCAGAGTCTCATAGATTTTTACAGGTTGGAGATGACACAGTCCCAGGAATCAGACTGTGAGGTATAATATTATATGCACCAAATTCTTTAGCACTTTGAGCAGTAATACTCAATAAATTGTGAAACATGAAGTTGCAGAAATCTAAAATATAAATAAATTGAGACTAATTTTTTAAAGATTTTTATAGAATAAAAAATAAATTTTACAAAATGCAAAAAAAATTTGTTTATCAGCATTTAAAATCATAAGGACCCTGGTGGCAAAACAAACTCTATTTTATCTGAGGCTCCAGAAATTACACATAAATCCTCTGAGTATCAGATCCTTTATATGAAAAGATATAATGCAAACATCATCCATGTGCTTGACAATTATATAAGAAATTTGTAGGTGTCTTGAATAATGTATGATTCCTAGTAATTAATAGAATAAGCTAGGATAAGACACAAAGAAGGACTCCACTAGTTTCCCTCATTAAAAAAAAATCCTGATCCTGATTTTAAACACAAATATCAGATCCCTTTTACAAGTAATAACATATCCTTATTGAAACACTAACAAAAAGTTATTTACAATTATAACAGAGTATTTGTATTGTATTTATCAGATTTCAAGTGCTCTCAGAGTACACATTTTCACTTGTCCCATGGTTATGAGTTACTGTACCACTTTTCCCTATCATTATTGTTCAGTGTGGGTGCTAAGTTTTATGCTATCTTAGATATAGTGTGGTGGGAAGACACTTAAGGAGACACTTCTTAAGGAGATATTAAAACATTGAAATACTGAAGAATGGTTGTATATTTAAAGAATATTAATGTATATGCCTCATATATATCATGTATTATGCATAATTTATATTGTATAATGTAAAACTTTATGTGGGTTAAAATAACCTGTGACTTTATGTAAATATGAAGTTATATTATTTAAATACATTATTTATGTGTATCAATATAAAGTTATATTATTTAAATTAATCCTTATATTATTAACATTTATCTATCCATTTTAATTTTTTTTTAAAATTTTTATTGTTGGTTGTTCAAAACGTTACATAGTTCGTGATATATCATATTTCACACTTTGATTCAAGTGGGTTATGAACTCCCATTTTTACCCCATATACAGATTACAGAATCATATTGGTTACACATCCACTGATTTACAAATTGCCATACTAGTGTCTGTTGTATTCTGCTGCCTTTCCTTTCCTCTGCTATCCTCCCTCCCATCCCCTCCCCTCCCCTCTTCTCTCTCTACCCCATCTACTGTAATTCATTTCTCCCCCTTTTTTCCCTTACTCCTCACTTTCTCTTGTATGTAAATTTGTATAACCCTGAGGGTCTCCTTCAATTTCCATGCAATTTCCCAACTCTCTCCCTTTTCCTCCCACCTCTCATCCCTATTTAATGTTAATCTTCTTCTCTTGCTCTTCCCTACTCTGTACTTAGTTACTCTCCTTATATCAAAGAAGACATTTGGCATTTGTTTTTTAGGGATTGGCTAGCTTCACTAGGCATAATCTGCTCTAATACCATCCATTTCCCTGCAAATTCTATGATTTTGTCATTTTTTAAATGCAGAGTAATACACCATTGTGTATAAATGCCACATTTTTTTTTTTTTTATCCATTCGTCTATTGAAGGGCATCTAGGTTGGTTCCACAGTCTTGCTATTGTGAATTGTGCTGCTATGAACATTGATGTAGCATTGTCCCTGTAGTATGCTCTTTTTAGGTCTTTAGGGAATAGACCAAGAAAGGGAATAGCTGGGTCAAATGGTGGTTCCATTCCCAGCTTTCCAAGAAATCTCCATACTGCTTTCCAAATTGGCCGCATCAATTTGCAGTCCCACCAGCAATGTACAAGTTTACCCTTTTCCCCACATCCTCGCCAGCACTTGTTGTTGTTTGACTTCATAATGGCTACCAATCTTACTGGAGTGAGATGGTATCTTAGGATGGTTTTGATTTGCATTTCTCTGATTGCTAGAGATGGTGAGCATTTTTTCATGTACTTGTTGATTAATTGTATGTCCTCCTCTGAGAAGTGTCTGTTCAGGTCCTTGGCCCATTTGTTGATTGGGTTATTTGTTTTCTTATTGTTTAATTTTTTGAGTTCTTTGTATACTCTGGATATTAGGGCTCTATCTGAAGTGTGAGGAGTAAAGATTTGTTCCCAGGACATAGGCTCCCTATTTACCTCTCTTATTGTTTCTTTTGCTGAGAAAAAACTTTTTAGTTTGAGTAAGTCCCATTTGTTGATTCTAGTTATTAACTCTTGTGCTATGGGTGTCCTATTAAGGAATTTGGAGCCCGACCCCACAGTATGTAGATTGTAGCCAACTTTTTCTTCTATCAGACGCCATGTCTCTGATTTGATATAAAGCTCCTTGATCCATTTTGAGTTAACTTTTGTGCATGGCGAGAGAAAGGGATTCAGTTTCATTTTGTTGCATATGGATTTCCAGTTTTCCCACCACCATTTGTTGAAGATGCTATCCTTCTTCCAATGCATGCTTTTAGCCCCTTTATCGAATATAAGATAGTTGTAACTTTGTGGATTAGTTTCTGTGTCCTCTATTCTGTACCATTGGTCCACCTGCCTGTTTTGGTACCAGTACCATGCTGTTTTTGTTACAATTGCTCTGTAGTATAGTTTGAAGTCTGGTATAGCTATACCGCCTGATTCACACTTCCTGCTTAGCATTGTTTTTGCTATTCTGGGTCTTTTATTTTTCCATATGAATTTCCTGATTGCTTTCTCTATTTCTACAAGAAATGCTTTTGGGATTTTGATTGGCATTGCATTAAACCTATAGAGAACTTTTGGTAATATCGCCATTTTGATGATGTTAGTTCTGCCTATCCATGAACAGGGTATATTTTTCCATCTTCTAAGATCTTCTTCTATTTCTCTCTTTAAGGTTCTGTAGTTTTCATTGTATAAGTCTTTCACCTCTTTTGTTAGGTTGATTCCCAAGTATTTTATTTTTTTCTTTTGAGGATATTGTGAAAGGAGTGGTTGTCCTCATTTCCATTTCAGAGGATTTATCCCTGATATACAGGAATGCCTTTGATTTATGTGTGTTGATTTTATAGCCTGCCACTTTGCTGAATTCATTTATTAGCTCTAGTAGTTTCTTTGTAGACTCTTTTGGGTCTGCTAGTTATAGAAACATGTCATCTGCAAATAGTGATAATTTAAGTTCTTCTTTTCCTATTCTTATGCCTTTAATTTCTTTAGTCTGTCTAATTGCTCTGGCCAGTGATTCGAGAACTATGTTGAACAGAAGTGGTGAGAGAGGGCATCCCTGTCTTGTTCCAGATTTTAAAGGGAATGCCTTCAATTTTTCTCTGTTCAGAATGAGGCTAGCCTGAGGCTTAGCATAGATTGCTTTTACAATATTGAGGTATGTTCCTGTTATCCCTAGTTTTTCTAGAGTTTTGAACATAAAGCGATGTTGTACTTTGTCGAATGCTTTTTCTGCATCTATCGAGATAATCATATGGTTCTTATCTTTAAGTCTATTGATGTGATGAATAACATTTATTGAATTCCGTATATTGAACCATCCTTGCATCCCAGGGATGAATCCTACTTGATCATGGTGCACAATTTTTTTGATATGTTTTTGAATCCGATTCGCCAGAATTTTATTGAGGATTTTTGCATCTAGATTCATTAGAGATATTGGTCTGTAGTTTTCTTTCTTTGAATTGTCTTTGTCTGGTTTAGGAATCAGGGTGATGTTGGCCTCATAGAATGAATTTGGAAGTTCTCCCTCTTTTTCTATTTCCTGGAATAGCTTGAAAAGTATTGGTATTAGTTCTTCTTTAAAGGTTTTGTAAAACTCTGCAGTATACCCATCTGGTCCTGGGCTTTTCTTAGTTGGTAGTCTTTTGATGGCTTCTTCTATTTCCTCAATTGATATTGGTCTGTTTAGGTTGTCTATATCCTCCTTACTCAATCTGGGTAGATCATATGACTTAAGAAATTTATTGATGCCTTCACTATCTTCTATTATATTGGAGTATAAGGATTCAAAATAATTTCTAATTATCTTCTGTATTTCTGAAGTGTCTGTTGTGATATTGCCTTTTTTCATCCTGTATGCTAGTAATTTGAGTTCTCTCTCTTCTTCTCTTCATTAGCATGGCTAAGGGTCTGTTGATCTTATTTATTTTTTCAAAGAACCAACTTTTAGTTTTGTCAATTTTTTCAATTGTTTCTTTTGTTTTGATTTCATTAATTTCAGCTCTGATTTTAATTATTTCTTGCCTTCTACTTGTTTTGCTCTTCTTTTTCTAGTATTTTGAGATGAAGTGTGAGATCATTTATTTGTTGGTTTTTCCTTTTTTTAAGGAATGAACTCCAGGCAATGAATTTTCCTCTTAGAACTGCTTTCATTGTGTCCCATAGATTCCGAAATGTTGTGTCTGTGTTTTCATTTATCTCTAAGAATTTATCTCTAAGAAATTTTTAATTTCCTCCTTTATGTCTTCTGTAACTCATTGATCATTCAGTAACATATTGTTCATTTTCCAGGTGATGCAGGATTTTTCCTTCCTTCTTTTATGTTGATTTCCAGTTTCATTCCATTGTGATCAGATAAGATGCATGGTATTATCTCCACACCTTTATATTTACTAAGAGTTGCCCTATGGTATAATATATGGTGTATCTTTGAGAAGGATCCATGTGCTGCTGAGAAGAACATGTATCCACTTGATGATGGTTGATATATTCTATATATGTCGGTTAAGTTTAGGTTATTAATTGCATTATTGAGTTCTATAGTTTATTTATTCAGCTTTTGTCTGGTGGATCTGTCCAATGGAGACAGCGGTATTTTGAAGTCACCGATAATTATTGTGTTGTGGTCTTTTTGATTCTTAAACTTGAGGCGAGCTTGTTTTATGAACATTGCAGCGCCATTGTTTGGAGCATATATATTTATGATTATTATGTCTTGTTGGTGTATGGTTCCCTTGAGCAGTACGTAGTGTCCCTCTTTATCCCTTTTGATTAACTTTGGCTTGAAATCTATTTTATTTGATATGAGTATGGACACTCCTGCTTGTTTCCGAAGTCCATATGAGTGATATGATTTTTCCCAACCTTTCACCTTCAGTCTATGTATGTCTTTTCCTATCAAATGTGTCTCCTGTAGGCAGCATATTGTTGGATCTTTTTTTTTTTTTTTTTTTTTTTTTTTTGATCCATTCTACTAGCCTGTGTCTCTTAATTGGTGAGTTTAAGCCATTAACATTTAGGGTTATTATTGAGATATGGGTTGTTCTTCCAGCCATATTTGTTTATTTATGTTACTTAACATGGTTTGTTTTTCCTCTTTGATTATTTTTTTCCTTTACTGTACTACCTCCCACTGTTGGTTTTCATTGTTATTTTCCATTTCCTTTTCCTGCAGTGTTTTGCCAAGGATGTTTTGAAGAGATAGTTTTCTAGCTGCAAATTCTTTTGTTTATCATGGAAGGTTTTAATTTCATCTTCCATCCTGAAGCTTAATTTCGCTGGATACACAATTCTTGGTTGGAACCCATTTTCTTTCAGCATTTGAAATATGTTGTTCCAGGATCTTCTAGCTTTCAGAGTCTTTGTTGAAAGATCAGCTGTTATCCTGATTGGTTTACCACTAAATGTAATCTGCTTCCTTTCTCTTGAAACTTTTAAAATTTTCTCCTTATTCTGTATGTTGGGCATCTTCATTATAATGTGTCTAGGTGTGGATCTCTTATGATTTTGCACCGGCATCCTGTAGGCTTCTAAGATTTGGGATTCTGTCTCATTCTTCAAGTCTGGGAAGTTTTCTCGTATTATTTTGTTCAATAGATTGCTCATTCCTTTGGTTTGGACCTCTATATTTTCATGTATCCCAATGACTCTTAAGTTCGGTCTCTTTATGTTATCCCATATTTCTTGGATGTTCTGCTCATGGTTTCTTAATAGTCTTGCTGAGCTGTCTATGTTCTTTTCAAGTTGAAATACCTTGTCTTCATTGTCTGATGTTCTATCTTCTAAGTGTTCTACTCTGCTGGTAGTATTCTCATTTGAGTTTTTAAGTTGGTTTATTGCTTCCTGCATTTCTAGCATTTCTGTTTGTTTTTTATAACCTCTATCTCCCTGTATAGTTGATCTTTTGCTTCTTGGATTTGTTTATGTAATTCATTGTCAAAGTGATCTTTCATTGTCTGATTTTGCTGTCTAATGTCTTCTTTGAGACTCCAGATCATCTGAAGCATGTAAATCCTGAATTCTTTATCTGACATTCCATCTGCTGCTGCTATTACCTATTCTAAAGTTGAGTTGACCTGCATTGCTTGTGGTCCTTTCTTTCCTTGTCTTTTCATACTGCTCAAGTTTCTTTCTGCTTGGTAAAACTGTTGTGTTTTTGAATTTCCCCCCTATATATTTATATTGCTCTTGTATAGTTGCAAAGTCTCCCTTGCAGGGGCAGGCAGCGGCTGTGCTCCTCCTCCAATTGGGGTGATCTGTCTATTACACCGGTGGGCCGCTGGGCCCCTTCTCCAGGTCGCATGGTCTGCCTACCTTGCAGGCAATGGCTGGGCCCCTCCTCAAATAGGGGTGATCTGTCTACCACGCTGGCGGTCCGCTGGGCCTGTTGTTCAGGTTGCAGGTCTGCCTACCTTGCAGGCATGGGCGGCAGTTGTGCCCCTCCTCCCATTGGGGTGATCTTTCAACTAGGCCGGCTGGCCGCTGGGCCCCTTCTCCGGGACGCGCGGTCTGCCTACCTTGCGGGTGGCAGCTGGGCCCTTCCTCCAATTGGGGTGATGTGTCTACCACGCCATCGGGCCACTGGGCCAGTTCTCCTGGTAGGTCGCAGGTCTGCCTACCTTGCAGGTGTGAACGGCGGCTCTGCTCTGCCTGTCCTCCAATTGGGGTGACGTGTCTACCAAGCCGGCGGGCCGCTGGGCCTGTTCTTTTCCATTTTTAATAAAGTACTTAAGTTCTAACAAAAGTCGATAATATATTTGAAGACTGTGTTATTTCTATAATACTTTGACCTTGGTGGCAAGGCCTTTTACTCAACTCAATGAGATATGAAGTCCTAAGCTCTCACCATCACTGGGTTTTAAGTTATCAAACCATAAAAGGTCTTGGTACAGATCAGTACTACAAATATAGGTACAAGACTCTCCAGGCCAATTCTTAGTACAAATTCTTAGCAGTTGAAGCAGGTTGCTCAGGATTGAAGTTCCTCAAGAACAACATTATACCATAATTATTTGCAATAATTTCTGGTATTTGATTTTCTTATATTTAATTTTCTTATATTAATTTTTTCATGCTTTTATCTTATTTCAAAGCATAATAATCAATGATGATCTGCAACAATAATTATTTCATTGAATATTCATTTTATGGCATTGTCTTCATTTTGCATGAAGAAAATAAGCACAGTCAAAACTGTGGCTTCTAATTAAGATTTGAAAGTGATGGAAATGTAAAAATAAATGACTAAAAACTGAACAAATTTGAATGTGATTCTATTAATAAAAATTGTATAACTTGATCCTTGTACCACAAAATTGTGGTATCAATTTTATCAAAAATCACTGAATATTTTCCTCTTCTATAATTAAAAACCCACCATTACACTCCATAAACTAGAATCATTCGATGTCCCAATCCTTTATTCTTAAGCAAAAAGATGAGAGAGGTTCTTCGTTGAATTAATTGATTCCAGTGTTAGAACAAGAGAAAAAAAAAGATAATAAAAGGGTAGATGGAGCCAACCAATAAAAGGTCACACAAGTCAATATTCAAATACCTTAAGGAACAAAATCAATAACAATAGCTTTGGAAAATAACTAAATAAATAAACACTCATAAGTTCAAACTGATATAAAAGACAGAAAATAAAAGAGACAACTAGGATAGAATATCACTAGTGAATATCACAAGCAATATTCTAAAGAGAAAACTAGTAGATTGATGATGTATAATTCTACCAGACACATTGTTAACAAATGCTCAAGATCAGTATCAAAAATAATACATGTTGACACTGTATAAAACTCAGATTTATGCACAGAGAAGAGCACATCACTTCTATGGTGTCTTTTCTAACTGATCTTGAAAAATAATAGATAAAAAAAATAAAGAAAGAAGGCATTTGAAAAATCACTGAAAAGTGTCAAGGTCATAAAACAGCAAAAATGCTAAAGGTATTTAACAGATTAGAAAATATTTTTAATATTTTTTGATTGTTGATATGTCCAATTACCACATTGTGCATGTGTGTGTGTGCACAAATACATGAGTGCTTACACACACCAGGGATTAGACCAAAGTCCTCATACGGTTAAGAATGTGTCTCACTCCTGAGAGACATCCCAAGCCTAACAAATTTAGTATTTTAGAATAATATAAATTTATATTTCTGTTCTGTTGGTCCAAATTTCACCATTGTTCTCACTGAGCTAAAAGAAAGAATTGTCAAAGCTGTACATTTTCCTGAAGTTTTTAGAACAAAATCCAATTCTTTTTTATTTTTAGCTTCTAAAGGATGCTTGCATTCCTTGACACTTGGCCCATTTTCTCCATCTTTCAAGCTACAAACTGCACTTCTTGGCCTTTTGTTCTATCTAATCATCTTTCTTGGACTTCATCCATGAAGAATCTTTGCTTATTAGGATCAATGTGATAACAATGTGACTACTTGGAAAATCAAGGCTGTTCCCCTTATCAAGGTTTATATTTTAAATCATATCTCCAAGATCTGTTTATCATGTAAAGAATGATATTCATAGTTATGGGGGATTAGGTATAGGCATCTTTGAAGTAGAAGGGAGGCAAGCATTATTCAATCTGTCAGAGAATGATGAGTGATAAGTCAGTCCTAATTTGGATTCTGACCCAAAAAATGAACATTAATGGTAAAATCCAAATTAAGTCTCTAGTTCATACCAACATTATTTCTTAACTTTGATATATTATCTACAAGCCTACAATTATTTCAAAGTAAAATGTTAGACAAGTTATCTACGGATAGTGGTTGACTGAGTCTAGCAGGGGAAACATAAGAAAATGCTAACTAACTGTTAATGTGGATGATTATTAGGCTTATATTTATAAACTTTTTGAAATAAATATTAAATTGTGTATACAAAATTAATAATATAGTGTATAGAGTATGGTTCAAAATTTTATATTGTATTTTAAAAATACAGTGTTCAATGTGTTGTGATGATCATTTCCTTCAAAGTCAACTTTTAGAAGACTATATTAATATATACAATATGAAAACTACCTTTTTTGTTTGAAAATTTAAATATTTAAAATGCAAAATAATCTTTTACACCTATTTTAATAACCTAGGTCATTAGATAGAATGATATCTTAGGAAACCATATTTTTAATTATGATTACAGCAGATGAAAAATGCATATTATAGATAATATAGATTATTTTATATTCTCAATTAAATTATCAAACTGATGGGACTTTGTTCAACAATACTGGATGTGATCTCAGACTTTTTGTATGGATTATTCATGCCTGTAATACTTTACTCATAGAAATTTAAATTATTTTTCTATCTAAATATTTTAAGATGTGGTACTTGAATTTTTGCAAAAACCAATCTTAAGTCCATTATTAACTTTGTAAGAATTTCCATAGATTATATCATCTGCCCACTTGTGACTTCTTTCCTTTATCCTCTGTAATTTTTTACTTTAAAAAAATATTTTAAAGGTAATTCAAATTATATTTTCTTCAACAACAAAAGAACAAAAATTTTCACAGCTAAACAGGACATTCTGTGGAAACTAAGGTGACTTTTTATTTAAATTTATGTTTAGTGTAATTACTATAATCTTTGTGTTTGAGTTTATGAGAGATTGACCTTATAAGATAAAATTAAATATCACTAATTAAGCTGAAATCCTAGCTTTACCACCCCATTTATTACCATTTATTATTAGTGTTTCACTTTTTTCAGAATGTTTTGTTTTTCTTTGATTTTATTATTTTACTTGCTCTCTCTCTCTCTCTCTCTCTCTCTCTCTCTCTGTGTGTGTGTGTGTGTGTGTATATATATATATATATATATATATTTATATACATAATATGAAATAATTTGTGAAAATTATTGAACCCATTAATCTCAAATATTATAACCTCAAATATTGTTTTCAAATTGTTGAGGAAAACTCTTATAGATCATTTACAAAATATATTGTTTTTACAAAAATCAGAAATGAATGTTTAAATTAAAATCATTATTACATTCACATTTACTAATGAGTCACAGTAAATGTGTCTAGTAAGTTTTGATAAAATACTAGAACTGGTATTATGGTATAATCTATTGTTGATCAGACAATAAATCAGAGCATACCTCCAATTTAGAGTTGCCATGTCAATTGAGCAATAAGTTTTTGACTAAAGATATAAGACAAGTAGACAGAGAAGAGAATATAATATTAGTTTCACTTTAATACTCAAATATTTGAAAAAATAAAAGTTTGTTTGCTCAGCTCTTTAACCTGCACAAAGTTAATAATCTAAGACCACCAGTTTTATAACATTATTGATTACTTGATTAAAATGTGGAAATTGATAAGAATGTTGTAAATCTTTTCAGTTGTTTTTTCATCCCTGCTGACACAATGGTTTTGGTGACATTCTGTCAAATGACACAAAGAGTATAAATTAGACAAATATGAGTATCTTGCAACTATAAAACTGAGATTTTAGCATTTACTTCCTGAAATGGAGAAACATTGTCCCCAAATGTGCAACATAGATTTTTATTAATTTTATACTCAGGTAAAGTGTAGGGCATGATGTAATGTGGGGCATGTTGCATCAGAAAAGAGGAAACTTAACTTCCTGGCTGCTACCTGCTTCCCAGTCCTGGGCCCACATGTGGCTAAGAGCGCCTGGCGATTAGCCAGAAGGCATTGCCTTGGGTTGTGATGAAAAATTGGACCACCTCTAGGATAGGCTCAGAACCCTTCTGCCCATCTCAAGTGATCTGAAGGCTTAGATCTATTGCTTATGCTTCCATAAACAATCAAATCTCTTACAATATATTCTTTGGCTTAAGACAGCGTGTAGTTAGGAAAGAAGCAAGCGAATGACATGAAACTTAGAGTCCAAAGACATGGTAATCCAGGAAAGTACAACTGTTGAGCCTTCCCAAGTAAGACCTACATAGGTCAGTGATTCCTAAATAGTCTCTCAGTCAGTCAGTAGGCCTTTGAATTCTTAATTTGGTTTAAATAATTTAGTATGATCATAGATTTGAAGACACTTTATTGAACACTATTATCAAAACCTTTCCTATTTGTCAAATCACACAGGTAGCATTCATGTACTATATGAATTAAGAAATAAATGGTTTTATAAATGGAGCTATGAAAATCATCTGAAGCTACTGAGAGAAGTTTTGTTTGTGAGTGGCAGTATCTGGGCCTCTCTTGTTTATTTCTGGAATACTTCTTGGTAATATGAAAAGAGGTAGTGATCAACTCATAATCAGATTCATCTGCAAGAGGATGGAAGAGTCAAATGTCATATGAAATAAAGATTCTTAAAATCGTTCATCATAACCACATTAGAGCTCTTTCTTTGAGAGAAAACTTTGAGAGGTAGGTCTGAAGATCAAAGATTATTAGTGATTCTTTTTTTTTTTTCCTGTATATTTTAAGGTCTAAGTTTTTACATCCACAGGGGCCAATTTCTTGCATTCTTTCCTTCATTAAAAAAATGTATACTTGCAGTATGCACACCTGTAAACCCAGTGTATTTGGAGGATATTGTAGGAGGATTTTGAGTTCAAAACCAGCCTCAGCAAAAACAAGGCACTGTCTCTAAATAAAATACAAATTAGCGCTGAGGATGTGTCTTAGTGGTTGCATACCCCTGAGTTCAATCCCTTGTTCCCCCACCAAAAAAACTGTCTTATATTCCAGTACCTATAATTATCTTTTCCTCAATGATCTCATATTTATTCCCATATATGCCATCTAGAAGGACAGGGTACATGAGGTACAAGGATAGAAAAACATACAGAGATTCAGTATAACCCTCACCATGGCACACTTGAACTAATTTTAGTGAAACTGTAAAATATTCTAATAAGTTGAGTAATCATTTGGTATTTTTACAATTGAAATTATGCCAGTCAAACTACAAAATCCAGAAGCCTGAATTGGAATTAAGGTTGAATCCTCCTGGTGCCATTTTCATTGGATTGCAATTGAAGCTGCACAATCTAGTATAGTCTGGGTGTTAAGGACATAAAAAAAAAATAGGTTAAGCAATGATGAAGAAGGATACTGCATATTCAAATATAGTGTTATAAATATGCCATGCCCTTTAAATTTTAGTTTTCTAAGAACAACATGATCCCCTGCTTGGATCAAGTGCTTGCATAAACCAATCTTGTTTGTTAAGGTGTTTGGGTTATGAGTAAAATAGAGAGAGTCAGAAATGTTTTAAAGTTTTTATTTGATAAGGTAATTTCAATGGGCTAAGTGGCTAAACACTAAAATGATGGCAGATGTGAAGTTCCATGAAGCACTGTGAATACTAATCCATTATTTAGTGATTTTAAAAAATACATATACCATTATCAGACTACATATATTCTGTAAGTTTTAAAATATGAGATATTAGTGTCAGAGAAGAAAATTAGGTGAATGAATTTGGCTGATGGAGTTGGACCAGTACAATTTAACTGAACAACATAACAGTTATGAAGCCCTGTTGATAGACTTCTGGAGCTGTTAAAGTAGTCAATTTTCTATGAACAGTACAAGTCAAGTGGTGAACAATGTGACTTTCACCCTTATGAGAAAAAAAAAAGTGAATTTTTGGCAATAGGTACAAGTCAGACAACCAGATTAGTCTTTATATAATAAACACATAGCTCTTTATATTTCAAATACATGGATCAGTCTATGATAGCAAATATATTTTAATGGACAATATTATAGGATGTTCATTCCAGGCAGCAGTGTTAATAATCTGAGCTCAACTTACAAATGGATTACAGAAGGTATCATCAAGCCCTTATTCTGTGAATCTTTATAAATGGTTCATATTCTTTAATACAACAGATATATATTTCCACATATGATAACCATTGAAAAGGGTCTCCTCAGGCTTCTTGTGTTTTGTCTTTCAAATTGTAGACTAAATAGCTAACTCACGAAGCATGGTCCAGGACTGGTGTTGTAGTTCAGTGGCGGAGTGCTTGCCTCACGTGTGTGAGGCACTGGGTTTAATTCTTGGTACCTCAAATAAATAAATGAATAAAAGATTGATCAATAACTAAAAAAATTAAAAAGTGTGGTCCAATAATCTTTAAACTATAAGGAAAGAATAATAATTCTGGAATAATGGTATGAGGAGCTCTGTGGACCCTCTTTTTCATGAACACCCATAACATGTAAAAAAAATAAATAATAATTTAAAAACCAAAAACAAGTTTTCTGGATTTGTTCTAAGTGCATACAACAGAAGAATAAATGTTTATTCAAGAAAATTTTCTAAAGTTTGATAAGAAGAATAATGTCAGGATGTGAATGATGAGCACAAGCTTAATCAGCAGAGTTCTACTCTGGAATGTTGGGCCAAATAGAGGAGGATCATTGCTTTCCAGTTGTCAGCTAAAGGCTACAGTATCATTTTAAGGAAGTGTTGCTACTACCTTTTCTCATTTCTCTGTGTGACATGCAGTAGAGTTTATATTCCACATGAGTGAATTAAACTGATGAAGAGCTTCCTTCCTCCACCAAGTCCCAACATAAACAGTGGGATCTCTGGTAAGTGTTTACCCAGATTGCTCACAGGGAGAGGTTCTACACCCAAAATGGCAAACTGAGAAGAGAATATGGTGACTTCCAAACAATAGCTGTACTCATGAAGCAAGTGTGTCACTCTGGAACACTTGGTCTCAACTCCAACTCTCAAGAAGTGAAGCAGAGATTTTTTTTCCCAGTGGTTGAAGTAGGCCATAAAACAGATATCTCCAAAGCACTCTCCAAAAAATTGACTTTATTTAGAACAAATGTATGGAGAACTTCAAGGGCACTCTCAAAACAATGGACATTTGTTGGTAAACAATTGAGAAAAGTCTAGGAACTTAATAAATATGATAGAAACTATAGGCTACCAGAAGAAAACAAAACAAAACAAACAAACAAAGTGAAGGAAGTTGAAAAGGATATTCCTAAGGTTGGAATGATCCTCAAAAATTGGCTTCAAAAATTACTCTTTCAATGGGATGAAAACTCAGACAAGACAGTGAAATAATTTGTGCTTTAGGAAATTGTTAAAAAGCATAAAGAAAGCAGCCAGTAATTAGTGGACAAAAAATGGGTATGTTATCAGCACAAGCAGGTGGTTAGCAAAGATAGAAAGGAAAAATAGTCTAAAAAAATCCCTGTAGAAATAATTTGTCATCCTAGAGTGATAGTCACCATATCCAAGGGTAATCTTCTGATACCCTCTGAGGAAAGACAGCAGAATTTTTATATTGTAAGGGGAAAAAAAAACAGTCCTTGCTGGGTGTGGAGAGATAGGTCTGTAATCCCAGTGACTAGAGAAACTGAAGCAGGGAATTTGCGAGTTCAAACCAGTCTCAGCAACTTAAGGAGGCATTCAGCAACTCAGTGAAATCCTATCTCTAATAATAGAATATATATAAACGTGTTGTGTTATTAAATATAATGTATATGGGAGTGTGTGTGTGTGTGTGTGTGTGTGTGTGTGTGTGTGTATTGGGCTGAGAATATTGCTCAGTGGTTAAGCACTCCTGGGTTAAATCCCCAGCACCAAAAAAATTTTAAAAAGTTCTAAATTAATCCAGGAAAAGTTGCTAAACCAACAAAATCCAAGATTCTAAAGGCTACCTCTTTATTTGCCAGAATTACTAATCATCAAAATATCAATAAACAAATACTTTAATTAAAATATCACTAGCATAGTAGACCCTCAAAAATATAAATTCTCTACATCCAGTCCTTCTTTACCAGAAGAATCCACTCTGCCACTTATGGAATAAAGAAAAAAAAAAGAATGTAACCCCAAAATAAGAGCATACACGTCAATTCTTACTTTACCAAGCGATTCCTGCAGGTGGAAGTTGGGTGAATTAAGTGCAGTTCCTTTGGAGTTCTCTTTATGCCTTCCCTCTGGCTGAGGCCTAAGCTTCTAAAAGACAAAAGCCCCAGTGCACACTTGGCAGGAAGGTTGGTGGGGGAACAGGTGGAGATAAGGGATATGCCCTGAGGCTTATTTTCTATGTCCTTCCATGTTAGCACTTTGCCTACACTGAAAATTTTGCCAAACACCCTCAGTTGAATCTGTGTAATTGTTCCTCCAGTGGAACTGGCTAGGATGTTACTTTTATCCCTGCAACTAGGGAAGTCATAAGAGTTTGATTCTTTCCCTTCCTCAAATTCCCCAGGGGTATACAGCCAGCAGTCTCTCTTGATATTAAGAATAAATCCCTACCCCTAATTATTTTTTACTACAAATCACATAGAGACAGAATAAAGCATGGAATAGAAAATAAAGATTGATAGAAGAAAGGAACATCTACAAGCCAGTCAGGAAAGGACATCACATTCACATTTCGTTTCAAGTGACATCACATTTGTTTGATACTCAACAAAACTTCCAATGCTTTCGTTCATTCCACAGCCATGTGGTCTATAAAGTCATGAATATGTACACTAACAATTTAAGTTTCCAAGATTCCTTAGTTCATCAATCACAACCACATTTTCTTCTTTCCACAAAACCATAGTATTTACAAACTCTTTGGCTTACTAGGGCTTGACCAACATAGCCATACCTTTTAAAAATAAGTACATATTTATCCATTTCACATTTTTGTTCCATTGTCATCATAGTGAATTTCTTTACAGTGTTAATAGAAGAGAGAGGGATGTCTTTTATGTTAAAAGTAGTGACTGCAAAATTTTATCTAGATTTATTTGGGTCTGGTCTTATCCCATTGAAGTCCAATTCATTTGTGTTTTAAACTCCATTTGGGGATAATCTGGAATATTTTTCAGTGGCATATGTGTGGTTTGACATGGCAGTTTGCATTATCAGGGAAATTTCTCCAAGACTGCCCAATTTCCCCTCTAGTAGCCTATGCTCATTGCCAATAACGCTAAGATATTTCATTTATATTCTTCTGAATTAACCCAGGGTTGTTAAACAGTAGAAGAATATGAGCTTCAAAATGACTCAGTTATTCTCAGTCTCCATTAATAAGCACTACTTTCTCTCCCATTGACCCTAAGGTTTAAAACCTCTCTGATTTTTAGCCTATAGTGGTTATGAATTTTCCCCATTCATTGCTTAGGATATTTAACAGGTCACTGTAACTGTTGTCAGATGAAGGGGCCACATTAGGTGAGCAATTTGTACACCCAAGCAGGATAAATCATAGTGCTGGTTATTATAATGCAACTTACCTGCAAAGTCAGGTGGCAAAAACATTCCTCTGCTGAGAGAGGAGTGAACAATAACCAAGAGAACATTCAAAAGACTGATTTTTAAATCTTTCCCAGTACTCAATCAGTTGTTACTGCTAAGTTCCTCTTCAGAGAAAAAAAAAAAACCTGAACACTATTGACAATTGTCTGTATAATTGATCTATATGCTCACTACTGATTTTCACATCACTCCCTCAAGTCCTATAACTTTCCCAGCAAAATTTTATTCTTGTTTAAAAAAGTATGAATGTGAGCAATCACTCCTGCATACCAAAAGCATCAAGAAATGAGAAAGGTGTGACATTTTACTCTACCTTCCTGCTTTCAAGTTAGTTGACCACAACTTCATAGATGCTAGTAGAAGCCACAAGTTTCTTGATTAAGAGAAGAAACTTCCTTGTACTTATAGCATATTGATCAACATGTATTTGAACATGTGATTTTTCAGCTGACTTCTACAGGTACAAGGCAACATAGGCCAAGATAATACCTATACATTCAATGGTTTACATTAATGTAAAGGAACCCTTGGCTTAGGGAACATTTGTTGTTGAGTGCAGCGGCTCTTTGACATTATTTTAATGGACAGTACACATACTTGCCTCTCTGTTCCAGATAAGACACTATTTTATATTCCAAGTATAAACAAATCAGCTACTTATTGTAAGATAAAAGACATTTTCTATATATTCAATGACATCTCTGAAATAATAGTTCAGAAAAATTTGCAGAATTGTCTCTCTAAACATATTTAGAGAAGCAAGACATTCAAGGATAATCATCTCTTACCAATTCATACATGCATATTAATTTAGTTATTTAACTAATACATCTACAAATACAATATTTCTGAATAACAATAAAAAAATTTTCAAAAATTTAATGTGTATCTCTTTATTAATAATGTATCATTCTTATTATGTAATACAAAATTTTAAAAGCTCAACATGTTATTCCCTTGAGTTTATATTGTTTAATAAAATTTCTCTATAGTCAGCACTATAGGCAAATACTCATTTTTTATGCAAAATATTTTTATAGAAACAGTTCTTTATCATTAAAATATTCTTTCAACATTTTTCTTTTTCTTTAACATTATTTTTTACTATATTACCATAAAAATTATAACTTTAAATCATAAATAATAGGAACATATAGATTATTCAACATAAATTCAATTTTTTAAAGATGAGGAATCTATATAAAATTGAAGTCAACTGTGAGGTTATACTAATACAAGTTAATGATTAAGCATGTGGTCTCAGAGGGTAGGCACTTGCATTAGTCAGGTTTTACTACTGTAACAAAAATACTCAACAAAAAAAATTTATAGGAAATTTTTGTGTCATAGTCTCAGTTTCAGAGATTCAATTCATGATTAGCTAAAGCCATTGTTCTAGACCTGAGCTGAGGCTAAACATACATCAGGGTGGAAGGGCATGGGTTGGGGGTAGGGGGAGTGGGAGGGTGAATTACTCATACCATGGCAGATATAAGCAGAAAACAGAAGACAGGCTCCAAAGACAAGATATAGGTCCCAAGGATGCTCCCCCATAAATTATTTCCTATAGTCATGCCCCAACTGCCTTTGGTACTCCATTCAAATTATTAACTCACTTAATATATAATCCACTGATGAAGTTTCAGTTCTCATAATTGATTTTTTTTTCATCTCTGCATTGTGAGATAAACATGATCTTTTAGGGCATATTAAAGATTCAAAGCATAACATTGTGCTCCTGGTCCTCAATAGCTCATGTTTATCTCACAGTGCAAAAAGAACTTATTCCATCCTCAAAAGTCCCCATAGTCTTTTGTCAATTTCAAATTTGCTTAAATGTCCAAATCCAAAGTCTTCTCTGAGACACAAGGCAAACACTTGGTTGAGTCTTTATAAAAATCAAAAGCAGGTTACATACATCCAGTGTACCTTGACATAGAATAAACTTTGTCATTTCAAAAGGGAGGAATAGGGCATAGAAAAAAGTTATTGGATCCAAGCAAGACTGAAACCCAGCTGATCAATCAAGTTCTATATTTCCATGTCGGGCACCTGGAGCACAGGATGGCAAAATGGGAACTTCAAAAGGCTTGGGCACTCCTGCACCTATGACTTTGCTGTTTGCAACTCACATGACCTCTCTTTTGGATGTCTCTGATTGCAGCTTTCCTCTGAAGATGTTACATGTTCCTAGCATCTCTTAATTATTGTGGGTCTCCTTGCAGTTCCACCTTCATTCTCACAAGTTCACAAATTGCTCTCTTATGAGCTGCATGCATAGATTCAACCTTGCTACACTCTTATTGGCCTCACAGGCCTTCCTTTGAAATCTCAGTAGAATTCTCTATGATACCTTAACTCCTGAATCCTGCATTCCTGCAGAACCAGCTCCACTGGATTACACCAAGACCTGTCACCAGCTCCAGTAGTACAAGCCTTCTAGGACCATAGTTTTAGCAACCTCTGAGTTCCTGGGTAGCTGAGGGTAGTGATCCAATGTCTGGAAAAACAAGATCCAAGAAAGAACTTTGTAAGCAGGGTGCCCGACTCTCTCTTCTCATTTCAGTTTTCACTTTTATACTTGTGAATCTGCCATAAGTAAGGTCTTGATGATTTCTGAGATGGCCTCAAAGCATCTTTCTCATTGTCTCTATGTAAAGTACCTAGCTTCTCTTCAGTGAAGGGTATCTCTTCAAATACAGCATCTTTCTAGGTCCCAGTTTTACATGTGCTTTTATAGCCAAACTGCAACTCTTAAAAACATTTCTTCTCTGTTTTCAGTTATCACAGTACATCTGGCTAAAAGCAGCCATCAATACCATGTGAATGGAGTACTGCCTTAATATTTCCCCTACCAGATTAATCAACCCATCACATTTAAATTAAGAAAGTTTTAGAATGTAGACAAAATGTAGAGCATTTTTTGACAGAGTGTAACATGATTGGACTTTAGTCCAGATTCCAACGTAGTCCTCATTTTCATCTTAATCATCATGAGCATAGTCTTTATTGTCCACATTGTTATCAGCTTTCTGGTCTTCTGAATTCACATCAGAATTTCCCCATTAATTCTTGCTTACAACATTGTAAGTGTCTTCTCTAGCCTGCATTTTCAATTTTTTAGAAACTCCTGCAAACCAGACCCAAAATCTTCTGACCCACTTTATCGGCTATAGTGATAACAAAGATCCCGCTTTGTCTTTCAATTTCTGTGTTAGTCAGCTTTTAATGGCTATGACCTAAATACTTGATAAGAAAAGTTCACTTTGAACTTAAAGTTTTAGAAATTTAATCCATGGTCAACTAAATCTATTGCCCTAGACATGAGGTAAAACAGAACATCATGGCAGAATGGTATGGTGAAAGAAAGTTGTTCAGATCATGATAATTGAAGCAGAAAGAGAGATCAAGCTGGTAGGGATAAAATGTAAGCATCAAAATCATGCCTTCAGTGACCTACTTCCTTTAGCCATACCCTAACTGCTTGTAGTACCACAGAGTAGTCAAATTATTAATCCATCCAATGAATTAATTCAATGAAAAGGTAACAGTTCTTAAAATCCAATCTTTTCAATTCTGAGCATTTATACCTTCCCTAATACATGAGATATTCAGGAGATATTAAAGACCCATACCATAAGTATAGAGGACTTTACATTAATTTACCTGTTATAAATTTATGAACTATTTCTCCACCTGTGTGAAAAATTTTTTAAAAAATCAAGCAAAAATAATCCTTACTTGGCCAAGTATTTTATATATATATATTATATATATATATATATATATATATATATATATATATATATATATATCAGTGTGTATAAGGAAAAATTGCTGCCTGTGTTAAAATTTAATATATGCAAAAATTTATGCATGCCATTTAGCAGGAAATGTACAGTGACATTAAAAGTTCCATTTAGATGAATCAATGCCACTGTAATATTGAAGAAGGATAATCTAACATACATAAAACTTGATATCTCAAATGGCCTTATTATTAGGCCAAAATATAGACTCTACTATTGTTTATTATGTATACAAGCTAAATAATAAAAAATGAAAATTGGGACAAACATAAAAAGATATTTGTTTCATGACTTTACCAAATAATAACTGCATATATATCATAATATAGGAGTCCTTACAGAACATATTAAGTAAAGTGGAAGGAAAACTCTCAACTTATGAATACTATACAAAATATGAGGTGAGAAATTATCTACAAATAATAATAATAAGAATAATCATCATCATCATCATCATCATCATCATATAAGAGCAAAATACTATCACAGAAACAAAACTTTTCAAGTAAAGATATCTAAAGAATAATTGATTTTACTCTATCCTATACTTACTTATAATGTTGTCTACCTGTAGAGGCTTCTCAAAGTGCCAAGATTTTAATCATTTTTTTTTCCTTTTCTTGTCCCTATAACTCATCTCTATATTTTAATGGTTTTTAACTGTGACCCAAAAGACATATGTGAAACAAAATCCTGCTCTAAAACTTTATATTTTATTTATTTATTTATTTTAGGTACTGAGATTATAATTCAAGGCCTCACACATGGTGCTAGGCAAGAGATTTACCACTGAGTTACACCCCTATACTTTTCTTTTTAAATTAACTATTCGTTTTTTATAATATATTTATTTGTTGTCAATATACCTTTATTTTATTTATTTATATGTGATGCTGATAATCAAACCAAAAGCCTCACACATGCTAGGCAAGCACTTTACCACTGATTCACAATCCCAGCCCCAACCTTAACACGTTTTATGATATTTTGAAACAGGGTCTCATTAAACCTCAGTCTCTTGAGTAGCTGGGATTCAAAATGTGCACCACCATATCCAGCTTCTAAATAATGTAAATATTTTTAAACAAAACGAGTTGTAAAATTATTTAAGTGAATAAAACTTTCTGTTTGCCACAATCATCATATATGCATTATGTTTAATTGAGAATAAATATCAGTCATTTTTATAATTGATATCTTTAAAACTTTATGAGTCATTTTTTTTAGAAATATATAATTTACTTGCATTGGAAAAATTCTAAATTTATACATCTGTACTCATATATGTATACCACGGGTGACTGATTCCATGCATGCCTAAAGATACCAAAATTCAAATATATTCATCATTTACTTAAGATCATTTACTATTTGCATATTTATACATAATATACTATTATTCTCCTGTATACCTTTAGTCACCTATAGACTACTTGCAATGCCTAGTATAATTTAAATGCTATGTAAATAATTGTTTTTTTAATATTTATTTTTAGTTGTAGTTGGACACAATACCTTTATTTCACTTATTTATTTTTATGTGATGCTGAGGATCAAATGCAGGGTTCTACATGTGCCAGGCAAGCACTCTACCCCTGAACCACAATCCCAGCCCTAAATAATTGTTTTATGTATTGTTTAGGGAATAAAGACAAGGGGAAAATCATTAATATTCAATACAGAGATAATTTTTTTTGAATAATTTTGATCTGCAGTTAATTAAATCTATGAGTTCTGCACTTATAGATATAGTGCACCAACTTTATTTTACATGTTTATACAAGTGAATTCTTTATGCCACAATTTTTCAACTCTTTTGTCTTAGTTACTATTTGGAATATAAAATAATAAAAGATAATTATTTCTTTAATTAAAGGAGTTGAATAAAATAGCAGTATATAAGGAAGCAATTTTTAATTCTACAAATTTTATATAACTAGAGTATGGTATGTTATCAGAAGCTCTGACCACCATGTTTTATCTTTCATGGTCATCTTTACAATACTTTGATTCAATAATCTTTTACCCACACCAATATGTTATATCTATTTTAAAAACATCAATTTTCTTTCATAACTTCATACATTATTCTTGCCTTCCTCTCATTTCCTCATCAAAATGGCAAACGACTCTCTCCATTTGTCTTGTTTGACAAAGCCACTACCTTCTTGACATACTACTCTTCTTGCACACAGCACTGTGGGATTTACCTGATGAAACATACATTTACAATCATCTTCATGACCATGAACCTCAAGTTTAATCTTACTGTGGAATAATTATCAGCTGAATCCAGTTTCTCCTCAACTTCTAATTGATTATCTGAAATTTCTCTTCTCTCCACAAACACTTGAAACTTTCTTCTCTATTTTTGCTTGTAGCTGATCATCTTATATCTTTCATGTCACCTTTATCACATACATTATGTTCATCATAGTAAGTACAATGATTAAATAGTAATTTCTCTGACCAAATCTTTATTTTTATTTGCTTCCTCTTTTATACATGTTCAATAGCATTGAATGTTCATGAGATTAAGTTTAGTTTATTTCATGTTCTCTTACAGTGGTGTAGACTAAATCATTTGGTAAGGAAAATTTTACATCTTAAAATAGTAATAATTTATACAATTAAGTGAAATTTCCCACAGTACATATTTAGCACAATCATAAACATTTTATTTGTATAGTGAGCTAGCATTTGAGAGACCTTTGATTGAGGTGTGGTGAATGCAGAGAAAATTGAACTTTTGTATCTTCAATGTGACAGGAATGATACCAGGTTTGATAGTACAAAAACTATATTGGTATAAAAAGAAAATATTTTGTGGATTTGGTTGGAGCAAAGTACATTATTTTCATGTCCAATTAATAAAGCTGGAAGTATGCAGTTTATATTGAACTAAATGAATATTCAGGTTTTTGTTTGTTTGTTTGGATTGTTTTTTTTTTTTTTATTTAGTACATTATGATGCTTTAGCTATTTCCATACTAATTAGCATAGGTTAGAAAACCAGATTAGTAAATAGGGAAGATCAAGGGAAGGTAAAAGAAAAAAGGAACCAAAGTCAGTTTCTTACCTGTACACCACTTAAGTTTTTCAATAATTTCCCACTGAAGGAGGATTGAAATGAATACAAGTATCTTGGTTTCCCATGGCTGCTGCACAGATTTCGCTAAGTTGTTGGCTTAAAATAGAAATGTATTCTCTCATAGTTCTGTGAGTCAGAGATTCCAAATCAAGATTCTAAAAGGGCAATGCTCCCTCTGAAGGAGCATATAATTTCCTCCCACTACTAATAGAATAATGAGAATCTTAAACCCAATTAAATGGAAAAAAATATGAATATAATCAGAGAAATATCTTCAGAATCTTTGCCTGATGGTCTCAAATCATGTCCATTTGCCATTTTTTGAAGTTAATTTTAAGCTATAGTGTAGTTTATATTAAAGAGAGAAATTTAATCCATTTAATATCCTGTCTCATTAATGAGAATGACTGAATTATGCTTAGTAGTAAAAATTCAACATGTTTTATAAAAATTAACTTAGGTACAATTCATTTAATATTATATAAATTAAGAAGAAAACTTAGAGTTGATACTGATTCTATGCCCTTTCAGTTGACAGATTGTAAATATAAATATATATGTATACACACACATCTATATTTAAACAAAAGCATATGTATAATTATATCTATAACTATCTACCTGATTACAGCTATCAATCTGATGACATCTGACAGAGCTTAATATGTAAATATTCAGGAAAAGGTTTTTGCAAGTAAATTTATATACATATATATGAGTATATATGTATGTGAATGTAGTTACATATATATGAATACATATACACATACTCACACAAATATATATACAAATAAACATGACTTTATAAAGATATCTCTGAGTCTAATGTAGCATCACAGAGTTTATTATAGTCTTCCTCTTATGTTTTTTTTTTTTTAATTTTTGTAGTTGTACAGAAAGCCTTTATTTTATTTGTTTATTTTTATGTGGTACTAAGGTTTGAACCCAGGGCCTCGCATGTACAAGGCAAGCACTCTACCACTGAACTACAACACCAGCCACCTTCTTCTCATGTTTAAACTTTTTATTCTGAGAATGAAAAACCTGATTCTAATTATCTGTGATTTATTTACACATTTGTTCAAATTTGGAATACATATAAATTTCAAATCTGTAACCTATACTTCTATATGCCTGTAAGAAACAAATTCACAAGGGATAGCATAGTGCTTATGTTTTGGAAGATTTTTAGTCCTTAACCTCACAATTTTCCGTTCAATTTTCCAAAGTTACTTTTCTCTCCACTTCTTTAAATATAATAATATCATACAATTACATTCATTTGTGACATTCAGCATTCAGCAAAGAAGACATTGAAATGTGTTTATTTCCTTCTAATTTGCCTACAGTGAGTTTCAGTTTTTATAGGTATCAACAAATTGTAAACTCCTGCTGTTTTAGACAGTTTTTACACTGCTGTGACTAAAGGATCTGGTCAGAAATATTTTAAAGGAGGAAAAGTTTGTTTCAGGGCTCAGGGTTTCAGAGGTCTTATACCATAGAAGGCTGGCTTCATTTTTCCCAGGCTCCAGGTGTGGCTGAACATATGTCAGGAGAGTGTGGTGGAGGAGGGAAGCAGCTCACATCAAGGTGATCAGAAAGCAGAGGGAGATCTCCCTTTGTGAGATACAAATATATACACTATAGCCATGCCCCAATTCCCTCCTCCTTTAGCCACTCCCTAACACTTCAGTTACCACTCAGTTAATCTCTATTAGGGGTTTTAAATCATTGATTAGGTTAAGACTCTTACAACAAATACTGTCTCATATGCAAGCTTTTGGGGGACACCTCACATCCAAACCATAACACATGCATACACACCCATACATCCTACAGAAGAGTTATTTGTTTTTATTTAAAAGAGTATATAGGTATATTAGATATAATAACAATTTAATCAGCCTTAGGATCTTAGAATGAAAGCTATAAAAATAGTAATATAGCTACTTTCATAAAGCAAAGAACAGGATAATGGAGAGGTGATATCAAAATGATATCAGTGAAATAGCTCAGAAACTCCTAACATAAATATAAACATGACAAATTTATAGATAAATATTATTTCACAAATTATGATATGTTATGCAGTAAAACCCAGTAAAATAGACATAGGACTTTATAATTAGGGTGGGAAGTATTTCCTGCATTATGTAGAGAAATCATGCCTCTCTGAGAAGGTATAATTTGGGCAAATATTTTAGAAAATGAAAAATTCGATATGTAAATACACAGTAAAAGCTATTGTAAGTAGAAGAAAACACTAGCACATCAATTTACTAGCCAAAAGCAGCTATTTAAATGAAAATTAATTGAATTGAAGTCAATATAAACATTTAATTACTCAATTAGATATCAATGCTCAATAACCCCAAATAGAGATAACTCAAATTACATGTTAGATCCATTCTTGCATAAAATACTATTGGGAAAAACTAAATTTCTATAGGACTTATGTTGAAAGCATATATCTACTATATAGAGAAACACAATGTGGTTGGAATGGAATAAACAACAGAGAAAAAAAGTGAGAAAGGATATGAAATAAAAATGTAGTTGTTCATACAAGTGAAATATTTATATGAAGAAATCTGTTGATTAATCCTATTTGCCATGGGCCATGAACTTTCTTGCACACTCTGCTGAGTTTGCCAGATTGCCAGGTTTATCCATCTCCTGATACTCAGCAGTCTCTGTGGCTAGTTACATAGGCAACTAAATAGATCAAAGCAATCACAGCATGACAACTTTGTAACTACATTCTCTCTGACGGGAGAAGAACTGTTTTGTTTGTTTTTTTTTTTTTTTTAAACTAACTACAATATTTGTGGTTGGTTCAAAAAGTGGTAGTCCCTTGCTTCTGTGTTTCACTCAAGCTCTACTCAAGCACATATCAATATTATCTGGCATTTGACAAGGTACCCAACAGACTTGAGGGAGTTAGGGAGATCTTAGGAGACCTAAACAAATATTCTAATATACATAATCTACTATCTCATGAGTAATAAAGTCATTTATCTGAAGAGAATCTCAAGTTTATGCCAGTATCCATGAGATGGTAAGAGGTTAGCCTCAATAGGTTGTGAGGGTAGTGCGATATTCCCTCATTTCTTGGTTATAAAAACATTAATCCAGGTTCTGACGTAAAGGTATATTGCAAATGCAATTAAGAATACACACCCCAAAAAGGGAGACTATATAGATTAGGCTTGTGGGCTCAATATAATCACTTAAAATCAGAGAAATGTTGTCAGCCAGAGTGAAATATGGCAGAATAGTAAAGTATAACAGATAAGGCATAAAAGCAGATCAGAGAGATTCATATTTTGAGGACTCAACTCATTGTTGCTGACTTTGCAAAAAAGAAAGTGGGTAGTGAGCCACAGTATGTCTGGGGCTTGTAGTAGCTAAGAACAGGTTTCAGTTCACAGTCAGTAAAGAAATACAGAGTTAGTTCTATAATCATATGGGACTGAATTCTCCTAACAGGTTCTTGGAGGCAGATTCTCCCCCAGAACCTCTAGTAGTTCAGCATTGTAAATGTCTTTATTTTAAACCTGTGGCACTGATTTTAACCTACAGAACTTTAAAAAAAATAAGTACTGTTTAAAGCTGCTAAATGTGTGCCAATTTATTATAGAATCAACAAAAAATTAACATAGATCACAAATAGAATCAAACACATAAATCCTTCACACTTGAAAAAGGTGGGAAAAATCACTAAGGAAGTTAAGAATTCAGAAACAGGTGAAAAACCAACTATATCCATGGATGTAAATATGTGACATCACTCCTAACTTTCTGTCCCATACACACACACTTATGCTGTAGGGTGAGGCATATATAATACCTAAACAAAAAAGATAAGAAAACATGATATAAAATGTATTCCAAAGTAGTGATGAAAGGGAAAAATTCAAATTTTTTTCTGGGCAAATAGAATTGAAAATAGTAGATAGAGGATAATAGATAAGTAAATGGATACTAATAGAATAGCATATACAAAAGTAAATTCCACATTAATCAATATATTGTTCATTGCAACAAACAACATAAATCTACAACTTAAGTAATACAGAACAATTTGACTATCATATATATCAAATAATATGATAAAGGTGAAGTGAAGAAATCAACACATTAAGAGTTAGGAAATTTGGAACCTCAATGCACCATAACCTGCCATTTTAATTCCCTGAATTACCAAATACATGGAGACCATTAAATTTGGAATATTGAGAGATATACATTTCAAATTTCACATTCAGCAATGCCAATTCCAAACCGCTACAGTCTTAGCCATACATATAATTCCACAGACTATTATGACCCAGAGAGGCCGTATTCTACTAGAAGAGTATTCAGAAAACCAGAATATTGACCTCTTCGGCCATCTTGTGATTTCTTTTACATAGCCTTTTAGACAGAGACACATCCTCTTACCATTAAAAAGCAATGTCTCCGACAAATTTGTATGATCCCTCTGATCTACACATGTTGATACTTTATGTTGATTTTATATCATTTTACCATAGCCTTTACTTTTTTATAGAACTCTTAATGTCCTATTTCTTTTTGTTAGTTTTCAATAAAACTATTCATATCTTAGCTCACTCTTTTCCATGTATTCAGTGCTAATTTAAACAACTGACTACCTTATTTAATTACTAAAATAAAAAAGACAATTCTATGATGTAAAGGTACTTGACTAAGGGATTTGCCCTTTATTTTGTAGAGAATAGAAAGCCCACTTATTGAATATTTTATTTAGTTGAGTAACATAAGCAAATTAGTGACTCATGAAAATAAATATAGCAATACAGTTTAAAAATAGCTTTGAGTGGGAAGATACATGGTTAAAAATTAGGAAAATAGTCATTTTTATTAGGAAAATAGTCATTTTATTCCTAAACTATTAACTAATATAGCATAATTGAGAGCTGAAAATCAAAACAAAGCAGAAATATTTTTTTGTGAGAAGAATGTATAAGACTTGCTGTATAGCAAATTACTCATCAGAGGGATCAAATGAGTAGAGTGAACAGATTTATCTGCCAAAGTAAGAATTGACATTAGCAATTGATTGATTGATAGTCAAAAACTTGCCAAATTAATGAATAAAGGGGATTTAATTTGTAGTGTATGATGGGAGTGGGCATGTACAGTAAAATACTTGTTTATAAAAGTACATGAATCTTTTTTTAAGGCAGATGAGTGTTAAAATATCTAAAATTAGAAGTTCATCATATCCAGTGTACAGTTCTTAATTTTCTCAATGCTTTTACTGAATTATTTTTAGGCATATATCATACATAAAACAATGAATTGAAAGTAAATTTTCTTCCAGTTAACTTCTTGCAGCTGCTAATTTTCCTTCTTCAAAAAAGCTACTTCTCCCTTTTCTTGCATGTCATTTCATGTATATTATACATGTACAAAGAAATATTTATTGCAAATTGATAACTTTGTACCTATTGAACAGCCTTTTCCACCCAGCTCCATTTCATACTTTCTCTATTGACTTTTGTACATTCTAGATAATTGTGTGAAATTTTGAGGTATTTTTCTGTGTCTGACTTATTTACTTTAATGTAATATTTTTTAATTCATCCCTGTAGTAAAATGACATAATCTCATCATTTTATGACTGAATAATATTCGTGTGTGAGTGTGTGTGTGTGTGTGTGTGTTTGTGTGTGTGTAAGAGAGACATTTTTTTATCCATTTCTTGATGGACAATTAGGTTGATTCCATACCTTGCTTTTTATAAAGAGTGCTGAAACAAAGATGGGAATGAGATATCTCTTCAATATACTGATTTCATTTCCTTTGGGTATAATCCCAGTATTAAGTTTGCTGGGTCATATGGTAGTTGTATTTTTAATTGTTTTTAGAAAGCTCCAAGCTCTTTTCCATAATGGCTGTACTATTTTCTGTTCTTATCAACAGTGCACAAAATTACTCTTACTCCACATCCCAGCCACACTTAGAATAAACAAATTTAGTACAGTTGCAAGGTAAAAAAAAAAAAATCAACATACAAGAACCAGTAGTGTTCCTGAACATTGATAGTGAACAGTTGAAAAAGCCATCAATAAAGCAATTCCATTTATAATAGCTACTAAAAAAAGAAACAGGGAATATAAATTTAACTGAAAAGGTGAACGATTTCTACAGGGAAAACTATAAAATATTGATGAAAGAAAATGAACAAGACACAAATAAATTGAAATATATTCTGTGTTTATGGATTGTAAGAATTAAGGTTGTTCAAATGCCCTGACTATTAAATAAATCTCAAGTTTCAAAGCAATTACTATCAAAATACCAATGGTATTCTTCACTGTAATAGGAAAACAATATTATCATTTGCATAAAATCACAAAGACATCCAATACCAAACCAATCTTGAGCAAAATGAACAAAGCTACAGACATTACACTGACTTCAAAATACATTCCAACCTTAAATTTATTATTCTACTTGGATGTCTTCCCTTGTTTCCTCAGAAAGTGTTAGGGGATCTATTGCCCATACTATATTGCATTTTGTTGAAACTCTTATTTAGTAATTTTATTAAGTTATATCCATATATTTTCATATTTATGTGTGTCCCTAACACTTCCTTAAATTGTGAGTACTTTGAAGGTTGGGCTTTTTATCCTCATCTTTCTATATTTAGAGCCTAACATAGTGTCACTTAAAATGGAAGTGCTCACTAAATGTAATTTCAAGTGAATTCAATTGAAAAGTATAATTTAATATTTTAAAGGAAATTTAAGCATAGAAAGAATGATTAAATTAAATGACTTTAAATGTTCCTTCCAATTCTGAAATGCAGCAAAATGATACTTGGATACCAGAATTATGGATTTGGACTCATCACTAGTAAAAGAGTATTTCAGTTAAAGGAATTGATAGCAAGCCAAGTGTTCAGAAAAAAATGACTGTAAGAAGTAAAGGCTTTAAATGGGCAATAAGTGTTTTTCTTTTTCATGCCAATCAAAAGCATCTGTGTTTATCAATATATTTCAATTAGCAAACAGGTTAATAGAAGGGTTTGGGATTCAGCTTATCTGTCCCTTGCAATTGATATACTGAGAAATTAAATTCTGTTTTATTTCAACACAGGACAAAAATTAGATTAAATTAAATTGATACACTAGAAAGTGATAGAATAAAATATAGTAAGCAGTAGTCAAGAATCTATAGCAACTTTGCTTTACACATTTTGGCTTCTAAGTAGGAGTAAATCCAGCCTCCTGAGAATAAAATCTAACAAATCTGGTTGGAGCAATGTAAATCAATACATATTTGCATTTAAAGTCCTAATTATAACCCAAAATACAATTGATAATATCAGTATATAAAGTATGTTAAATTAGATTTAGTTTACATATAGAGAATATGTCTTTCATTTGTCCTATATGCTTATATGCTACTTCTGTTTGTTTTTTGCTACTCTTGTTATTCTTTTATTGCCAAAAGAGTAGTGAATATTTGTTTAGATATGACTAAACAAAGATCTGAACACTCAAAGTTAGGGTCTAATAAGAACATGTTTTCCCAGTTTACTGAGGAATATTTCATGTAATGCAGCACCAAAATCATTGCTTATGTCAAGAAAGATTGCATCTATTGCTTCCCCTTGATTGATCAAGTTTAGATTAGTTTGATAGGACGGGTGCTTTACAAAGCCATTGCCATTATTAACTAATTCCAGGGTTAACTTACCTCTATAAAATAGACCAGAGTAATTCCCCTGTTGACTGACCAGGAGGCAAACTTGCTGGCAGAAGCAGCCAAGTACTACTCCCTCCACCCAAAAAAAGTACAAAAAGTGTCATTTATTCTCCTGGTCACTGAGCAAATGAACAATCACTCTTAGCTGTATTCTTGCCCTTCAGAGTAACCTTTTCTCATCCAGGTGATGGTAAATTGATTTTATAACACATTTTTATTATTTTTGAGTAAAATACTTAAATGAAGGGATCAGTAATTTCAAGGGTTATATATTTTCTCTTTCACAATGTGGGTACAACACTGTATACAAAACTAATATCTATAATAATATATTAAAACAAGATGTTTTACATTGGGCATGTTCTAACATTAGGTATTATTAATTTTAACTAATTTACTATAGTATTACTTATTTTTATCTATACTTCTGTCTTGAAATACTTTTTTAATGTTCCCTAAACTATTTTTATTTGTTGTATCATCTTAATAAATTTCAGATACCAAAAGTATGCAATAAATGTTACCCATGGAAAAAACTACACTAACTTTGTGTAAGTGAAAAATAACCCACATAATTTCTAGTTGGAACAGATCACTGTTACAATTGCAGTTTCCCATGAGAAAAACAAATTGAAACTTGCTATGAGAAAATAGGTAGTATCAAAGAAGTGGTTTTGAATTCTACCATATGTAACATCATCAAAAATGTACATTTACTTTCCAAAATGGATCAGTTGGAAAGAAGAAAGAGGTAATGGGTAAGAGGTTCAGTAAGTCTAAAACCTAACAAGGCAAACAATACTAAATGTTAAGCCTAGAGTGTAATATTCTTAGATTTCATTTTCTATTTTCTAGATACACTCTTGTGAGGGTAGGGTCACCAATACAACTCCACCATTATGGTGTTGCTGGTTACAGTCTGCATTGCAACTCTTGAAGGAGTCTTGTGCCTTTACCCCTCCTAGGTAGGATATTGTTCTGGAGTATCCCAATTCACATGGCTCCATATGCACTGACAACTGGAGCTTTTCATGATGGCCTGATTCAATAATTCTCTGGGCATTTCTCTAAGTTAGAACCTTCTATAATGGCTCTGAATTTATGGTTCAACTAGGCATTGCCCCAAATGTGGCTTTCTATGATGGAACAACCTCTGGCAATTGTTTGCCTTGTCCCTAAGACCTTAAAGGGCATCTTTTGAAATCTAGGTAGAGGTAGATGTGCCTCCAAAATTATTGCATGATCCACTTCTATATTTAATACTACAGGGACAACATCAAGGTTTGATGTTTGCTATCTTTATTTATGATAAATTCTTATTATATTTGTGCAGGACTAAAGATTCTGTCTATACATAGTAAAAGGGCAAGAAAGAAAATAAAGAACTTTTTTACTGCTGTAACTAAAAGGCCAACCAGGATGTAGGCTCTCTGTTCACCTCCCAGATTTTTTTCTTTTGCTGAGAAGAAACTTTTTAGTTTGATTCCATCCCATTTATTGATTCTTGGTTTTAATTCTTGCACTTTAGGAGTCTTATTAAGGAAGTTGGGGCCTAATCCCAAATGATGAAGATTAGGGCCTACTTTTTCTTCAATTAGACGCAGAGTCTCTGATCCACTTTGAGTTGAGTTTTGTGCATGGTGAGACATGGGGCTTTAATTTCATTTTGTTGCATATGGATTTCTAATTTTCTAGATCTTCCTTACTCTTGAATAGGCAAAATTAATATTATCAAAATGATCATACTACCAAAAGCACTTAACAGTTTGAATGCAATTCCATTCAAAATCCCAATGACATTCCTCATAGAAATAAAAAAAGCAATCATGAAATTTATCTGGAAAAATAAGAGACCCAGAATAGCTAAAGCAATCCTTAGCAGGAAGAGTGAACCAGGTGCCATCAGTGTATCTGACCTTAAACTATACTACAGAGCAATAGTAACAACAATAGTATGTTTTGGCACCAAAACAGACTGGGAAGACCAATGGTACAGAATAGAGGACAGAGAGACTAACAAAAAAAATTAGAATTATCTTATATTAGACAGAGGTGACAAAAACTTGCATTGGAGAAAAGATAGTGTCTTCATTACCCAGTTTCAAAATTATCTCCACATTAACAACAACTTCCTAGTACCAGTTTCTGGCTTAGTCAATTCCTGCTACTATCACAATACCTTCAACTGAGTGATTTATGCAAAACTGAAAATTGTTTCTTATAGTTCTAAAGGCTGGGAAGGCCATAATCAGTGTCTATCAGATTTCATGTGTCCTGAGGGTCATCCTCATTTATGATGGATTCTTTTTTCATTAGTACAAAGAGGAAAAGATAAATGACTTATCTGCACAAAATGGAAGGGTAAAAAAGAAAATAAAGAAATGAACAGACTCCCTCATGCACTTTCATAAGGGCAATTGTCCCATTCTTTTTTTTAAATTTGTTCTTTTTAGTTATACATGAGAGCAGAGTATATTTTACATATTGTAAATACATGGAGGATAACTTATTCTAATTAGGATCCCATTCTTGTGGTTGTAATAATGGTATAAAGTGGAGTTACCCTGTCCATTCATTAATATATGAACATAGGAAATTTATATCAGATTCATTTTACAGTCTTCACTATTCTCATCCTCCCTTTCCATTCATTCCCCTTTCCTCGTTCTTGACCTATAACCTAATCGCCTCTTAAAACCTCACCTTTTAATAAATTGCATAAAGGATTAATTTTCAACATGTATTTTGGATGGACACAAACAATTAAAAAATAAAAATTGTCTAATGTATTTTCATATTTATATCACCTCATCTTTCTCCACAGGTATATGAAAGTTAAGTAAATATATGTAATTTCATATATTTACATCCCTGAATGTACAGAAAACCAGAGCTAAATTAAGTGCTAAATAAAATTACTGAAACACTCCACAAATGGAAACATTATAATATTTTTTCATCATTTGATTATTATAAGAATTAGCAAACATCCACAATGAAAGAAAACATTTTCATTATCTAAAATATATTCTAATTTGTTTTTTATTAAAGTAAAATTCATGTAACAAAAATTTACCTTTCTGAACATTTAAAGTACACAATTGGCTAGTGTTTAGTGTATTCATAATGTTATACCATCATCACCACTATTTAATTCCAGGACATTTTATTCATTTTAAAAGGAAATCCTAAATCACTTACTTTACATTACTCCTCCTAACCAAGAAAACAAAGCAAAACTTACTACCAAGAAAAAATTAGGTAATATCTTCTGTTTTCCACAAATAAGGATTATCATGCTCTATTTTGTATTTGAATAGAAAAATCACAGGCTATTGGAAATAGACTATATGACATAGTGAATATGATAATAATCAAGAAAATCATTTTAATTGTTCCATACACATAATACAAATCTTTTTGTGACGAGTTCTTATACTGCTGTTTCAAAAGCAGTTAGCAACTCTGTCTGAGTCATTGTGGAAACATACCACTAGATAATTCTCCCTCTGAAGTACACAACAAAGACATAATGTCACACACAAAAAAATGACATTTATCTTACTAAAAGGAATTTTATTATTTACCATTTTTCAAGAACACCCCTAAGTGGAGTTTAAATGTTCTAATAGTCTAATCCCAGGTGATACCAGCATGTTATTCACAATGCACAAGTAAAATCCAATTATTTTTTCTTCAAGCAACAGGAAATAATGAATTTATCTTGAAATTCTAGGTATATATTGAGGTTTTAGAAGTGCCACTGAAGTAGGTGCATTAGAAGAAAAAACCACATGCTCATCTAAATTATTTGTACATTTGGGATTTTCCAGATCCTGACCTTTTATAGACTTCCAGGTAACAGCAGACTCCTGCTACTATCCATCTGCATTTTGAGGCTGATAGATTACATGCTGTCCATCAGGGCAAACTCAGGTAGCATGCTTATGTGGTGATTCATGAGTACACATTCAGGATTGTCCAGGCTTAAAAAGGGCCATCAATAACTTTTTCATAAAAAGAATACATACTTTCCAAAAAGGAAGTGATTTGGGTTCAAATCTCTAGGTCTTTTCTGTTATTCTCCAATCCTAATAATGATTTCTTCCAAAAACTTTTTAAACACTTTCGGATCTGATGTGTTATAGGTCCAGTGAAAATCAGCTAACAGCTAAATCAAATAAAAACGATGAGTATTTATTTGCATTATATTGCTCCTTAACAATGATTGACATCTAACTTGTAATATCATGTTGCATGGATCATATTAATTTTATCTCTGCCATACTTCTTGCCTTCATGAAGAAAGAATTTATATTTCTGTTCTTCAAAATATTTATATCCCAGAATGAAGAACAATGTCTGGCATGAAGCAAGTACTCAAAAATGCAACTTGCCTCTTTCTTTGTTGTTTTCTGTTGAAAACAATAGACACAAAATCCAAATTATTGACTCTCCAAATTATTGGCTCTTTTCTAGATGTCAGGCCTCTGGCACTAAAGGATCAACTAGCAATAAATAGATCATGTATCAATATTCAAGAATTCATATCTAGTGTCATAGAATAACAGGTTCAAGTAGAACAAAAATTGAGGGACTTTATAGTAAAAGTAGGAATGCACAGTGAATGGGATGGTTGAACTTCCAATTGTACTAGAGTCATTTAGGAAAAAACATGGCATTAAATGATTATACTCAGGTATTACATTAATGTCTTAAGCATAGTCTAAGGACCAGACAATACATTAGGTGTTTGGATGTACCAATGACTAAAATACACAAAATTAATGTATTATGGTATTTACATTTTATAAAACAGAGAAAAAAATATTATATTATATATTTTTATCTCTTTATTATTATATTAAAAGAGATATAATATATCTCTTTTAAATATGTTATGATATCATTGGTAATGTTAAAGAAATAAACTGTAGTTGGATTTCAGAAATGAATTTGTGATTATCCAAAAGAACCAGGTAACCAAAGCAGTCTAGCCTAGCCAAAGCACTCTGGACGATACCTTTGAAATTACAAATTACAGAACTATGATGAAGCAGAAACAATTTAAAGGAAATCATGACCAGAAGCCACTATGATTAGAAGTAAGTAAATGAAACTGAGGATCACTGAAAATCTCCATGATGATATCTATGTGCCCAAGGAAAGAGCAAAAGCACTTTCATGTCTCAAAATTACATTAGTACAGGTGTTTGGCAACAGGAGAAATCACAAGAACAATAACTGCAAAGAAGCCTGGGAGATGTGTTTTTTAAACTCTCAATTCTGCCATGGAAGAAAATATTTTCAAAGACTGTTTAAATGGATATTTACTACCAACCATACTATCTACCGTAGTTTGTCTTTGGCTTAAATTATACTCACATATACTAGGCATGATGAAGGTACATGTGAATTATCATGTACAGAGGAAGAGATTTGGAGATTGAAATTAGGTTAGATTGAGAAGGTTATTGATTGATTGATTGATTGATTGTACCAAGGATTGATCCTGGAGCACTTAACCACTTACCTGCATCCCTGGCTATTTATTTATTTATTTAGAGAGAGGATCTTGCTGAGCTGCTTAGGGCCTTGCTAAGTGCTGAGGCTGGCTTTGAATTTGTGATTCTCCTGCTTCAGAAAAGGGTATTTTGTCATAAACCATGGGCAAAAACAGCAGCATCAATGAGTACATACAATAATATTGATCAAGCAAAAATGTGATTTAAGATGATTATATATAGTTTTCTCATTAAAATAATACAAAGGGATAAAATTGAAATAAACACTGCAGTTCTGAATAGAAATTAGAGATATATCTATGAATTTACATTTGTAATAATATATACATATATATATAATATGCACATATAAGCATAGTCATAAACATAAATATACACATGTGGATATGTATATGTATAAATATAAATAATTGACTATATATTTGTTATACATATACATACAGAAATATATGTATATATATATATATACACATATATATATATATATATATATATATATATATATATCAGACATAAAGGTACACATATATGCATATATATATATATATATATATATATATATGTATAATTGCTGGCTCTGTCTACTAAAAAGAACCAAGGATCCCACTCTCACAATTGGTACAAAAGATTAGAAAGTTATCTGGGACATTTTGTATGTATATTGTGTGTGTGGCACATACATTACACAAATCATGATTAACAAATAAATCGGCCTCTTTAGAAAAAGTCTGGTAAGTAAATAAATATATTTAAAGTTGATAGGTAATTAGATGATTCCAGAGTTTTAGATTACCTCCAAAATATTAATTTACTGATTTTAATGATTATAAATGGCTATGTAGGAGTATGTACTTATTTATAAGAAGAATGCACTGAAGTACAGTTTCATGAGGCATAGTACCAGCAATTTACTCTCAACTAGTTTATGAAGAAGAAAGTTACTTATACTATTCTTACATATTTCTATAAGTTTGGGATTTTTATTGTTAAAAATATTTAATACTAAATCTAATTACACTAATTATTGCTTTGGTTGATATTTATTGCCATGCAACACTTAATTTCCCATAATAATTTATTTCCTAAAATATTTATAATTACTAGTGGCAATAATTTAGGTTTTCTATCAAATTCCTAAATCAATTGTACTCTTACTTATATCAGGATTAAGTGTGCACTTTATTTTATGTACACCGAATATAAACAAAATTTTTAAAAAAATCAGTGTTCTTAGTATGACCCTTGAAAACTACATAAAAACTTGATATCATTTTATTTCAATATTTGATCACAAAACTTCTAAAAGAACCATGTAATAAGCCTATTAGTGAAATAACATTCCATCCCTCATGTTGTCCTTACTTTTTATTTGCCATTTGAGTCATGTTAAACTCTATCTTCTTGCTTACCAAGATTGAAACATATGTTCATCTATGTGTAGAATACAGAAAGCCATGTTAGAAATGTTTATTTACAAATTTGTACAATTTTCTGAGAATATTAAGATATCATTATGCAAATTGTCTACTTTTAATTGGCATTTTAAAACAAGATTTATATTCTAATTTTCTCTGAAAGAAAATACAAGTAACACATTCATACATCTTGTATATTTTCTAATGTCTTCTTTTCTTTTATTCTTATTAAACCTTCTTATCAGTTGCACTATATGTTGCATTATTTAAAGACTATTTGACATATTTACTACTTGTGGAGAGCTAATTCAAGAACAAAATTGCTTCTAACATGCTGTGATAGATTTTCAAAAAAAAATTCAAGTTCAATTATTTATAGTCTAATTTTCTGTTTGCTGTCTACTGAATGGTAAAGTGAAAAGTTCACAAATCCGGCTAGCTGACACTCGCCTCCTCATATTCTAGGGCACTGACATTTCTTGGTGGACTGACAGTAAATCATAAGTCCCCAGGCTGCTCGTTAACTTTCAGAAGTTGATATAGTAACTTATAAGTTTGGTCTCTCTTGGATGACCATGAATTTTGCTTATAGATACTATTTTTTAAAAGTACTTTGATGGTAATAAATGGTGCCTCAAAGACTAAATTTAACTGTGTTAAACTTGAACCATGATCACTACTGATACTTCCATAAACCTCCACATTGATGCTGTAAAGCTTTAGGGATGACTGTATTTTTCACATCAGATAATCTTTTTTTTTTTTTTTTTTTTTTTCATTTAAGGCGATGTCATTATCAGACCTATGGGCATCCATCAATCACATTGTGATCACGGAGTCATGCATCACTGTTATCAGGGTTTGTTATCAGTGTTCTGTAACATTTAGTTTAAAAAAATCTCAAAATTTAGAGGCTTATGATATTTTATTCAGAGAAAGATGACACAATAAAAAACTATCACCCCAAAATAAATCAATCAATAAAAAGGACATTATAAGAACAAAGTATGTGTACAGCAAATATATTTCAAAACACCATAGAATATTTATAACAAATTTCAAATTTGTAAACAAATATAATTGACACTTTAACTCTTAATAGTCAAAAATACATGCATAGATGCATAGTAGTCTTTAAAATTTTTTTCTAGTTTTTTTTTTTTTATCATACTAATTTAGGAAAAAAAAATATTTGACCACTAGTGTCATGGCTTTAGATTTTCTATTTTGTCTTTGTTGAGTGGAGCTCCCTCTGCTTCCTGACTGCCATGGCCTCATCTGTTTCCTCCTCTACACCTTTCCACCATGATGTTCTGTCTCATCTTGGGCCCAAAGCAATGGATCTGGCCATTTATTCACTGAGAATTCTGAAATCATAAGCATCAAATAAAAATGTGCTTGTTGGGTTTTTTCATCACAGGAGTGAAAAAGCTAACCAAAACATGGCATAATCCAAGAAAAGAAAATCTGTTTCTGAAAATACATAAACACATGGAGAATGCTTTTGTTGTATGAATCTTAGACGTTCTTTCTCTAGCCAGCTACCTTATATCCATCTGAAAACTGTCCATTTATGCCTCTCAGAGATCATATAAACAATTTAAGATTTACATAACAATAATAACCTTATATACTTTAGTCCTGTTTTTTGTTTATTTATTTATTTATTTTTTACTCAGGACAATTATTGGTGGAGAAATTGAGAAAATATAATGATTCCTTCCTTGTTGAACTAATCAATGAAATTGTTCAGAATCACTAAAATACCTAAATATCTTTAGATTCACTAATTTATCTCAAGTCACAGTTAATCCTCAGTTTAATCCAAAATTTAAGATCACATCTAAATTCACACATTTTCATGAACTCACAATATACTGGGGAATCAGTCTAGAAATCCTCTTTAATAATGTATTAATTAGTATATTTAAAGCAAATAATTAATTGGAGGAATTCAATACTCACTGTTTAAACCTTTTAAATTTAAACTAAGTAATAATTTATACAAAGCTGTCACAGTCTGGCTGGGCACAAATCAAGAGCCACTCAAGCAGGAACAAACTTTATTTTCGAACTCCAACAGCACACTCCACACACGCTCCCTGGAACATCTCCGGCAAGCCACCCATGTGGCTCCTCCAGGCACCACACACCAACCAGAACTCTCCTGGAACTTCCCCAACCAATGCAAACTCCCCAGGCAATCTTCTGGAGAACTCCAAAGTAGTAGGCACCGGAGGTGGACAGTAAAGTTCTAATATACAATTGAATCAATCCAGCACCATCTTAATGGCTCGCCTCTCAACCAATACTATTGGCAAAATGCCAGGGGCCATTCCGACTCAGCTGTGGCTCTCAGCACAAAGCCTTTAAGAATTTATTAGGCTTAAAGACTTATACAATGAAAACTACAGAACCCTAAAGAGAGAAATAGAAGAAGATCTTAGAAGATGGAAAAATATACCCTGTTCATGGATAGGCAGAACTAACATCATCAAAATGGCGATATTACCAAAAGTTCTCTATAGGTTTAATGCAATGCCAATCAAAATCCCAAAGGCATTTCTTGTAGAAATAGAGAAAGCAATTAGGAAATTCATATGGAAAAATAAAAGACCCAGAATACCAAAACAATGCTAAGTAGGAAGTGTGAATCAGGCGGTATAGCTATACCAGACTTCAAACTATACTACAGAGCAATAGTAACAAAAACAGCATGGTACTGGTACCAAAATAGGCGGGTGGACCAATGGTACAGAATAGAGGACACAGAAACCAATCCACAAAATTACAACTATCTTATATTTGATAAAGGGGCTAAAAGCATGCAATGGAGGAAGGATAGCATCTTCAACGAATGGTGCTGGGAAAACTGGAAATCCATATGCAACAAAATGAAACTGAATCCCTTTCTCTCGCCATGCACAAAAGTTAACTCAAAGTGGATCAAGGAACTTGATATCAAATCAGAGACATGGCGATAGAAGAAAAAGTTGGCTATGATCTTCATACTGTGGGGTAGGGCTCCAAATTCCTTAATAGGACACCCATAGCACAAGAGTTAATAACTAGAATCAACAGATGGGACTTACTCAAACTAAAAAGTTTTTTCTCAGCAAAAGAAACAATAAGAGAGGTAAATAGGGAGCCTACGTCCTGGGAACAAATCTTTACTCCTCACACTTCAGACAGAGCCCTAATATCCAGAATATACAAAGAACTCAAAAAATTAGACAATAAGATAACAAATAACCCAATCAACAAATGGGCCAAAGACCTGAACAGACATATCTCAGAGGAGGACATACAATCAATCAACAAGTACATGAAAAAATGCTCACCATCTCTAGCAGTCAGAGAAATGCAAATCAAAACCACCCTAAGATACCATCTCACTCCAGTAAGATTGGCAGCCATTAGGAAGTCAAACAACAACAAGTGCTGGTGAGGATGTGGGGAAAAGAGTTCACTTGTACATTGCTGGTGGGACTGCAAATTGGTGCGGCCAATTTGTAAAGCAGTATGGAGATTTCTTGGAAAGCTCAGAATGGAACCACCATTTGACCCAGCTATTCCCCTACTCGGTCTATTCCATAAAGACCTAAAAAAAGCACACTATAGGGACACTGCTACATCCATGTTCATAGCAGCACAATTCACAATAGCAAGACTGTGGAACCAACCTAGATGCCCTTCAATAGACGAATGGATAAAAAAAAATGTGGCATTTATACACAATGGAGTATTACTCTGCATTAAAAAATGACAAAATCATAGAATTTGCAGGGAAATGGGTGGCCTTAGAGCAGATTATGCTAAGTGAAGCTAGCCAATCCCTTAAAAACAAATGCCAAATGTCTTCTTTGATATAAGGAGAGTAACTAAGAACAGAGTAGGGACGAAGAGCATGAGAAGAAGATTAACATTAAACAGGGATGAGAGGTGGGAGGGAAAGGGAGAGAGAAGGGAAATTGCATGGAAATGGAAGGAGACCCTTAGGGGTATACAAAATTACATACAAGAGGAAGTGAGGGGAAAGGGGGAAAAATATAAGGGGGAGAAATGAATTACAGTAGAGGGGGTAGAGAGAGAAGAGGGGAGGGGAGGGGGGAGGGGGGATAGTAGAGGATAGGAAAGGCAGCAGAATACAACAGACACTAGTATGGCAATATGTAAATCAATGGATGTGCAACTGATGTGATTCTGCAATCTGTATACGGGGTAAAAATGGGAGTTCATATCCCACTTGAATCAAAGTGTGAAATATGATATATCAAGAACTATGTAATGTTTTGAACAACCAACAATAAAAATTAATTAAAAAAATTCTCTCTGTTTTTTTTTTTTTTTTGCTATGCATTTAGTGCTTTTGTCATGTTTACTAGTCATTTTTTCAAATCTTCAGAAATACTTTTGCTTTGCAAATGCCAATTCTACGCTATGTCCTCACTAATCAAATGTACTTATACATTAAATCTCAGCTCAAATGGCATTTTCTGTAGAAATTTTCTACCTACTTGTCCTCAGTTCTCCAACCTTCATGAAAGCATTCATTTTAATTTTTTTTTTTTTGCTAAAGAGGCACTTAACACATTCATATAAGATATCTCCTTTTTTTCTTATCATCTTCATTAGCATATTCATCATAATCATCCCTGCCATATAGCTTCCATCTTGACATACATAAAGTGCCATACACTGAGCTAAGCACAAGTTGAAAAATCACATTTAATCTTCACATAAAACTGTAGTTTTTCACACTGTTTCTTTCAACTTCTTTCAAAGTATTATATTTTATTTTAGGACAGTTTTATCCTTAGAGAAAATTTAATGAGAAAGTACAGAGTGTTTCCACCTATATTCTCTCTCCTCACACATAGTTATCCTATTATTTAAATTTAGTATTAGTGTGATAATACCAGGTATACCTTTAGTCCACCATTTTATCACTTCTTCCTATCAACCTCTGATTATTTTCCTTTCTACACACTTTTACCTTTTCCAGAATATCATATATTTCAATTAAGATTGTTTATACATTTATCTCTTGAAGGGTATCTTGGTATTTCCAAGTTTGGCCAATTCTTACCAAAACTGCTGTAAATATCAATGTGCATATTTTGTGTAGACAAGTTTTCAACTCATTGGAGTAAATAACAAGGAATCTAATTAATTAATCATATATTAAGAGTATGTTTAATTTTGTAAGAAACTACCAAACTGCCTTCTAAAGTGGCTATGCTGCTATATATCAACACAGACAAGGTATGAAACACCCTGTGGATCCACAGTTCACCTAGAACTTGATGGGTACCATCAACATGGGTTTTAGCCATTCTATACATGGGTTCTAGCCATGCTTTTGTCATGTGAATGTTTTATACATTCTAACAAGAATGTTTATGTGTCTTACTATTTAGTTTACAAATCTCTAATGATAGATATTATTGATCTTTTCATAATTATTTCCCCTTTATATGTCTTTTTTGATTGTCAGTTCAGAATTTTTACCTACATTTTTAGCTGTGTTTTCTTATTATTGAGGTATTTATGTTTTCTATACAATTATTTTTCACGTGTATGTTTTGCAAAATTTTTTTTCTGGTATATGACTTGTGTTTTCCTTCAATGAACACTATCCTTTGAAGATCAGAATTTTAATGAAGTCTAATATATATATATATATATTTTCCAGATTCGTCCTGTTGCTGTTGAATCTGAAAAGTGATTGCATAGGTTTTCTATGTTATCTTCTAGTTATATTTAGTTTTGCATTTTACCGTTGTTATGTCATCCATTTTGATTTATTTTATCTAAAAGATGTGAGTTTTGTGTCTATTTTAATTTGAAGTAATATTGTATTGGTATTTTGGTGTTATTGATGTTATTATATTTTTATTTATAGTTAAACTAAAATAATACAAATCATGTAAGTACTTTTGAGACATCATTCATAAACACTAAATGATAGAATTACACATCTGCTCAAGTCTGTTTTCAAAGTCAATGAGGTTAATTACTAGTTTTTTAATTGCATCAAGAGTCCAGTCATCTTTGTAAAGCACTGTCTAGCATAGTCATTGGCTCTTAGCAGATCCTCAATAAATCTTTGGTTAAAAAAAAAAAAGATTAAATAACTGACAAAAGAGATGCAGTTGATGTGACACAACAAACATTAGCGAAAAAAAAATCTGAAAACATTTATTATTGGTTATATTCAGTTGGGGGTAAGCTAAATATTCTCAACTGGATGTTTTATTAAATAAGATTGGCATACTTTATTTTCCATAAATCCAAAATAATGAAATTTATTTATATGCATGGAGTAGAAAGATAGATATAGATTTATGAATTACAGGTAGGGAACTGTGGTGAGTTTTTAGTTGGATTCTCTTTATGAATTTCTTTAAAACAAACTTAGATAATTCCTGACATTAGGGAGACAGAAAGAATTTTTAAAAGGTTTTAATTGCACATTAACCTTCAAATGAAAGACACTTAGAAGGCAAAAATAATCAATTTTATAACCTTAAAATTATGTTCCTATAATGACATTTTTACTCAAACATCATTAATTACATTTTTTAGATAATTTAACTTTTTTTTTTTAGCTCATTCACTTTCAGATTTAAGATTTTACAGAATTACAAGCTAATAGTTATAAAAAGGGAAGATTTGGGGCATAAAATTGAGTGCACACTTTCCATGGAAAGTTACTGAAAGAGGTAGATATTCTTTTCAGCTAATTAATTTCTGAAAGCTACATTCTCATTTATCATCTGACAGCCTCACAATAACAATGCATGCCCTTGTGATCATGAGATTCAGTATTATATCTTTAAAAAATGCCTTTTCATAAAAATTTTCTAACATTGGCAATTTTTGCAGAATCAAGCAAAATAACTGTTTATGAGACAGAGAAGCATGTTTGATTTTTTTCAAACTTATATGATACGCACATTATATTTATATATTGTTTGGCATCACATCCTTCATAAAGCATTAATGTCTGTATGTTAGCATAGTTATACTACAGATATCAAAAATATCACTTTTTAAAATATTCTGTAGTTAATCTAATGTCAAATTGGAAATGTATTATTGAGTTTTTCAGGGATAAAGAGCATCTTTCTTATATTTATTTTACAAAAGGAGGGGGTATTTACTTATAGTCATAATTGGCTAAAAACTAAGCAAACTAAACAGAGGTCCTTGACTTAACTGAGGACCATCACAAGATATGTATGTACCTTGGGATTACATAGTTCTGAATTTCTGCTATTCTAAAATCTTTCCATTGGATTGAGATATATCATGGAAAGAAAATTGTTCTCTAGATTTCTGAATATACCTCTGATTTTCTGTCCCCAATAGTTACAGGCACTTTTATGACAGGAGATAAGAAATATTTTATTTTGTTTCTCCAATTAATATCTGCTTCTAACATGCCATGGGTAGAGCAGCCATGTGCTTCCTTACTATTAAAATTATTTGCTTCTATTCAAAGAACATAAGCCTTCTCTTTTTAGCTCTAGACAATTGAGTTCAGCAAAAGGGTCTTAGATTGAAAGCAAAGGAGACTAACAGCTGAAATTACCCAAAGGATTGAGAGTCTTTTCCTTATGTGTTTACATTTCAAAAGTAATAAATCTCATGTTTGAATTTGAAATCTCCTCTCTTATAGTCACATTGGAGACACTTATTTATATTAAAAATATTAACTAAGAATCTTTCCCGTTTTTTTTCAGAGATGTATTTGTTTACATTGTGGAGTGAAGATTTTTTTTTCTCCCTGGGGATTCGTTAGGGGTGTGGCTGATCCTCTTCTAAATAAACTTTTAGATTCATATTTCTGGGACTCTTCACTCTGTTAGTTCATTGATATTACTATAAAAAATACCTGAGATAATTAACTGTAAACAAGGAAAGGTTTATAGTGCCTCACAGTTTGGGAAGTTTCGGTCTATAATCATTTGACCTATTGCTTTTTGGCCTATATTGAGCTGGTAGCTTATGGTAGTTAGTTTATGGTGAAGGAAACTGCTCACCTATAGGCAGCTAGGAAGCAAAGAGAAAGGAAGAGGAGAAATTCGTATCTCAAGAGTCATCAAGATCCTGCCCCCAAAGAGCTAACTTGCTTCAAGTAGGGCCCACCTCCTAATAGTGCCACAGGCTGGTAATGAAACCTTTAAGACATGGACCTTGGGATGCACTTATCCTAAACCAAAACATTCATATGCAATATAGAGAAAGATAAATGTAGAAAGATCTGGCTCACGTCAGGATAACCCACTGTAGATGGGAATGATATATTTTTTCATGTAATTAATGAGTAATTTATCACCTTTTGAGAAATATCTATTTTCAGAAAAACATTAGTAAACATAGATCATAAAATCTTAGGGCATCACCTCTGAGAACCTCTATGACCTGGAAGTAAAATAAAGGAAATAATCTTCCATAAACATGTCTGATTCATATACATTTTTTTCTTAATTATTAAGGTAGATGCATACAGGCAGAGGAAGTATTTTTGTAATTATGTAAATCACCACATGACCTCAAGCTTCTAATGTACACATAAATGTAAATTACTAATAACTATATAATCTAGTTTTAATTTTAAAAATCTATGAAATAACTTAAAAATAATAATACTGTTATTAAAACATCATCCTTTCTGGAAAAAAATACATAGATAGGTCAGGCAATAAAATGCTAATGAAGGAGAAATGTTCACAAATATTCAACTTTTAAATCCTTCTACAGATCATCTAGTAGATTACAATTTGAGATCACAATATACTATTTGCTGAATTGTAATATTTTTTATCTTCTGTTAGTGCTCTTAATAAATTTGTAGGGCTATGAATTCCTTCAGCCTCAATAATCATTTGACTATCCCAAGTACTTCATTGATCAATCAATTCTTTTGGGAAAATCTGGCTGATTGAATCACTCCCATCAAAAATATGTAAATACTAATTTCTTTCTTCAGAAAAATAAAATAAAATTGAGATCACACTTCAGTCATGAACCTAAAAAAGGTACACTTACAAATAATGAAATAGGATGAACAGCTGTATATGCAGAGTATAAGATGACATCAATTTAACATTATGAAATAAACTGCTATTGATCTCTTTGTCAAAGTGACTTCTTCCACTTTAATTTTAATCTTGAGGTTATATATTCATCATTATCAAATGGTAAGGATTTGGCTTCTATTTCTGTGTGCAAAGAGCAATATTAATTGTGAAAGACATTGTTTTGTCAGGAGGCAAATGCAAGATCCACATATATTTTAAATAAGCCCAAAAGATTAGAAATACATCATTATTTCTCTTATGCAGAAATTAGTCACATTTTCTTGGTACTTCAGTTCCAAATTTTTTAAAGAACTGCAAATTGGTGTAAATGATGCTGAATATTCCTCTACATACTCAAGTATTATAACCTCATCCATGAGAATTTTCTATGACAAAATGGGACTAATTTCATACAGTATGGTCCCTGGTAAAAAAAAAAGTCTTTCTGGTTTTTTAAAATGACCATAGGGAGTTAAGAAGGTTTTACCTGCAAGTCTCAGTGGGGAAAGCTACTGTCTCTTTGCAGACTGGGTGCTGAAAGCCATAGCCAAGTAGGAATGACACATGGCATTTTGGGTTGAAAGGTAACCCTGCTCAGGGATTAGGGTGGCTCTGGGTTTAGGGTGGATCCTGCTGGAAATAGGGTGGCTCCAAGATTAGGGAGGATCCTGTTGGGATTAGGGTGTATCCTGCTGCCTCAGGCACCTGCTCCCTTGGAGTTCCTGTTCTCACAGGTTCTGAGAGGATTGGTATGCAGAGCCTGGTGGAGGGAGTGTATTCAGAGGTAGTATGAATAGAGTGTCAGTGAGAGTTTGGGAATAAAGAGTTGCTGTTTGAATCTACAAGGCTTTGTGGTGGCTCGGTGATTTTGTGCTCAGCCAGACTGCAGTAACTTGGTCCACATCGGTGCTGTCTTTGTGGACAGTTGCAGTCAGGGATGTGAGCCTGATGCCCAGTCATACTCTAAATGTATTTGGATGGTAGCCCAGGTATCTTTATCCTATGCCTCTGTATTTGATGCCTGCATTGGAGGTCCTCTTCTGGACCTCTTTGGAAGTCTCCTTATCAATGAAGAAGGAGGAAAGATAAATCCATTGTCTAATTCAGGGTTTAGCAATTTTTGCTCCTAGTCCATCCTTCTTGTCCTTATTCCTAACCCAAGGCTCTGTGGAACTGAAATAGCCTCCTTGGAAAGATCCCTTCCCTTCCAGATGATGATCCAATTTGTGTTGATGCACCTGACCCTTCACTGTAGCTTCATGCCATGGGGAAGAGTGGAACAGTGGAGATTTGGGAGTTTTTCTGATTGTATCTTATTGCTTTCATCATGATTGACTCTTTAATTTTGACTTATTGCCTTTGTCAGACTCTTGACAGTTCAGCTCTCTCCACCGTCATTAAAAAAATTTTCTCAAAAGTAGTGAGGTAGTATTTATACCAAACGTTTGTATTTTTGTGATTGATCACATTTCCAAATTTTTATGTGAGTAAAAAGCATTCACCTAAATAGAAAAGTTATTTTTGTATAACTATTTGTTTGAAAAATACTAATTACTTCAATCTCTTACTTTACTGAAGATCAAAAGGAATGAGCAGATTTATTAAAAACAATTAGATTCCAAAACCAATGAATTGGTTTAAAATATTTTATTATCCTAACTTGTATCCTTAGTCTACCTGCAGAGAATCAGAAAAACGCAACACTTCAAATTCATATATTGTCAGAAGTGTGTGATATTGCAAAAATGCAGAAAAAATCTAATGGAATTAGCATCCTCACAAACCCATCATTCAGATAAAGTTCATCTCTTTGTTAAATGTGTGTTTAATCATATTTAAACACTGAAATTTTATACTGGACATGATTTGGATCAGAATATTTTTTCACTACTATGTTACTTAATTCTTTCATCAAATATTTATATAATATCTCAGTGTGTCAATCATCTACAAAATATTATGTAGAATCACAATGTTTACATGGAAAAACAATACCTCATCAGAAAGACACATCATAATGTTTAATAATTCCATGTTTTTTTAAAAAAATTGATTTAATTTTATTAATATGATAAAATTAATTGACATATTTGAAAAGGACTTTGTGATTATTTAACAGAATAGATTTCAACAAATAAAAATGTTTCTTCAAATAATATAAACATTTTAATATTTTTTAAACATAATTAGCAAATTTCTTTTCAATTAACTGTACTATTCATAGCTGCTGGGAAAGTATGAAAATTTTCAAAAAATTTTGCCAGAGTTTTTACCTTACCCAATAGCATGTTTATTTCATAGTTTCCTTAATTTTCTTTCTTTTGTTTCTAGAAATTAGTAAATTTATTAAAATTTTATGTATGTTTATGACCAATAATCCATAAACTATTCATGAAACTCCCAGATTTATAGAAACTAATTATGTATTTGTTTTGTTTTGAAAATATTTTGCATTTTTCTTCCAGCAATTTTTCACATTTGGACATGAGGAAGGCATAGCCAGCTTTGTGCTGATATGATCTTAGGCTTATGAAAAGATATTTCAACTTTATAATGGTCCATATTCAACTGTTTTCTTCTATTATAGCTTTGAGTAAATTTTTATATTTTATTTTATTTTTGGAAGATGTTCATACCTAAGAAAAAAAAATTTTGGACATTGCTCTTAGTTTCTTTTTCTTTTTTTTTCTTGGTTTCTCAAAACATTACAATGATCTTGACATATCATATATCATACATTTGATTCAAATGGGGTATGAATTCTTATTTTTACCACGTGTACAGATTGCAGGATCACATTGGTCATACATCCATGTTTATACATACTGCAATACTAGTGTCTGTTGTATTCTGCTGCCTTTCCTATCCCCTTCCTCTCCCTGCTCCTCTCCCCTCCCCTCCTATCATCTCTCTCTACCTCATCTACTGTAACTCATTTCTCTCTTTTTTCCCCCTTTCCCATCACATCTTCTTATATGTAATTTTGTATAACAATGAGGGTCTCCTTCCATCTTCTGTGAAATTCCCCTTCTCTCTCCTATTCCCTCCCACCTCTCATCCCTGCTTAATGGTAATATTCTTCTTTTGCTCTTCCTCACTGCTCTGTTTTGAGCTCCCCTCCTTATATCAAAGAAGACATTTGGCATTTGTTTTTTAGGGATTGGCTAACTTCACTTAGCATAATCTGCCCTGATGTCATCCATTTCCCTGCAAATGCCATAATTTTGTTATTTTTTAGTGCTGAGTAATATTCCATTGTGTATAAATGCCACTTTTTTTTATTCATTCATCTATTGACGGACATCTAGGTTGGTTCCACGGTCTAGCTATTGTGAATTGTGCTGCTATGAACATTGATGTAGCTCTATCCCTGTAGTATGCTCCTTTTAGGTCTTTGGGGAATAGTCCGAGAAGGGGAATAGCTGGTTGAATGGTGGTTCCATTCCAAGCTTTCCAAAGAATCTCCATATTGCTTTCCAAATTGGCCACATCAATTTGCAGTCCCACCAGCAATGTACAAGTGTACCCCTTTCCCCACATCCTCACCAGCACTTGTTGTTTGACTTCATAATGGCTGCCATTCTTACTGGAGTGAGATGGTATCTTTGAGTGATTTTAATTTGCATTTCTCTGATTGCTAGAGATGGTGAGCATTTTTTCATGTATTTGTTGATTGATTGTATATCCTTCTCTGAGAAGTGTCTGTTCAGATCCGTGGCCCATTTGTTGATTGGGTTATTTGTTTTCTTATTGTTAAATTTTTTGAGTTCTTTGTATACTCTGGATATTAGGACTGTATCTGAAGTGTGAGGGGTAAAAATTTGTTCCCAGGATGTAGGATTCCTATTTACCTCTCTCATTGTTTCTCTTGCTGAGAAAAAACATTTTAGTTTGAGTAAGTCCCATTTATTAATTCTTGATTTTAACTCTTGTGCTATAGGTGTCCTATTAAGGAATTTGGAGCCTGACCCCACGAGATGGAGATTAGGGCCAACTTTTTCTTCTATCAGACATAGAGTTTCTGGTTTGATCCCCAGCTCCTTGATCCATTTTGAGTTAACTTTTGTGCATGGTGAGAGAAAGGGATTCAGTTTCATTTTGTTGCATATGGATTTCCAGTTCTCCCAGCACCATTTGTTGAAGATGCATCCTTTCTCCATTACATGCTTTTAGCACCTTTGTCTAATATAAGGTAGTTGTAATGTTGTGTATTGGTCTCTGTGTCCTCTATTCTGTACCATTGGTCTACCAGCCTGTTTTGGTACCAGTACCATGCTGTTTTTGTTACTATTGCTCTGTAGTATAGTTTAAAGTCTGGTAACGCTATACCGCCTGTTTCACTCTTCCTGCTTAGAATTGCTTTTGCTATTCTGTGTCTTTTATTTTTACAGATGAATTTCATGATTGCTTTTTCTATTTCTGAGAGAAATGCTGTTGAGATTTTGATTGGCATTGCATTAAAACTATAGAGTACTTTTGGTAATATCGCCATTTTAATGATGTTAGTTCTGCCTATCCATGAATGTTCATAAAACAAACTCTCCTCAAGTTCAAGAGTCAAATATACCACAATACAATAATTATGGGTGACTTCAGCTCTTAGTTCCTTCTTCTTCCCAAGTTCTTTTTGTTTTATTTATTTTTTTTTAGTTGTAGTTGTATACAACATTTTTATTTTATTTATTTATTTTTATGTGGTGCTGAGGATCAAATCCAGAGCCTCACATATGCTAGGTGAGTGCGCTACTGCTGAGCCACAACCCCTGACCCTTCTTTACACTTTCTACAAGTTAATCAAATTATTTACCTTATTTGTACCCATCTCATTCGCAATTACTCCTCACCTTCATGGCATCTGTCTTGAAATATTCTCTTACAATTTCTTGCTTGAATAATTCTGCCTAACATAACTCATGCAAAAACTATAGAAGACCTTAACTAAAAATAAGATCATTTTATTAAACAAATCATTAAATCTCCATGCATCTGGACACTCCTTCAATCAAATAAGGTGTATCATTGCAATTCTTTGTTCATAAAATACATTAATCTCTTTCCAATGATGTCTGGATACAACTTAATTTTAGCAAGACTTTTATGGTCCATTATTATTTTGTCACAATTTTCTCCAGGCCTTTTATGCACTAGGGGGATTAAACACAATGTAGGCAGTTCTTATACACCTCTACAATGAATAAAGTGTCTGAGATTTTTTAAAATATTTTTTAGTTGTCAATGGACCTTTATGTTATTTATTTGTATTTGGTGCTGAGAATTGAACCCAGAACCTCAGACATGTTAGGAAAGCTCTCTACCACTGAGCTACAACTCCAGTCCAAGGGTCTGAGATTTGTGCCCTATTCATTATTCTGCCTTTCCATATGTTACTTTCAGGCACCAAATGCACCTACCAACAAAGTGGTGATAGACTGAACACTTGTTCCATTCATAGCGCCATATCTACTGGATGACATCTTTTCCAGAAGCACTTTTAAAACACAGACTAGGTCCTCTGGGTAATTTTATTTTTTTAATATAGTCACTGAAATTGGAGCATTCTAAAGTTAACTAGACAATATAATATGCATACAATGAAAATTCTTTGACAAAGCAGTGTGGTATAAAAGAGGTAACAACATGAAGAAATAAAGGATAAAAGATTGTCTTCTGTTCACTCCCATATGAAACAAAAACACACATTTGGCAGAGGTCTAGGGCTCCAACTCTATATTTTTTATCTGATTTGAGTCCTCTCTCTCAATCTATCTGTATGTAGTAAAACTGGAAATTTCCCCCAGTACAGGTAAAAACTATAAATGGTCTAACCATTTGATATATGCTTTGGCAGTTTCACAATGTATTAAACCATCCATTTGCCAAGTCTTCCAGTCATTGTACTCTGAGGTATTTGTACAAGAGAAAAGATAATATATGCATATATAACATATACACAGATGTTGATAACAACTCTATTTGTATTAGTCCAAATCATTAAATAATATAAAAATGAATAGAAAAAAATTCTTAGATTACCATCCAATATGATATTATCAGCAATAATAATGAATGAACTATTGATGAAAGCAAGGATGAAGAAAAATAAAAAATTATATTGGGTAATGGAGGTCAGAAATATAATTGTGCTTACTGTATGGTACCCTTCATATAAAATTCAAAAGTGCAAACTAATATGACAGAATGAAGATCATTGGTTTCTGGGGAATTGGGATATTTGCTGGGAAGGGAGAATTACCAGTGGAGCCAGCCTCAGTAACTTAGTGATGTCTTAAGCAACACAGAGAGATTCTGTCTCTAAATAAAATATAAGAAAGGACTAGGGATGTGACTCAGTGGTTAAGCACCTATGGGTTCAATTCCCACTAGTACAAAAAAAAAAAAAAAAAAAAAAAGAAAGAAAAGAAAAGAAAAGAAAAGAAAAGAAAGAAAGAAAGAATTACCAAAGGGATTCAAGAGACTCACTTGTATGTTTGGCCAAAGACTATGAAAGTTCAGAGGACTGAATTGTTAGTGTTTTAGTCAGCCTTTTCCCTAGAAAAACGGGAGGAGAAGTTTATTTGAGGGCTCAAATTTTCAGAGGTCTTAGTCCGTAGAAGGTTGGTTGGATTCCTCGGGGCTCAAAGTAAGGCAGAACATCAGAGTGAAAGAGTGTAGCAGAGGGAAGCAGCTCATATGGTGATCAGAAAGCAGAGAGAATCTCCATTCTGGAGATATAAAATATATACCCCATAGCCACTCCCCAGTGAATCACTTCCTCCAGCCACACAACACCTGCTTCCAGTTACCACCCATCAGGCATTAATTCACTGCTTAGGTTAAGGATATAACCAAATCATTTCTCCTCCAAACCTTTTTGCATTGTCTCACATGTAGCACAGCTAAACCATAGCAGTTAGTTTTGTAGCAAAGTCAAATTTTAGACTCTTCACCCATTTGACATTTGTTAAGATTTGCACAGTTATGCATTTTATATATGTTTATTTTAATGCCTAATAAATAAATGTCAAAAAGCAGTTAATAATAAACCATCAATTGTATCTGTATTTAGATGGGTTAAAGTATTTTTCAAAATGTGAATTTATTAGGAATACTATAAGAAATTTTCACAAAAATATTCTTTAGCAATTTACTTAAGAATATTTTAATTAAAATCCATTATACATGTGTCTCTTACAATTTTATCATAGTTAATTAAGAAAAATGAATGTAAAATTAGATTTTATGCGCTATTGACCTAGTAGTTTCTTCTTGAGGTTCACATACAATTTTTTATATTCATCAGTGTATGCAAGTTCTAAATATACACATAGAAATAACTATAAAGAAAGTGCTTCAGACCAGTCACACACAGGAATAAATATACACACACATACCCCTCATCAGTAGCCCCTTAGATTGATTTTCATAACCTCTGAAGTATGATTGGCACCATGAAAAATTCTGACCCATGATACAGAATTTTTATAGACAATGTGAAGTGTTGTGAATACTTTTCTTTTAGGAAGTTGACTAGACTATAAAAGATATGATAATAAAAGAGAATTTGGGATTAAATAAAAACAAAGTATAGTCCTTTAGAAATATTCAAAATTTTTACTATATTTTTATGCTCTGTTAATAAACTTTTGAGAAAAAACCATTTCATCAAGTTTCTTTGAATACATATGCAGAAATTATACACATATATCATGTAGAATTGTATTTTATGTATGTGTATAATTACATGTTATGTATATTAATTTTGATAGATATCATTCATAAAAAATACTCAATATTGTGACATTTGGAAAGGAATGTATGTTTTTTAAAAGGCCTATATTAAATCTTACTGAAGTATGAAATATGAAGGAATTTTCAAATAGATACATTGTTTCTTAAGTTCATTGCATTAAAGCAAAACTGTAGAATTAAAAAAAAAATAGATCCCTATATGCAGTTTTAACATTTGTGTTGCCACATTTTGAAGTGTAGAAAAAAAAACAAGTGAATTAATTTAAATATCATGCATCATTTAAGTAGTATATGCTAAATATTATAATACTACACAAAACCCAAATAAAATGGTAAATGAAATATTTGATTCTTTCAAATGCTTGTGACAATATCATATGTTGGAGAAAGAATAGTCTTTTTCTCAAATGATGCTAGGAAAGCTGAATATCCATATGTAAAAGATTAAAACTGGACTCCTATAGCTCACCCTGTACACAAGTCAAATTAAATTGAATTAAAGACCAAGGAATTAGATCAGAAACACTGTAAATATTAGAAGAAAATGTAGGACCAGGATTCTAACATATATACACAGAAACCAACTTTGTTAACAAGACCTGTATAGTGTAAGATATAAAACAAAATCAATAGGTGGGACACCATGAAACTAAAAAGCTTTTTCAAAGCAAAGGAAACAGTTAAAAGCATGAAGAGAGAGCCTACATAATGGGAGAAAGATTTTTACACCCTAATTCTCATATAGGGCATTAATATCCAGAAAATATAAAGACCTCACCAAACTTATCACCAAAAATCCCCTAAATAATCTAATAATAAATGGGCAAAAGAACTAAATAGGCACTTCTTAAAAGAGGAAATACAAGTGGCCAGCAAATATATTAAAAAATGTTCAAAAAATGCAAATCCAAACCACATTGACATTTATCTCACTTCAATTCAGAATGACAATTAGAAAGAGTAGAACTAATAATGAGTGTGGGTTAGGATGGAAAGTAAAAAGGTACATCATATATTTTTTGTGAGACTTCAAATTAGTGTTACTATTCTGAAAAGAAGTATGGAATCTTCAAAACACTAGGAGTGTAACCATCACATGACCTGGCTATCCCTCTCCTTGTTATATTTGCAAAAGATTTAATATCAGCATACTATAGAGGTGTAATCATATCTGTGATAGCAGCACAGTTCAGACTATGGAACAAACCTAGGTGTTCTTCAACAGATGAATGGCAAAGAAAATGTCATATTATATACAAAAGAAAGTATTACTTAGTGTCAAAAGTAATGAAATTTTGTCATTTGATTGTAAATGGATGGACCTAGAGACTATAATGCTAAATGAAATAAGCCAGACCCAGAAAGTTGAAGTTGAATGTTTACTCTGTTATGCAGAAGCTACTATAAAATTAGGAGATAAAAAGGGAGAGAGGGAGAGTGAGGAAATGGGAGGATTTCATTAAAATAAGGCAAAGATCACAGGAAGTAGAGGAAGAGGATGGGGGAACAGATGGGATAAAGGTAAAACAGAAAAATGTTATCTAAACTAACTTTCCAATGTACAAATATGAATATACTACATTTAATCTCAGTGCCATCTATATCTACAAGATATTACTTTTTTAGAAAAAGAGAAATTTAAATGAATATATCAGTAGAGCAGAAGAAGGGAAACAGGAGGAGGGAAGTTGGAAAATTAAAGACAATTACTGTGTACTAAATTGGGCAAAATATATTCCATTCATTTATAATTATGTCAAAATAAATCCTAATGTTATATATAACCATAATGAACCACTAAAAATATATAATAAAATTTATTAATAAATAGATTTTTAAAATTTGTGTTACCACATTCCAAAATGAAACAAGAAACAAGTGAATTAATTATGTTAAATATAAACAGTACATGCTATATAACAATATATTAAATATAAACAGAATATTTATTTATTTGTTTGGTTGGTTGGTTGTTTATTTTGGTACCAGGGATTGAACTCAGGGTCACTTGGCCACTGAACCATGTCTCCAGCCCTATTTTCTATTTTATTTAGAGACAGGGTCTCACGGAATTGCTTAGTGTCTTGCCATTGCTGAGGTTGTTTTTAAACTCTTGTTCCTCCTGCCTCGGCTGCCTGAGCCACTGAGATTACAGGTGTGTGCCACCTCACCCTGCAGAACATTTATATTTAAACAGAATATAATAAGTATTATCATTCTTCCTAAAATCCAAATAAAATGATCAATAAGAATTTGATTCTTTCAATATCAAGTTTCAGAATCTTATATATATAATATATATATATATATATTATATATACACACACACACACACACACACAGAGACACACACACACAGAGACACACACACACACACACACACACACACACACACATATATATATATATATATATATATATATATGTATATGCTTAGGAAATATCTCAATTCAGATATTAAAAGTTTTGTAATACTAGAATTATATCTAGGTTACATAAAACATACAGTAAAAATATAAACTTCCATAGCCAGATATAGTCAATATACTTAAAAGCATTAATTAGGTTCAAGTATCAAAAATATTTTTTATTAATATTCACCTCCATATTGACTGTAGTTATTCATTTTGTTGAGTAATTAATTTGACTTTGTAGCAATAATATATTACTTTCAATAATATATTTGTACAAGTTAAGAAAATTTATAGACAGTAAAGAAAATTAATTAAAACTAAAATTAAAAGAAGTTTTTATAATATAAAAATTTTTAAATGTATCACTATCAAAAAAATTCTTAAGTTTTCTCTTGTAGTTATTGTTACTAGCAATGCCACTTCTATCCATACAATTAAACACATTTTCATGTTGACTGATATTAGAAAAGTATAGTGGATTATTAAATTACATTGAGGAACCAAAGTTTCCACTTAGACAGATTTTCAAAAACTACCATATGCAGGATGATATTGGTGGTGTTTTATAATTTTTCTTTTTGTTTTCTTGTGTGTGCTTCTGGGGATAGAACCCAGGGCCTTGTGTGTGAGAGGCAAGCACTCAACCAACTGAGCTATATCCCCAGCCTTTCGTGATTATATTGGTAAACAAAAAAGTCAAGCTACTTTTTTGATTATTAAATAATTGTCAATAATTCTTACTGTTTAAAGCAAATCTTAAACTGTTGAGAATATCTTCATAAACTTTTCTACAACTCACTTTTTATTTTTAATATATTTATAGGCTATCAATTATTCACATATTTTGATATTTATATTATCTTTGATATAGAATACAACAGCATCCTTAATAGAGAGTGTTTTTCTGACAATTGAGTGAAAACATTTTAACATGAGTCATCAGAAAGAGCATGTCCAACAGGTAAACCTGTCTGTATTAAAATTATAACAACTTCAAAATTTTGACAAATGTGGCTAGAGCACAACTGGAGATGAAAGAAACTATATTTAACATATGAGGGTTAAAATAATTATAAAACACACATGCCATGATTTTGATTTTCTATGGTATATATTTGATAACAATTCTATTAAATATAGATCTTATTTGAGGAAAAGAAAACATACCTTCCAAATTAATTTGGCAATCATTCTTAAGATCAAAAAAACCTAAGTTTTCAGATATTGAGTCAGTTGATATGAGTTATTTTCTGAAGTAGTCCTATATTTTGTATACAGAAATTTAAATAAAGTTCTTTCACCTTTGTAATGATATTGTTTTTTGTCTTTTCTTCATAAATTTTTAATATGATTTCTATAACACCATGAAGAAGAAAGTACTGTCAGTTGCAGAAAACTGCTGCAACTGGAGAACATCATGTTAAATGAAATTAGTCAGATACAGAAAGGCAACTACTGCATGTTCACTCTTTTGTAAAAACAAACCCTAGATTTGAGTGTAGTATAGAGATTTCTTGAAATTGGGTAGGGTCAAGGGCTGGGGAGGCTGGAAGCATGTATTGACTGTCACACCAAACTCCATTAATATGTGCTGATATAAATTAAAAAAATAAAATTAAAATTAAACATATTCCATTCTAATGTTTTTCAAAAGTGTGCTTTACAGCCCTCCAAATCAATGAGCTAAGATCACGTTAAAAAATAAGTAATTTCAGTTATAGTTATATTTACATTACAAGCAATAAAATTTTTTGACTCTGCTTTGATTATTTATATCAAATTTACTGTTACTTTGCTAGTAATATCTTTTTTAAAATATTTTTTTTGTTTTTTTTTTAGTTGTAGTTGGACACAATACCTTTATTTTATTTTTATGTGGTGCTGAGGATTGAACCCAGGGCCTTGCCCATGTTAGAGGAGTGCTCTACCTCTGAGTCACAATTCCAGCCCCCGCTAGTAATATCTTTTAACAGTGCCTATTTTACTACTGTTGAGGTTTTAATATACAAAGAACAGCCTTCGCCTTGTTCTAAATATAGCAAATGGCAAAACTGTACCTCTCTCTCATTTGTGACTATAACTCTGGGAGACCCATTTTGGATTTTGGGCCTCCCAAATTGTAAGATTATATAGCTATATGAATTATAGCTACAAAGTGTGTGGCAGTATCAATATAAAAGTATTATAATTAAAGTAGCAATTTAAAATTGTGATTTGCTTGAATGTTACTGTATCTCAAGTTGGCTACATAAAATTTCAATTAAAATATGAAAAATATTCCATCATTTATAGAAAACATCTTTTTACTGAATCAATTTTGACAATTACTAGATCAATGGTGGGTGTTTAAAAAATGTGTTTCCTTAATATTAGAAAACCCAAATACCCAATATCCTATGTGTCTAGCTTCAACAATATTACCCAACACCATAGAGCACTATAATGAAAAATATGGGATATTTTCATAGACTAAAAAAAAAAAAACTAAGAGAAAAGTAGGCATTGTCTAGGACATCCTACCAGGCTACCTCTGCTTTTTATTGTGTGAATTAATTTACAATTGCATAAGTTCTATAAAACTGATCATAACATAAACAATGCAAATTCAAACAAACTATGTACAGTGAAATGAACTTTTATATGTTTCCATTTAACGACTTGAAATTTTATTATTTTATGGTTTTGAGAGTTATGGCAGCCTACATTTTTATCAACATACATAAGGGTCTTTAGATTCTCCTTTTAGTCAGTTGTTTTTATGAGTCATGAATTTGCTTTTTTTAATTGGCTGCTCAAACCATTACAATGATCTTGACATGTCTTATTTCATACATTTGATTCAAGTGGGGTATGAATTCTTATTTTTACCACGTGTACAGATTGCAGGATCATAATTTTGTTGTTTTTTTTTTACATTATATAAGTGAGATTAAAATTCACTTGGAAAAGGAACAGAGCATGCATTTTATACTTTCTGAATTGCTTTAAATAGATGCACTGTTTTTGAGTCTATGATGAAGGTTATTGATTCTAGTATAGATTACAACATCACATTTTAAATTTCTAAAATAGATTAAGTGTCATGAAATCTTCAGAGCCCATGCAAACAAACAAAAGATACACATTCTGGGAGAGCTAATTTTCTCTGTTATGATCTCTGTTATTTCCAATAGTGGATATTATTTGTTATTTCCAATGGTGTCTTTGATTTCTTGTTAGCATATTGAGAGCTACAACTTTAATAAATTATGTATTAGTTTCCTAGGTTTTATAGTTCTAGTTTGATAAAATTGTTTTCACAAAAGCTCTGGGGGCTTTCAGAGGCATGGATACTTTTTTTCAGTTTTTAACTGGTTTACTGTGAGAATCAGGAACTGATGGCAGAGCAAAAGAATTTTTGGAAACTTGCTATTTGGCCAGAAAAGTGCAGGTAAAATTGGAGTCAGGTAAGGTGGGATTGTTGAAGACATTGCAGACACTAAAGAGAAGTAAAGTACTTTACACAGAGACAATGAAAAATATGCCTAAGGGCATCTCAGGAATTAAATAAGACCATTCCCATTATAGGCCCCAAAATTTAGGAGTAAAAACTTCTTTAGGAGACCTTAAGGGCACTCTGCTCACACTAGAAAGCTGTTTCCTCAGGATTGGTTTCACCAAACTCAGTCACTCAGGAAATTAGAGACCACTGCACCATGGTTTAAGGGCCTCAGCTACTATTCAAGCTGCAGGCATACCTTGGCATTTCTACATGGTGCTGTTTTTTCAGGAATATAGTATGCTTGTGTTAAGGGGTTGTGGAGGCTTCCACTCAGATTTCAAAGGAAGTCCTAGGAGGACAGACAAAGTGTGGCAGGATCAGAATCACTAGGAGATGACCCTGAGGGTGATATATGAAGGTGTGAAAAGATAGTCAAAGTTACCATGCACACCCCTGAGATTAAGAGATGGTTTTTTTTTTTTTTGGTTGTTCAAAATATTACAAAGCTCATGACATATCATCTTTCATACATTTGATTCAAGTGGATTATGAATTCCCATTTTTACCCCAAATACAAATTACAGAATCACATTGGTTCCACATCCACATTTTTACATAATGCCATATTAGTGACAGTTGTATTCGGCTACCTTTCCTATCCCCTACTATCCCCCCCTCCCCTCCCCTCTCATCTTCCTTCTCTACCCCATCTACTGTTGTTCAATTCTCTCCCTTGTTTTTTTTCTCCCCCTTTCCCCTGACAACCTTTTATATGTAATTTTGTGCAACAATGAGGGTCTCCTTCCATTTCCTTACAATATCCCTTCTCTCTCCCTTTCCCTCCCACCACTCATCTCTGTTTAATGTCAATCTTTTCCTCATGCTCTTCCTCCCTGCCCTGTTCTTCGTTGCTCTCCTTATATCAAAGAAGACATTTGGCATTTGTTTTTTAAGGATTGGCTAGCTTCACTTAGCATAATCTGCTCTAATGCCATCCATTTCCCTACAAATTCCATGATTTTGTCATTTCTTAGTGCTGCATAATACTCCATTGTGTATAAACGCCACATTTTTTTTTTTTATCCATTCATCTATTGAAGGGCATCTAAGGACCTGAACAGACACTTCTCAGAGCAGGACATACAATCAATCAACAAGTACATAAAAAAATGCTCACCATCTCTAGCAGTCAGAGAAATGCAAATCAAAACCACCCTAAGATACCATCTCACTCCAGTGAGATTGGCAGCCATTATGAAGTCAAACAACAACAAGTGCTGGCGAGGATGTGGGGAAAAGGGTACACTTGTACATTGCTGGTGGGACTGCAAATTGGTGTGGCCAATTTGGAAAGAGATGTTAATAATGTGTAACATCTTCTGAGGAAAGCTGTTGGCTGCAGGAAGAGCAGGCTTAAAGATAGGCCACGTGGACTTCCACCAATACATCAAAGCACTAGAGCTTCTCAAGTCCTTTGGAGATAACATCTTGCCATGATGGGTCCCAGAGACTAGAGGTGGAGCTACAAATGTGCTCCTTTCAGAGCACATTTATACTTTGTGCAACTGTATATTGGACTTTTGGGATAATTAAAAGGGCTCACAGACAAGAATTTGCCTTGTCTCAGATGAGACTTTGAACTTGGATCTTGGGGAGCTAGCGCTGTTAAGATTATGGGAATTCTAAAGAGAAGGACTGAATACATTTTACATTGTAAAATGAGCTTGAACTTTAGGAGGATTTAGGTAGAATACTAGAATTTGTGTATTAGATGTCCCCCAAAAGGTCCTGTGTTAATGCAGGAATGTTCAGATATGAAACTATTATGAGAATTGTAACCTAATTAGTCCATCCTAGATTGAGTGGATTGATTGGTCAATAAATGTAAGGAGGTGGAGCATGACTAAAAGGGATGGGTCACTGGGATTATGCTCTAGAAGGGTCCACCTGCGCTGAGGCCCCTTTCCTTCCTTCACTCTGATTCTTGACTGCCATTACCTGAGCAGCTTTCCTCTGCTTTGGTCCTTCCACCATGGTGTTCTGTCTCACCTAGAGCTAAAAGAAATGTAGTTAGCTGACCATAGCCTCAACCTTTGAAAACACGAGTCTAAGATAAACTATTCTCTCTCTATTGGTCTTGTTGGGCATTACGTTCACAGTGATGCAAAGCTGAATTAAATATAAGGACATCTGCAAAAGAGTACTGCAACCTGAATAGATTTGATCATTTTCAAATATGAAAACTTCTCGTTTATTCGTAGAAACTTTATTTTTCAATTTCCAGTTATCTTTAAGGAACTGTTCTATTTTCTTAATGTGCTACAAAATAAGACAGGTTTTCCTCAAAGTATTTATTTTATTCCCCAAGTTTAGTCTTGATTGCCTAATCTTAATTATGTGGTTAACTTCATATAAATTCTAAGTTGTAAGGAGCTTACAGACAAAGATTTTTCCTAAAATTTACATCTTTAACATCTTTTTCGGAAAAAAATGCCCATTTTCTATTTATTCTATTCTCAGAACCTCATTATCAACCAATACAAAGCTAAATACAAAGCAATAAAACTAGTTTCCTTTAGAGAACTATTCTGCAATTATTTATTAGAACTTTTTAAATTACATGCCATAAAATGTTTAGACATGAAAACATTTTTAAATGATTATTTTTTATATACTATTCTCCTGTTTATAAGAAATATTTGAAGACATGGTGATCTATCTAGTATTTTGTATATGACACAAAAAGTAACTTTTGCTTACTTTATTTATGTACAATGGGTTCTATAGTGTCTTCTACCCTAAAATCTAAGCAAAGATCACATTGCCAATAAGCACAATATGCCAGAGTTTGGTCAATATTTGAGTGTATATCATAATTTATTTTATATGAAACTTCAAATAAGTATTTTTAAATGATGAGTAGGTAGTACATAAATAGATTTAGTTTGACTTCTATCTTTTTGTATATAATATGTCTTTGCAAAACACATTTGAAATTCTGAGAATAAATCAAATTATTTATTTATTTGTTTGTTTGTTTGTTTATTTACTTATTTGGGACTGGGGATTGAACCCAGATGCATATAACACTGAGCCACAACCCCATCCCTTTCCCCTTTTTTTTTTTGAGAGACAGTTGTTAAGTTGCTTAAGTTCTTGCTAACTTGCCAAGGCTGGCTTTGAACTTGCAATTTTCCTGTTCAACCTCCAGATTTGTTAGAATTACAGTTGTGTGCCACCATGCACACTCAAATAATTTTAGACTCCATAGTAAACATTATCAGTGTTGTTGGGCATGGCAGTGCATGCCTGTAATCCATCAGGAGGCTATGTCAGGAGGATCATGAGTTCAAAAACAGATTTAGCAATTTAGTGAGACCTTAAGGAAATTAGCAAGACACTGTCTCTAAATTAAAAAAAAAAATTAAAAGGGTTGAGAATGTTGCTCAGGGCTTAAGTTACCCTGGGTTCAATTCTTGGTACAAAAGAGAAAAAATACAAACAAAAATACCCCAAACAAAACAAAACATAACAAAAAAAATCTCATCAGTGTCTATCTATTTCACAAGTTTCTTTATGTTACATTATCATTACTAATATTCAATGATATCATGAGTTGCGAAATAGAATAATGTGGGTTATGTATATGGTAATGTATATATGTGTGGTACACACACACACACACACACACACACACACACACATACACACAGACTCCAGTATCTTGATATTCATTTGCTCCTATACCTTACCAAGTATATCCTCAAAGCAGAACACATAACTGAGTTTCCTTTTTGCTGGAAGAGATTCAGGCAAATCTAATTGTATTTATGAACTTCAGCTCTTACAGTATAACCTATGAAACAGTCTATAGAAAAGTCCAAAGTCTTTTTTCAATTGCACACTTGAAATCAAACAGCTCTCCTATAAGGATAAAGATTGCAACTTGTTGAGTGAGTTTTGGTCTTCCACTTCCCTAAAATGATAAAATTAGACTCTTTAAAAATGCACCAAAGGCAAGTATAATTCCAAAATCTTATTCATCAGTGTCTAGCTGACTTCTCTCACAATAGTACACTCAGGCTCCCATTTGCTAACTACTTAAAAATAATTTTTTCAATCATTCCTCTTACTCAATTATTTCAATTCTATAGAGCCCTAGGTATAGTTTACATGACCAACATTCTAGCCCCACAGATTAGCTGACTATAATTCACTTAGCCAGACAGGTTTTCCTATTCTTTTATCAAATTTTTATTTTATTTTATATACAAAAGTATCCGTAGTAAAAAACATGTTAGCTTTTTCCCCAAAATGCCAAATTGAAAGAAAACTTTTCTTATGCTTAGATTATTTTTATTGGGATGAAATATATGGTTTGCTCTCAGAGGACTTTATCTAAAAATGAAATATATAATATCAGCTACCAATCTCTTTTTAAGTCATTATTATACCTGAATTAAATAATACTATATGTATTTTATCACTTGCATTTCCTAAATTATCCCTATTCTACAGACAAACTGAAAATATACAACTAAATTCCAGGGCATACACAAGGATTTCTTCTAATCAAAATCTTCTTGATAATCGGTTATTATTCTACAAGTAAAGGAGTTGCCCCATTGTGTCCACTACTGAGAATTCATTCATAAAAGTAGCATTTATCATTTTTCACAAAACAGTTCTCATTTATCAGCATGTATTATTTTCTGATAAAGAAACTAACCTGGCTGGCATCTGACAGGTATAAAGTAATGTGCATGTCCTCCTCCATGGGATGCCTGTCAAAATCCTTCAAAAATATGGGTTTCCTCCAGCCTTTTTGTTCCTAATATCTCTAACATGAGGCTATCATGATCGCCTGTATTCTCCTACAGACAAGCCAGTGACTAGATACATTAGTTCTTTTTGGAGTTGTCTGAAGCTTTCACTTACTGCTAAATCTACCCACAGGGCAAACACTAGCACTTTCTCAATTTGAACTGTTTACTGTGGTTTTTGCAATAACTTTTTGACAGTGGAAGACAAGCAGTAATCTCAAGAGTTTCTACATCCTGACAATCTTATTAAAATACATGAATGTATCACTATCATTCTCAACCTTAAAAAAAACAAAAAACAAAACAAAACAAAAAACCAAAAAAAACTACTCCCCTAAATTTGCCACCAGAAATTTTAGGAAAAATATGGGAGCCTGGAATTTTTACAACATTGCTGGTTATTTCGGCCTGAAGTTGATTTTGTAATTTAATTTATGACTAGTATCAATATCTATATTAATGTTAAAATAGTGATATAATATAGCTGGGGTAGGGAATGTGTAGTTGAGTGCTTACCTAGTATGTGTGGAGCCCTGTTTTCCATCCATTTTATTAAAAAAAATGAAGAAAATAATATAGCCATGTCTATATCAACAAAAGTATTAGCCTATATATAAATCAATAAAGACTAAACTGATTTTTTTTGGGGGGAGGGGTACCAGGGATTGAATTCAGGGGCACACGACCACTGAGCCATATCCTCAGCCCTATTTTTTGTATTTTAGTTAGTGACAGGTTCTCACTGAGTTGTTTAGCGCCTCACCATTGCTGAGGATGGCTTTGAACTCAGGATCCTCCTGTCTCAGTCTCTCAAGCTGCTGGAACTATAGGCCATTGTGCTCAGCTAAAATGATTTTTTTTTTAAGAAAATAATTTTCCCCTTAAAACCTTTTCCTTGAGGAAGTGAAATTGACATTTTTGTCCTTCACTAAAATAACTTCATAGTATAGTTTTAGCAAAAAGCCATGGAAATAAGATTTTAAAGATAACTTTGCCTTATTTTAAAATTTACTATTCAAATAAAATTATGATAAAATTGTTCTTTAAACAATTCAATACGTAAAAGTTTAAAGATTTAAGAAATCTCACTTAACTAAAGAGCAGACTGGCATTGAACTTTTGCACTGATTCATCTGGATGTTTTTATTTGGGAATATTTACCACTCACTCATTTCAAAGGTGCTGAAATATAGAACCAAATAAAACATGTATCCTTAGAAAATATTATACTGCAGCCTCAAACTGAACAATAACAACAATAATGATAATAATCCAAAAATACATCTCCAGAATTTTGCCAGTCATTTCAAGACTCATAATCATTAAACAAAATTACAAATGAAAACAGTATTTTCTATTCAAAACACACTTTGGAAAATAATTATTTCTATTATAAAATAAATCAGTAACAGAAACAATGCAGAATATGATGAAAACTTATTAAATTAACAATATAGCTGTCAGCTCTGTCACAAAGAAGTTTTGGCAATAATTCATAAGATTCAAGTGGGTTTTTAGACATAAGATACGAGGGTATTTTGATTTCATTGAATTAATTTTTTATTTTATTTTCATGTTTATGATATTCTTACCTTAATTATTTTCCTTGTGATTTCCTCTTTGATGCATGGTTTACTTAAGAATATGTGGTGCAACCTGTGTGTAATTCTAGATCTCTTGTTTCTTATTTATTACTATTTTAATTCTGTTTCAAACAAATCACTCAAATAATATTTCTTCTTCATCATAAAACATTTAAAATTTAATATTTAGATGAACTTGACAATGAAGCTACCTGGGTCCTTTATTCCATAGAAGTAGTTTTTATTACTCATATTTTTAAGTATATGAATGTTCAATTTTCATTTTTTAATCCATTTAGCAAGTGTTGCATCTCTACAAGTCTATCTATTTTATACAAATATTCAATATTCAATATTTAATGTTTTCCAAGGATTTTTATTAACTTTTCAATTATTTTAAATACCTTTTGGGAAATTCTGGAATATGTTTGTGTCTTCTCTTCGTTTTTTTCTCTTTCTTTTCAGCCACCTTTTTTTTATTTCTACAAAAGCTTGTCATTTTGGATAGTCATTTGAAAAACAATGAGAGAATTTCTATTATTTGTTTTCCCTGGTACTGTTTTTTCTGTTATGCTCATTAACTACTTTCTTTACTTTTCAATCCTCTTTATGATGACCAAATTTAAGATATTTATTTCTATATTTGTTATCTAGATTTATTTAATTTTAAAAATAAATACTTAGTCTTATCTTATTAATGGCAATCATTCTTTCTTTCTAAAATTGTAGATAAATTAACCCAGCACCACAAACAAATGTAAACAAAAATTTTAAAAATAATTAAAATTGTTGACATATTTAAACTTTTCCTAGAAGAACTTATTAGTCTTCCTTTTCAGTGTTTTTATGTGTAGAATTGCTATTAGTGGTTATTTTTAAATAGTTCTAGAATTATATATATGTATTTTTTTTCCAGTACTTGAAGAACACCAGGGGCACTGGACCACTGAGTCACATCCCCAGTCTTTTTTATTTTTATTTAGAGACAGGGCCTAGCTATGTTGCCCATGCTGGCCTCAAACTTGTAGTCTTCTTGTCTCAGGCTCCTGAGTAGCTAGGATTCCATGTGTTAACTACAATACCCGTTTATTTATTTATTCATTTATTTTATATTGCTAATTTTCACAGGTATATGGACATTTTTTTCTTTCTGTTACTAAATTATGTTTCTGTCTCTAATTTATAAACTATGCTGTAATTAGAAAAATTACTACTTCTTTTTAATGTTTACATTTTGAAAAGATATTGTTTATGACAATCCATAATTTGAGATATATTTTGTATGTATTTACAAAATACAAAAATAACTTTTTCAGTCTTCAGTTCTATGAAAAAATATATTGTGTCATTTTCCTTAACCATGTCATTCATAATTTAAATTTATATATGGATTTATTGTGTGCTTCCACTGTGAATTATTAAAAGAGGCTAAACCTTTGAAGAGGATTCTCTCTTGTGGTTTATGTTTTTATTCTAAAACCTATTTATAATAGAGTCAAGTTTGCATTTTGTTGGACTATTCAGAGTTCTAAAATTTCTGTAATTTTCATAAGAAGTGCCTGTGGAAGGGAACAAATAAGACAGATTAACCAGGAAGAAGGGATTCTGATATAGCTTCTCCTGGTATTCCTGAAACTGAAATGCCTCAATGCAGACCATCTGAGGCTTACTACCTCTACCCCACTTAGCCACTTGATGTGGCTACTCTGGGATGGCACTGCCTTTGGAGAGCTGACTGTCTACAACTGAAGCAATTCCTGAAACAAATGAGAGCTAATGACTATAGGTTAACAGCATTCCCAGCAACTAGGGCAACAAATTATTCCTTAGAGAGGACTATGGGGCAATCACTATGTACATTATATGGAGTTACAATGGTTTTCCTGTTGCTGTATGCGTTTTTGTATATATCTCCTGGTTCTTGACCTTATCTTTCTACTATATTCTCATTTTTCAATATAGTCCCATCATTTTATCTAGAACATTCAGTAAAATCACAATTAATTATCTTATTTCCTGGCCTGAAATGTAATTATAAATTTTTTTAACATATACTTTTTTTTTAGCTGGAATATAAAATAATGTTTACCACTTTAGTACCAAAAGTTTATTTTTATTATGTTATTTTTACTATATTAAGAATCTAGGTGGCATATATTTTTTTTAGCATATGAAAGAGGTTATTCCATCATCTCATAGTTTCCATTTTTGCTTGTCAGGTAACACTCTGTTGTGCCTTTGGACAATTTTACACTTCTCCTTTCCACATCCAGATTCTTTTAAGAATTTTATAATTGTCATATCTTTTCTATAGTTTCAGCAAGGTGACTTAGGTTTGGAATGAAGACATTCTTACCTGAGAGATTTAAAATTTGCTTTGAACAAACAGAGCTCAGAGATAGAACTAGTTTGAAATCACCTCTATGAAAGTGAATGCTTGATTATTAGCAAGATTTTTAAAGTCTATTTTTTAATATTGTTCTGAAGGATATCCTCTTATGTGATTTTTTTAACCCAATAAGACCATGCTTTTCTATAGGTTAGAGTACCACCTTCTTTGACTTTTATTTTAGTCTTCTTTTTTTTTTTTGGCTTATTTCTCCATCAGATGATAAATAAATAAAATATACACTCAACAACAAAATTACTTCATAGTTTTGCTTTGCTCTCTGGACACTTATTTATGTGAGGATTTGATCTAGAAACTTCTTATTTTATTGTGAGCTCTCCATTGTTAGTTTTCTTATTTTATCATTAGCTTTTAATAACACGTTTAAAATATGGTATCCAATTTCCATAGTTATTTTCAGCAGAAAAGTTTTCCTGAATAACTTGGTCAATTATTTCTGGAAAATGGAATCTCATATGTATACATGAACAGAGGCAAATATGTGGCTATTGATTATTAGTGTGACCTAGTTCTCAGAGCCTCAGAACAGGAAAGGATTTGCAGCTTCTCAATCTCTAATGATACTTAAATACAAAGTGAAAATTTTCTTCTTGATGTGATTAACATACAATCCCATTTCCCTAGTCAATCATGAAAGTTCTAAAAGATAGCAAATTACTATGTACATATGGTAGTTAAAGAGGAATCTTGCATGTGCCTGAACTGCTAATTGGCAATACAACAACCGCCTTTACACAGTTCAATGTTGATGAAACATTTGGTGGTATATCATGGCACTTTCTTTAATACGAAAACATTTACAGACACTGACATGACAGTTTTAATTGAAACCTAATTGTTTATGTAATGGCTACTGTATACAAAATTAAATGTGGCCACAGTATCAGTCAGTAATAATGTGCATTCATGCTGAAAAAGACTCTTTCTTTACAAATATAAGAGAAAGCATATTCAGTAATTTCACAAGTTTAAGATCATTCAATCTTTTTAGTCTGAGACAAACAACAAAGAAGCAAATGTGGAAACAAATTAATGTGTTGCAGCTGAATCTGTTGCTCTTTAATGTCAAAACAGTGTTCAGAGGCTTTTGCTCCTATCATTTGGATGCATCTGTTACAGGCATAAAAGAAAGCAAAGAATTATTTCAACATGCATTTTCTTGTTGAATCTTACTCCATTTAATCTTCCACTGCATATTTCTTTTCAAATCAAAGTCTTTTTAAAGGCAAGTTTCAAATCTATTCTCCATGGTAGGGTCATGCATATTAAGTGTTAATCAGAAACAAAGAGATGTTTACAAAGGCTTATTTCCAAAAGTAAAGAATATTTTGTTGTTTTCAACAAATTATCTATATTCCTTTCTTATTTAAATAATCTAAGTTAAAACACAGAACATCAAAGGATACATTCTGGAGTCATTCTTAATATTGTTTAAAATATCCAGTTGAAATAATAAAAAAAATGATAATTCTCAAATTTACTTCAAATCATGCTATAGTAGTTTTTATGCATTATTCTCCTATTTTGGAAAAAAGTTTCTATTCAACTTTGTAAGGTAGTTGTCATTTAACAAGGGTCAGATTGTTCTGAATAAATGGTGACCTAGAGTTATAAAACAATCTTAGTTTACATTATATTAAATATGTATTTTATGTGGAAAATCTAAGCTTTTCATTATTGCTTTGGATTGTACATATATTTCTGTCAATATTTTCCTCATTGCTCTCTGCTCTCTTGGCATAGTTCTTGCACTGTTGTATAAACGCTATATACCAATTCAATATTTTGCTAAAATCTGCTAATCACACTCTATTTTTTTAATATGAGATACAGTTTCAAAGCAATCTTTTTCCAAGTAAAACTAAATTAATTTTAATCTCTAATTTGAATATAAGATAGCACTTTTCTGCAATAGTGATGGCTGTCTTAATTTGATTTTGTGAGAGAAAAAAATGTTAATAGGCATTAATAATGACAAGATGCCTTTTATTCTAATTTCTATGAAATTCTGTGTCTTATTAAATTCTATTTTATATTGCATTATAATGAATTAGGCAGATAAAAATTTTATTTCAAAGCAGAAATAAACATAAATCATTAAGTAAAGATTTTTTTCAAATATCAACCCATTCAATATGTAAATAAATACAACCATAAATAAATACAACCATATATAAAATAATATAAAATATTATTTTCACTTTATTTTCTGTCTTTTTGTTCTTTTTAATCATGGGATATTTTTCTCTGTTCCCACTTAGGTATAAAAATAGATACTAACTGTTTGGGAATAAATCTTCAACCCCACTGTGAAATTCTTCATAAACGCATCCTGCCTTCACTAGTAAATTGAATCATACTGTGATGACTGTGAGAAGCAGCACTCTCATCAATTAGATGAATTTAATCTTTAAAGATAAGCTCAGTTTGATAACCATTAAGTGCACCTTCAATTAAAATGAAGAGCACACCTTCTTTTTGTCTCAAAAAGAATTAATCCAAAATAGATTTTTAACAAAATACATATATCATAATTTGGTTTAGATGATATGTATAAATAATCTGTTTAAATCCTCATAGACAATATATTGGAGTCATTTATTACATGGAGAGCCTTTTTAAACAGTGTTTAAACCTCATAGATGTATTTGTCCTTTAAACGTCTTAAAACAAAAATTATACAGAGTACCTTTAAGGATTCTGTTATGAGATCACTGAAAAATCAATAAAATAATCAGTATTCTGAGAGAAATGGCTCACAATATAAACATACCTTTAATAGTTTTATTGCTATAAAATGTACATTTTTTGTATGTTTCTTGTGACCCATTTAACATACATCAGAAGTACTTACAAGTACTATTTAATATACAGTTTCTTTCTACAGTTTTTGTTTTGATAAAACTAAAGAAAATCTTTAAGCTTTACTGAGGAAAGGAAGAAAATCGCCCAGAGACTATTATATTCCCAACAAGATAAGGACATAAGCTAGATGGAACTGACAATCTACAAAGTGATACTGTGCAATAAAAGTAAAAGTTGGCCCAAGTGTAATGTTTGAATTTTAAACGCCAAAACTCCATTTTAAATCTCTGGGTGTGTGTATGTCTGTGTGTATGAGCACATGAGTAAGTGTATGCATCCCCCATCTGGGATTCTATCCACAAGCACTCTTATTTTAAATGTACATATCAAATTAATTTTTGCAAGCCTACCAAAGATTAGAACACTGCTATATGCCAAATCAAATTAGAGTTCACATTTTCCAAAGGCCTGCTTCCATCATTTTTACCAAAGTGCAGTTTCTCTCCACAGCATGTAATGCATACAAAATGGTATCAGGCTCACTTCTGAATACATTAGCTTAATGTCCAACTAGCCATTGCCATCCAGTAAAAATGACCTTTACAAGTAAACCATCCGTCTGCCAACAGAGGCAAAGCATTGCATTCAGTCTATGAGTACACTACTGAATATTATTTATGATTACTCAGTCATCTGAGAGTATCAGGATAAATGGACCTTTATTTCTTCTCCACAAATCCGGAGAATTCAGGACCTAGAATATTAAACAACATGATGTTTATTAGCAGCAATGGGCATTCAATAATAAATAGTAACTTTAAATGGAATCTTACATCTCTTGCATGAATTTGAATATCTCGAGAAAACTTGGTTCATTAGTTTATAATTCAAAACCTCTTTAGCTTTGTCATCTAATACTAGAAGCATAGTATGTCTTAGCTATGTTATTATTTCAATATTAATAATGATATTTCAGATGCATTTGCATTTACAAAAACTTTCCCTGTAGTAAAGAATGTCTTTTTATCTTTTTCTCTCCATAGTGAAGTCTTATTTTTAAAGAACAAGATGAAATTTTATGTTTTTAATGGACTCTTGAATCTATCTTCCGAAGAATGACTGAATCATCCTTAATAAACTCAATTGTTCTTCCAAATCACATTATTTTTATGATCCTTCACACACTTGTCGTGAAATTATTTGTTGGCATAGCACAAATCTATCATGTTTGCCTGATATTCAAAGTGTAAGCATTCATTTCTGAGTGCATGTTTTCTTTCTCAATCTTTATATTTTTTCTTCATTTTCCCAGATATTCACTTTGTAATGTAAATCACTTTAGAAAATATAAACTTTGATTTAGCGCATAAAAGTATTAAAATCTTTGGTGGGCTTTCAAAAATTAATATGTACATTTAAAATATGAATGCTTGTAGATATAATATCTGATGTAACATTTTTATCTCAGATTTAAGGTGAGTATAATTATGTTATGAGAGATTGTGTCCATTAGCAAGTAAATGGTAATCTTGTTTTTGTCTTAATCATTCCAAGGATATTAATAGCAAAAAATTACCTTGAGTGACACCCATACTTCATGATTTGATGTCTTCCTCCAGGATGCTTTGGGAAGTGTAATGGATAGAAACTGAGAGGTCAAGGAACAAGACAGAAATGGAAAGAACACAAATTGTGAAACATGCCTGCAGATGTTCATCTGACATGGGCTCAGCATAACCAATGGATGACACAAAGGGAAAGAAAATAATCATCACTATCATTTGCAACTAAAGAGAAATTCCTCTTTTCTTTTAAGATGGCAATACTTCCAAAGAAGTCTCATTTTCTTGGATGGAGTTAGGAGTGGGGATATGACTTGACTTTGGACAGAAACAAATTTTCTAATCTGCTTTTGCAATTTATATACTTACATTCTTAAGGAGAATTTCAAATTGTTCTAAGTTTCCATTGTGTATTTTTAAAAAAAAATATTCAATCCTCTGAGTTAAGGAATCAATTATTTGACTACATGAGTGGTCCAATTGAACATATTAAGACTAACACAAGGGAAGAGTCATCAATTTGTAATCCTGTTTGATTCTGAAAGCTACTAATTTAGTAAAACTTGGGACAGTCCTTCTACTAGGTTTTTTCAAATCAATCAACATTTTTATATTATTTCTTCCAATCATATCCCCTTAATTTCCTAGTATTCCAATTAAACATATTTCAGGTCACTTGATATTTTTGCAAATTTCACAAAAACTGTTCATTTCTATGTGTATATTTTTATGTGAAATATAGTTAGTATCATTTTGATTAACTTGTCATCATATTCACAGTCATTTCTTTAAAATTGTTTAAAGTTTGGATTAGACCATTCAATGAATATTTAATGATTTTTGTTATATTCAGAGTAAAAATCTTCCTAATTGATACCAAATAGGAATACTGACAAAACACACACACACACACACACACACACACACACACACACATAAAGTCTAAAGATCTTCGAACACTCTATGTGATTGTAAAGCTTAAATGACTGATTCTTTTAAATACTGCCTTCTCATTTCCTTTATTCTAAGTAGGTTGATACCATATTTATATATGTATATATATACAAGGAATTGTCACTTTCCATGAGCAATTTATCTAGTTTTTACAATCTCTCATTTACAAAATAAGGTGCTTCTCTTATATGCTGTTCACTAAGTTTCTGCATTATATTTTAGTTATTTTTAATCAACCTTTCATTTTCATCACTGTGCAATGTATATTATTTTCCATTGGAATTATTTTAACTATTATTTAATTTATTTATAAACTCAGAGACACAAGCCATAGTTTCTATTTCAATTATTGTTACTATTATTTTTTAAATCTCAAAAGGACTTTCAAATCTGTATCTGTTGACTTCATCTCTTTTTCTCTCTCTAGTTGTCTACCCATTTTTCTGTAAGCCATTTTTGTTTATTTGGTTTCCAGTATCAGACTAGAAGTCAAGGATTTGTGGGATCAACTAGAAATTTTCTGTTAAATTTTCCATCTCTTATAATATTGTGCTAATCTTGGATGTGAGTGTGAAAATTAAAAGTACCACAGAGTGGCTTCTTCTTCTAAATTTCCAGTTCAATTTTTAGATAAAAATTAAAAAATCACAGAATTCTCCAGAATAGAGTTGTTGCCTTATCTGAAGCACAGATCTTAATAGAAATTAACCTATAGATTTCTTCTTTGTCTCATTCTCCATAAAGACATTTTCAAGCATTTTTTACTTTCTTTAAATTTTTACCACTTCACTTAAGTTCCATCTCATGTCCCATCTCCACTTCTGACACTAGTTTCAGAGAAAGTATGTGAGAGTACATAAGACCTCCTATAGATTCTTACTAGCAACTCAATAAACCAGTGTATCTTCAACATCTTTCCACATACCTCTTCTTCCAATAGAATTTCAAAATTTTCTTTGTTTAGAACACATGCTATTTTTTTCAACATGCTTAATTATCTTATTCCTTCCATTTTCTCAAATAACATGCAAGAAATTGTCACTTTCCATGAGCAATTTATCTAGATCTTACAACCTCTCATCTACAAAATATGGTGCTTCTGTTATGTGCTTTTCACTGAATTTCTGCATTGTATTTTAGTTATTTTTAATCTACCTTTCTTTATGTGAGTATAAGCTCATTCAATCTATATTTAAAAACATCCTTTTTTAAATGTGCTGAACAGTAAGAGTCAATAAGAGGTAAATTATAAATTCCGTTTTTAATGTATATTAATTGTATAAATGATACATATATTTTACATTTATGTACTTATTTATACATATAGACAAATACATACATATACTGTTTACTTTCTACTGTGAAACAGAGTAACCAGTAGCTGGTACACAGAGATAGCACTGATGGTTATGGAAGATATCCATACTGCCTGAGTTCCTTCACTGTGACCCTCGACAGAATCCTAAATATTTCTTTTTTCCTTTCTATAAATTGACTATGAGTATAATAATTTTATTTTTTCACACTTCTTCAAAAGGGTTCTTACATGCTTTATCAAGTCTTAGATTTATAAAGAATTTAATTAAATCATGTTGTTTAATATTATCTGGTATGGTTACTGAATATCACTATTATTATCAGTTTGTATAAGTCAGATTTTCATTGCTATGAGCAAAATACGTGAAGAGAATAATTAAGAGCAGGAAAGTTTTCTTTTGACTCATGGTTTCAGAACTTCAGTCAATGGCCAGCTCATTCCAAAGCAGAAACATCATGGTGGAAGTGTGGTGGAGGAAATGCTCACTCAGTTTGTGGAAGCTGGGAAGCAGAAAGGAAGAGCCTGGAGCGGAGAAAAATCCTTCCATGACACAACCCTAGTGACCTATTTTCTTTAACTAGGTCCCACTTCCTATTACTTCATTTAGTCATCAATCTAGTGATAAGGTCAGATGTGTGATGAACTAATTATTTCTGAAAAGTGCCACCTCTGAGCACATGAGACTTTCAAGGCCATTCTAGAACCAAATTATAACAGAGTTGAATCAATCAATCAATCAATAGGAAAATTAATTTTTAAAGTAAAATAAAGGACACATTTCTCAATAAATATATAGTCTCCTTTAAAGTTACTTACAGCAATGGCTATAATATCTGACTCTATCTGTATTCCACATCGATTAAAGAGGAAAATGATGCACAACGTTTAAAATGCAAAAAAAAAAAAAAAAATTGTCAGTAAATTGATGTTAACTTGATTTGATTGGGAATGGAACAGAATAATCATGCTACCAAGAAAAATACAAGTTGGATTAAAATAGAATAAAGTAGAACACAAGTTATAATTTTGCAATTTAAAGTGTGAGGTAAATCATGAATATATACCTATGATGAGAAATGATTTAATTTTAATTTTGGACCTACAGCTTAAATATTTTGTTCATCATCTAAAACATACACACATTCTTACATATCTGCAGTGAATCTATAGTTTATTCACCAATATTACATTGTCTAACTTCTTACCAGAGTCTTCTTTGTCTAACATCATTGTCTCCAACCTTTAATTCAAAACTCACTTCTGATAGTTCCACCTGTTTTGAGCTATGCCCCCTTGGGAGCCCATTTACACCTTTGGACCATTGCATAGCTTGCTTAGTTTTCTTGTTCACTCTCCTCTGTGACTCCTACACTTTTAACACAACACAAATTTTAAAACTATCATTAAAACCTTTTTTTTTTCAGAACTAATGGATTTAGAATATATGAGAGAAAAATGGGCATACATACGAAAACCGTGTAGTGGTAATGCATATTGACCTCATTCCTAGTGATGACTTTAATTCAGTTTATGATTCAATGTCCCCAAATTCATATTATCAGATGTATTGTCCACAATAACTGCACACAAATTAATATAACTGTCCTTTAATAAATCTTATATATCTCCAGGAAATATTAGCTCAACAACACAATAGTAAGTTGCTGAATTTTCTAAACAAATTTTCTCTCCCAAAACCTTTTTTTCTTCAAATGATAAACTGAATATTTAATAGGTTATTTATTTATTTGTTTGTTTGTTTGTTTATTTATTTATTGTTATTGCTGGCCAATGGTCATAGGTTGAAGAAACTCATTGCTGGCAGGGTCTTGAGACTCCTAATCATCTCTCCTTCTCTAGCATTACCTCTTTCTGTGACTCCCTTGGTTTTTGTGCTGCCATCACACTGACTTCTGTTAATGCTCTTCAGCTGCACATGCTTATTCTCACTTGGAGAACATTACATAAGCTAATCCCGTACTGCCTTTTTAGACTTTCAGACAAAATCACTAGTAGTTTATCTTAGGGAATTATTTTCTGAGTTATGAATTTAAGCCTTGTTCTTTTGGTATAAATTCCTAAAGCACCATAAAAATACATCCATTTACTTTAAAGCACATAATTTAGCTGTAAATAAGAAGTAAAACAGCAGGGAGGACCCTGACTCCCCAGCATGTTTTTCTGCTTAATGCAAACTACTTTCAGGAAATTTTTTTTCCACTAGTAATAGTGGTTCAGGAGCTGTTGACTCCTCCCGAAGCTTTGCTGCAATGTCCAATGTGCAATGTGCCTGAAGTGACTTACCTATGACCTTCCTGAGATAGCTGTATTGATCACCTCCACATCTTCTTTGAGCTGAGTGCAGATGAACCTACTGGGCATGTGCAGATCATGGTACCAACTGGAAAATCTGGTACCAAGTGCAAAGATTTGACAAGATGTGTAGAAATCCTGAGATAGTATGCAACAGCTGACTACATACCTATGTGAGCCCACAATTTTTGTTTACATAAACTTTGCTGCTCACATTCTCAGCAAGCAGTCAGGAGATACTAAACACATGTGCTCTCTCTCTCTCTCTCTCTCTCTCTCTCTCTCTCTCATACAAGCCCCTTCAATAAAGTCTTATTCAGATAGTATTGCTTAACTTTTAAAAACTTCTATCTCAAATTAAGCAAAAAAATCTTTGGGTGAATTGGTAACAATAAGAACTGGGAGCTGGTAATCCTAAGAGATGGTAATGTTAAAAAATAAAATAAAACCTGTTCTTTGCCTTTTTGTGATTTCTATCTCCAATTGAGCAAGAGAACCTCACAATGATTGACAACAGGATTTAAACCAATTGTTTTCCTTTATATACTTCTCTCCTTGAGAACAAGGACTAACCTATATTTATGCTTATCATTGTAACATTAGCACTGACACATTACCTGGTGTAAAAAAAAGTGTTGAATTAATGTTTATATATACTTTAAGAAAAATCAGAACTATATGAGGCTTCTTTGAATAAAAGTTGTGACTAAGAAAACAGCATTGTATAAAATCAGGCATTTTGAGAAACACTAGTTTAAATTATACAAAATATTAACTATGGACTAAATTGAACCCTGATAAGTAAAAAAAATTCAAAATAACAACATTTTCAAATCTCCCGGAAAATTTTCTTCACTCAAGTGAAGAAAATTTCACTAATTTCACTAATTATGACTCAACAATTTCTAAGTATTATAATCAGGTTGATAGTATACATAGTATACATGTGTGTGTGTGTGTGTGTGTGTGTGTGTGTGGTATGTGTGTCCATGTATTATACATATAATAAATATACATATTATATATTTCTATGTCTTACATTTTTTACTTTATTTTTAATAAATTACTCGAATAAATAATAAGAGTTTCTACTCTTCATTATTTCTTTCAAAGGTATTAACATAATCTTCTATACAAAATAAGCAATCATCCAAAATATTGCATTCATGATGCTATTGTTATTCTCATTATGTCTGATTACAGTTGGGGAACTTTTGTGGTGTATTTATTGTATCTCATAGATGCCAACACACCAAACAAAGGGCCTTAGGAGGACACTGGACTAATGTTAAAGAGAACAAAATTTTGACCCCTGGAGTTTTAGGAGATTTTATGAGTATATGTTAACTCTAACCCCAGAAGATTCAAACAATGATTTTAGATATAAGTTATCAGAATTTATTAGTGAGAAAGATTTATAAGGATTTCCCCCAATCATTGACATTTCCTCCTTAAAACAGTAATATTAAAGAAATGGAGCAAATCCCTGATAGAATCTTGTCAGGGGCTTTGTCTCCTTTGATATTGTAAGATGAGAACCAGAGCTAATAGTTAGGACAGTGTTCTTTAAGCCAGCAAATTGCATGAATTTTACATAACAGGCAGCTGGTTTTTATCAGGAGAATAATGGAATAGAGGTAATGTTCTCAAGTAATCAATTGGGTAACAAAAAGGAAAAGGAAAAGCTATTATGCAAATATATAGCTAAGTATTGCTAATCTACTTTGAGAGGCTTCAACATAAGATGTGGAAAAACTACAGATTGAAACTTTCAGCCAGTGGCCAATTATATTTTAATAGTAGTTACCTGTAAAATAATAAATATTATTTCATATTAATCATGGAAAATTATTAATGAGGTAGGTGAGCATACCTTATTTCTCTGTTACAGTACCACCATTCCCCATGTGTTTCTAACTTTCTCATGGTGAATATATAAAAAGTAAAAATTAGCATATTTCTCACTCCTAAATTATATGATTTGGAATTTAAAAAACAAATAAATAAATAAAATTTGTAAATTATCCAATCTAAATAATAAATATCACAGTACTAAATCTACACTTTGAATAAAGTTTCAAATATTAAATATTGCAACATATCAAGCAAGAAAAATGCTGTAGTATTAAAACAAGAAGGATTTCAAAATGATGATCCCTAAGGATGATAAATTTCTGTGCAATTCAGAAAAAAAAGGAACAAAAAACCCTGTTTCTTAATATATGACCCAACAACATAAGTTCATGTAGATTTACATCTTAGTTCTTTTATAAGCATTCAATATCAGATTCAAAGTCTTTTCAGAAAATGAGTTATACATGTAAATGCAGATACTCCTTGTAAGGAACTCTAATTTTTATTATCCTACACAACTTACTTGATGGAAATATAAAAAGAAGAACTGACTATGACTTCGGAAATCAATGAGCCATTAGAACTGAAGGAGACCACCTGAATAAGATGAAAGATTAGGAATGATGATTAAACAGAGAACTGCACCCAGGCAATAGGACTGCTGCTGCCTCTTCAGAAACAACCACTTCAGCATACTTAATGGGAGTAATGGTTCTTTAAATTTTTTTCTTTATGTAAAAGGAACCATTATATTTTCAGAAAATTATCTTTGAATCTTCATAGAAATGTTATTGATTTTTTTTTTCCAAGGGGATCTAAAGGCTTTATACCAAATAGGAAAAAGGAAATAGAGCATTCACTTTTTCCTGGTATTATTTTAACCTTGAACCAGTTCAGAAGTAACTAAAAGTTTCAATAGAGGGGAAAAATTGCTTAAGGTTGTGAATTATTAGTTCTGATTACAGAAAGTTGTATTGTTAAATTCTAATCTATAACCATTCTAATAGCATCTAATTACACAGAAATGCTGAAAATATGATGACAATAATTATAGTAGAAAGTGCAATATTGACATGTTCAGAAGAAGGAGATAAGAACTAGATAAACTATATTTTTGCTAAATTTGCACCTTAAGGAATAGGGGGAAAAAAGTGGCAATATATCATGCAAAGCAAACCAAAATTGGACCATTAATGAATAAATTAAGTGGTGTAAAAAGGATGGTAATTCCAAGCTAATTGTTGTAAAATTACTAATTGGATATTACCAATTAAAATTTATTTAAATATGAATGATTATTTTTTTAAAAAATTCTGTTTTTCTATGTAAAGATATGTAAATATCAAATAAATTGTAACTAGGTCATAATATCATTATAAGAATTAAAGAATATAACTCATTTAAAGTTCAAGATATCTTGTACATATACTCATTAATATTAGTGATTAGCAATATTTTTATTATTCCCTGTGGTTTCTGTTAAGGTTTTGCTGCTAAAATTATCATTTTAACTTATTATCCCCAGATATTTACAGTGCAATCCAGGAATGGAAAACACATATGTATTCATTGAGTTCAATGACAATAAAAGAAAATATTCAAATGTGACCACCTTTACTGTCAAATCACTGTGTTACCTTTAACTGTTCTCCATTTATTCAATCTATTTTAGAAGAAAAGATGTTCCAATATCTTCCTGTCTTTATTTTTATTTATTTATTTATTTATGTTTATTTTGGGTACTGAGAAATGAACCCAGGAATGTTCTACCAATGAAATACATACCCAGCTCTTTTTTATTTTATATTTTTAAATTTCAGTCAGGATCTCACTAATTTTCTCAGGATGGCCTTGAACTTGAGAGTTGTTTCAGTCTTCCCAATTCCTGGGGTTACAGACATATTTCATCATACCTAGCTTCCAGTGTTTTCTAAGGCAAACCCTTACACTTTTTTTCTCCAGTCCAGAAATTATTGTTTTGTTTTTTAAATCATGATACTCCATTATATTTATATATCCTCTCTTGAATATTCATTTTTTCCCTATATCTGGCCATATATGATGTCAACCAAAATCAGCAGTGGAAACCATTTATGCAAATATATGATACTCAAGGAAACAGATATGCGAATCTTGTTTTACTTTTAACTACTTAACTGAACTCATTTATGGGAATCCTGTTTTAAGAGAGGTCAATATATGTAGATCAAATAAATATTTGTTATTGAAACTATTTAAATCAGTAACAAAAATCCAACCACAATGACAAATATGAACCAGGCATAGTTCTGAAAACAAATGATAGGCTTAGAGAATAGAATAACTTGTTTCACAAAACAAATTCTATTCAAGAATAATTGGAAACAAATAAATAAAAGTTTAGTTGAAGAGAAATAGATGTTTTCAGTGACATAAAATAACACAACTTTGAAGATGATACAGAATAAAGAGTAAATATCTACATATTAAAGAATGGATTTTTTTTAGGTGCATGAAATTTTTAGGAATTTTTTTATTTGAATGGAATTTTTAGATTTTTTTTTAGGAATTTGTGGGAATGAGGGTGAAATATGATTTTATGTTCATTAAAAGATTTGATCAACTGAGATATTTGGCATCCCTCAGAATTTTTTTAAGTATGGAACAATGATGCCATAAAAATATTTAGTTTGGGGAGGATAATTATTTAAGAATAAATTATTATTTTCCAATGTTCTGAAACCCTGTAGCATGAAGGAGACATTAGAGTTATTTCTAAACTGAAAAGAAAAACATTTGTTGTTATAATGTATTTCCTGTTAATAGTAGATGCCCCAGCATAAACAAGCTTCCTCAAAAGGTATTGACAACTCCATAGCACTTGGAATGATTGAATATTTGTTAGAAAGCAGTTTAAATGAAAGCCACTACAGATTTAATCCTCAAACAGTTCTATCAGTTTGGTGTCATTACTTCATCCAATTTATAAAGGTTATGAGACTTTGGAAATCTACCAACAGATAATAATAGATTTAGAATTGAAACCAAGCTGTAACTGTCCATGGGTTCACCCACTTTCCTTTACTGATATATTAAAAATGTAGACTCAGTTCAAGCACTGGAAGGTTGTTTTGACTGAAGGTTTTGAAATGTGGGAGGCAACAGAATGCAGAGAAAAACAACATCTACTACAACTACAAAATATTATGGCTTTTAAAAAGATTTGAACTGCACTTAATAACAAGACTTGGAATTGACAGTTTACAAGGTGATTGTGAGAAACTTGAATAAATTTTCTATGTCTTTCTTCTAGAAATGATAGAAATATCACTCTATCTACAATGTTTTATAAAATGAAATAACTTTTATTAATTGCTCAGCCCAGTGCCTGATATAGATTTACCATTCAAATAACATAATGTTTCTTTGAATTGTTTCATTATCTAGTCACTTATTTATCCAATATTTGTGATATATCAATAAGACCACTAGTTTTGTTCTTCATTCTGAAGGAAAATATTGGTGACAGGTATGTTCCCTGTTCTCTAGCAGGTGAAAGTCACAAAAAATGCTTTTAGCTACTTTAATTCCTATCATACAGAAAATTCTTACTTATAATGTATATCCATATCTCTTAAATTATAAACACACATGCACATAAACACAACAAATAATCTTCCCCAACATGCAGTTGAACAGTAAGCTTCACATAGTTCACTCCTCACAAGCTTCTTTACTTCTTCATGTAGTAGATGAATAGTTGTTTGTACTAAATTCCTTTGACAGTATTAGTCTTTGCCCTTCTCTCCCTTACTCCCATGTTTTAGCCTTACACTGTATCACTGTAAGACTGATGGCTCTACTAGTTCTTTAAAGTCACATATCTCTTCTTATATTCATTGTCATTTCATGTGAACTACAGAGAATTTTTGTTATCTGAATACTCTACCATTTTTTATGTAATATATTTCTGAATATCATAGAACCATAAACTTCTGACATGTTAATTAGCGTGTCAGCCATGTTATACATAATTTTATATTCCTTTTTTTTCTCCATAAAAAATTATTATAAGATCCATACTCAGTTATAGACCTATAGTGTGATTTTTACATATCATCATGAAGGAAAAATACATACAACATCTACTCAGTAAAACAAGGTTATGAAAATGTGACAAGAATAAATTTGATCTTAAGTTTCCCCAGAAAACAGTCTAAAAATGTGATTTCTATATATTTTTATATCACATTAATTTGACCTACAAATGAGAAGTTAACAAAAGGACATTTTATAGATGCTGCTAAAAATATTACTTAATGATAAAATATTGTTCACTAAATGATGAAAAAAATTAAATGCAAAAAATGCTTATATGAAATAACTGAGATAGCCTAGAAGTCTAAGCCTTCTTTACAATTCAGCTGCCTTATGTTACTTTAGTAAAACAAACAAAAGTTAAAAGTTAAAATATCAGGCTCATTTCAACCCAACAAGGCTATAGTTTTCAGTATCCCTTGTGTTGCATTTTAATTCTGTGATGTTATATGAATTATTGCCCAATGGAGTGTATGAATAAATCATGTTAAAAATGTTCATATTTTACATTCTTCAAATAATTAGCTTGTATTCTCTACTCTGGTGCTTCTAGGAGGACAGAACATGACTGTGGGGCTGGAATAGAACCAATAAGAATGCCAGTGTGGGTCTTTTCAATAGCAACTGAAGAAAATTATGCAGAAGAAACTTGAGCTCTGATAATTTTATGGAGAAATAATCCACCTTCACTTTGGCGCACTTAGTTGCCAGTAGATTATGAGAGACATTTAGCATCAATATTTTTTGAGTCAATATATTTTTGTGTCTATATTTCATTGTAATATATCCTGCTTCCACACTTTTAATTTTAAAGGACAAAAAACATTTAAATAGAGACAAAATATTTAATTTTAAAATACTTTAGAAAAAATTGCAGCAAGAGTTTATTATTTGTTTACTCATGAACCTTGTTAATTGCTTATGGAAAATAATTCAAGAAAAATCAACCTGGTCTGTAAATATACCTTTAAACATAAGAGGTATTGGTGGGGCAATGAAAGTAAAAATATTTAAATCCTTATTTTGCATAATATATTTGATAAGTTAAATTTTAAAATCACACTATAATTACAAATACCATTTTTTAATATTATTGGGAAATTTTTATAATATTATTTTATAATAATATTTCATATTATATAAGAACTTTATATATAATATGTGATAACTTTTTAATAATATTATCTTATAATATTATTGTTTTTATAATATTATCGGAAACTTTTTAGTACTGTTGCCATGTATGTACCAACTAATCAGTGAGATTCCAGTTCCAAATGACAGCCTTTAAATCCATGTTTTTTTCTACTGAAAACAGACATCTTTTTGATAATAGCAAGTATCACAGATGAAACTTGGTCCATCCTGGAACAATTGGATGGTTTCTCCCCGGTGTTTGGAATTTGTCTGAGCTAAAGACAAAAACTAATATTTAATATTTGAGTGGTAATAAATAAATATGTATGCCTGTTAGTTATTACATCATGCTTCTGTAAGGAACAAAATAAAAGGTCCAGGGCCAGACCTAAGACTGTCTCTGCTGTCTTGCCCACCTACCCAGGAGCCCAGGCCTAGCCCTATCTCTGAAAGTGGTTGTATACAACTTGGGACACGCCCAATGCTATCTTAAGTTACCACTGCTATTGCAGCCACCACTGTTAGTTGCAGTAGCATCTATTGTGGAACACCAGCAGGGAAGCCCAAAACTGGAATCCCAAAACCAAGGTGATGTTCAGGACACCATGGGATTACAGGGTAGAAACTATAATACCTCAGATCTACACTGCAAAAAAGGAAGACACATAGATAACATGGAAAAACAAATAAAGAAAGTGCCCCAAACAAACCAAGATACCACAACAATAGAATCCATTGACAGAGCAGTTGATGACATGTCAGAGAAGAAGTTCAGAATATGCTTAATTAAAATAATCTGTAAATTTTTTAAAAATGACATAAGAGAGCAAATACAGGCATCCATTGATCACACCAACAAAGATATAAGGGATCAAATATAGCTAGCAAGAGATTACTTCAAGAAAGAGATAGAAATATTCAAAAAAAGAAAAGGAATCAGAAATCCTTGAAATGAAAGAAAGAATGAATCAAAAACCTCAGTAGAAAGCATTACCAACAGACTAGATCATTTGGATGACAGAGTGTCAGATAATAAAGACAGCATATACAATTTGAAAATGGAGTTGACCACATGGTGAAGATTGTATGAAACCATGCACAGAACATCCAGGAATTATGGGATAGCATCAAAAGACCAAATCTAAGATTTATTGGGTTAGAAGAAGGCACAAAGATTCAAACCAAAGAAATGCACAATCTCTTCAATGAAATAATGTCAGAATAATTTCCAGAATGAATTGGAAAATAAAATACATAAGGCTTAAAGGTAAAATTTTATAATAGGTCTGAACCAAGGCACATTATAATGAAAATGCCTAGCATACAGAATAAGGATAGAATCTTTAAAACCCCAAGAGAGAGGAATCAGAATAAACATAAGGAGAGACTAATTTGTATCTCAGCAGAGTTTTCAACCCAGACGCTCAAAGCCAGGAGATCATGGAACAACATATACCAAGCTCTGAAAGAAAATGGATGCCAACCAAGAATTATGACAAAATAAAAATCTTTCATGATAAACAAAAGAATTTACAACATGAAAGCCTGCACTAAAGAACATACTTGGAAATATTTCTCGAGGAGGAAATGAGAAACAACAATGAAAATCAGCAAAGAGAGGTACTACACTAAAGAAAAAACCAATCAAATGAGAAATCAAGTCAGGTTAAAAACCAAAAATAAATCAAAATATCCATGAACACAAACCATATTTCAATAATAACACTTAATGTGAATGGCCTAAGCTCATCGATCAAAAGACAGAGATTGGTTTGATTAAAAAGAAGAAAAGAAAAAAAAAGGATTCTACAATATGGTGCCTTCAAGAGACTCATCTCATAGGAAAAGACATCTACAGAATGAAGGTGAAATTGTGGGAAAAAAACTTTCCATTCACATAGAAGGGTTTCCATCCTCATTTCAGATAAAGTGGATTTCAAACCAAAGATATTGCAAAAGGATAAAGAATGGCATTTCATTCAGCTAAAGGGATTCATACATCAACAAGACATAACAATTATAAATATATATAAACAATGGAGCAATCTACGTATACCAAACAAAACTTTCTCAAATACAAGAATCAAATAGACCACAGCACACAATACTACTTCATGACTTTAATACACCTCTCTCACCAATGGATAGATATTCCAAACAAAACTAAACAAAGAAACTATAGAATTCAATAAAACAATCATTGATTTGGACTTAACAGTCATACATAGAATATTCCATCAATGAGCACATACACTTTCTTCTCAGCAGCACATGGGTCTTTCTCCAAAATAGACCAGATTTTATGCCACAAAGCACATTTAAGCAAATACAAAATAGTAGAGATACTAACCTATATTCTGTCTGATCTTAATGGAATAAAATTAGAAATCAATGATAAAAATAAAAAATAGAAGCTATTCCAACACCTGGAAACTAAATAATATGCTATTGAATGAAGCATGGATAACAGAGGACATCAGGGAGGAGATAAAAAAATTATTGGATTCAATAAGAACTCTGATACAACTTATCAAAATCTCCAGGACACTATGAAGACAGTGCTAAGAGAAGAGTTCATTGCATTAAGCTCATTCATTAAAATAAAAAAAAAGTCAACAAAAACAACTTGACATTACACCTCAAAGCTTCAGAAGAAGAAGAACAAAGAAAAACCAAAAGTAGTAAAAGACAGAAAATAATTAAAATCAGAGCAGGAATCAATGAAATTGAAACAAAAGAAACAACTGGAAAAAATTGACAAAAACAAAAATCTGATTCTTTGAAAAAAATAAATAAAATTCACAAACACTTAGCCACCCTAATGAAAAGGAGAGAGAAAACTCAAATTAAAAACATTTGTGATATAAAAGAAAATATCACAACAGACACTACTGAAATACAAAAGAAAATTAGAAATTATTTTGAAAAATTATAATCCAGTAAAATAGAAAGCCTCAAAGACACCAACAAATTTCTAGAGGCATATGATAAATACAAAGTGAGTCACGAGGTCATATACAATTTAAACAGATCAATTTCAAGCAAGGAAGTAGAAGATATCAAATGCCTACCAAACAAGAAAAGCCTGGGATCATATGAATTCACAGCTGAGTTCTACAAGACCTACAAAGAAAAATTAATACCAATACTTTTCAAATGATTTCATAAGAAAAGGAGGGACCCTTCCAAACTCATTCTATGAAGCTAGTATCATCCTGATGCCAAAACCAGGCAGAGACACATCAAAGAAAGAAAATTTCAAACTAATATCCCTGATGAACATAGATGCAAAAATTCTCAATAAAATTCTGGCAAATCACATACAAAAACATATTTTTAAAAATGCACTTTGATCAAGTGGGGTTCATTCCAGGGATGCAAAGATGGTTCAACATACAGAAATCAAAAAATGTGATTCATCACATCAACAGACTTAAAGATGAGAATCATATGATTATGTCAATTGATGCAGAGAAAATATTTGACAAAATATAGCCCATTTTCATGTTCAAAACACTAGAAAAATCAAGAATACTAAGAATTTACCTCAACATTGTAAAAGCTATCTATGCTAAATCCAAGGCCAACATCATTCCAAATGGAGAAAAATTGGAAACATTCCCTCTAAAAACTGGAACAAAAAAGGATGCCCTCTTTTGCCACTTCTATTCTACATAGTCCTTGAAATTCTAGCCAGAGCAATTAGAGTGATGAAAGAAATTAAAGGGATTCAAATGGGAAAATAAGAACTCAAACTATCATTATTTGTGGACAACATGATTCTATACCTAGTGTATCCAAAAAACTCCACCAGAAAACTTCTAGAAATAAAAAATGAATTCAGCAAAGTAGCAGTATTTAAAACTCATACCCATAAATAAAATGTATTTCTATATATCAATGATTAATCCTCTGAAAGACAAATTAGGAAAACTACTTCATACATATTAGTCTCAAAAAAAATACTTTGAAATAAATTTAACAAAAAAAGTGAAAGAAGAATATCTTAGAAGATGGAAAGATCTCCCATGCTCTAGGTTAGGCAAAATTAATATTGTCAAAATGGCCATACTCCTCAAAGCACCACACAGATTCTTAGCAATTCCAATTGAAATCCCAATGTCATTCTTTATACAAATAGAAATGGCAATATGAAATTGCAACCTAGAATAGCCAAAGCAATCCTTAGCAAGAAGAGTGAAGCAGGTAGCATCACAATACCAGATGTTAAACTATACTACAAAGCTATGGTAATAAAAATGGCATGGTATTGGCACCAAAATAGACATGTAGACCAATGGTAAAGAATAGGAGACACAGAGACAAATCCACATAAATGTAGTTATCTCTTACCAGACAAAGACACCAAAAACATACGTTGGAGAAAAGATAGCCTCTTCAACAAATGGTGTTGGGAAAACTGGAAAGTCATGTGCAACAAAATGCAACTAAACCCCTATCTCTCACCATGCACAAAACTCAACTCAAAATGTGTCAAGGACCTAGGAATTAAACCAGACCTGGCACTTAATAGAGGAAGAAGTAGGCCCAAATCTTCATCATGTCAAATTAGTCCCTGACTTCCATAATAAGACTCCTAAAGAGCAAAAAATAAAATCAATAATCAATAAATGGAATGAATTCAAACTAAAACTCTTCTTCTCAGCAAAGGAAACAATCATTGAAGTCTGCATTTTTGGAGCAAATTTTTTCCATGCATGTCAGATAGAGCACTAATCTCCAAGATTTATAAAGAACTCAAAAAATGTTAACACCAAAAAAACAAACAACTCATTCAACAAATGGGCTAAGGAGCTGAACAGACACTTCTGAAAAGAAGATACACAATCAATCAACAAAAAATATATATATATATAAAGTTCAACATCTCTAGCAATTAGAAAAATGCAAATCAAAACTACTCTAAGATTTCATCTTACTCCAGTCAGAATGGCACCTATTAAGGATATAAACAAAAATAAATGTTGATGAGGATCTGGGGAAAAAGGCACACTTATACATTGCTGGTGGAACTGCAAATTCTTGCAACCAATATGGAAATCAGTATGAAGATTCCTTGGAAAACTGAGAATGGAACCACCATTTGCCCCAGCTATCCTACTCCTTGGTCTATACCCAAAGGACTTAAAAATGGCATATTACAGGGATATAGCCATATCAATGTTCATAGCAGCACAATTCACAATTGCTAAACTGTGGAACCAACCTAGATACCCTTCAGTAGATGAATGGATAAAGAAAATGTGGTATATATACACAATGGAATATTACTCAGCTTTAAAAAAAACACAATAGAATCATGGTATTTGCAGGTAAAAGGATGGAGTTTGAGAGTATCATGCTAAGTAAGCCAATCCTCTCAACAAAAACAAAGGCTGAGTTTTCTCTCTGATATGTAGATGCTGATCCATAATGGGTGGGGGCATGGGAAAAATGGAGGAACTGTGGTTGGGCAAAAGGGAGGGAGGGGACGGGAGGCATGGTGGCAGGAAAGATGGTGGAATGAGGTGGGCATCATTACCCTAGGTATATGTTTGACTACACATATGGTATGACACTACATCTTGTAAAACCAGAGAAATGAAAAGTTATGCTGCAATTGTGTACAATGAATCAAAATGCATTCTGCACTCACATATACCTAATTAGAATAAATTAGTTAATTAATTAAAAAGAGAACAAAATAAAAATAAAGACAAAGAAAAATTATGCTGTACTACAGAGGTCTACATTAAAAACCAAAGAAAAAGAGGGAAAATTATACTTCCCCATTTAGGTCCTAAGAAATCAATTGTTTTGTATTCAAATTTTATTTCTACTTTCTGCTGTTTATGATTCATACATATACTTTCTATCTTATAACAATAATCTATATAAGTATATATATATATATATATATGCATATGTGTGTGTGTGTGTATATATATATATATATATATATATATATATATATACAATAATATATTTATCTATCAGCAGTACCAGCTATGCACCAATACACCACAGAGAGGAGCTGCAATTCAAACAGAAAGAAAATCTATAGTGTCAAAGTTTGGCATGGGCATACCTGTGAAACATGAAAGCAGTTAGAATTTAGCTGAAACAGAAATGACAAAAAAAAAAGTGGTATTTGAAAAGTACTCTATGTATTTTAACTTGCAAGTGAAGAACTGAGATGGGGACCATCTTGATGAGGCCTTACTGCAGCTTGCTGCCATGGAAGCAAGGAGATCATATATTGCCACACTGTCACTGTAAGATTGTACTGTGTGGCCTAGGGTGTCCTTAGCACAGTTAATTGAAATGTACACAATGAGAATTATGCCCAGGGAAATTCAGGCAACAGATATGGAGGACAGTGCAGTTTCTTTTCCTTTTGAGAGCAACTATTTACTTTATATGATTACTGAACTAAATAGATTATGTTATCAATTATTTTAAAAATTATTTATTTTTTATAATTCCTTCCCCACAACCCATTTTGCTCTAGTTAAATTAGTACAGTGGATATCATGGGACCATCACTAAAGAATCAGATAGAAAGGGTCCAGAAACTAGACCAGTGGGTATGATTGCACGCAGGAACTAAGTTACAAAAGGCCATGTTCATGAGTGGTGGAATGTGTAAGTCTTGTGCTGTGTTAGTTATTCTGCCCCAAAATCCAGATGCCAGCTGGGATTAGCATCATCTGCCTGGCTTTAAGAGTATCTAATCCTCCCTGAGCAGATACCATCTGACAAGATTCCAAAGTCCCAATCAGAACCAAATCCTAATTGTCTAAACTTCTCATACAGAAATCTGCATCAGCCTTGCCCAGAAAGTCCATCAGTCTATCCGTCTAGATCAAACTCCAATTGACTATTTCCCATGCCCTCCTGGTGAAAGGAGAAGGTTTAATATATTTTATCCAGCCTTCATTTCAGGCCTCTACTACAGGCAATTTGGTGATTAACATAAAGGACTCAGGATTTAACAACCATCTGTGGTTCCTATATCTAAGAAGTACCCAGCCCATAATGAAATGAAAATAAAGGCAGCCTGGAATAGTTAGAGATCATCTATTCTTGTCAATAGGTGTGACAATGGCAGGAAAGACAATTCTTTAATAGAAATTAAAGTTTTAAATTAAGTTTTAAATCCTCACTCCCGCCTTTTTTGTAATATGGTATTCTTACTGTGCTGATTGTTTCATAGAGATATATTCTATTTCACATTTAGAATATTCTGCACTTTCTTTTTCCATTCTATGTCATTTTATTTTTTCTTAATGAACAGTATTTTACCATCTTTTAGAATTATTTAAGTTAGATAATGTTGCCCCCTACTAGACCTAGTGCTGTGGTTATTAGTTCTGTGGATAGCATAGTTAGCAACTGCTATTCCCTTTATGACTAGATATAGGTGATGAATATTTATCATTGCTGCTGTTATTAATTGTAGACACATCATTCCTCTTTTTGTGGTAATTAGTACAGTAGATAATATAGTAGATATAGGATATTTATTTCAGTGCTGCATATTATTCAATGCTATTGTTGCTATTGTTTGTTTTCCTATTTTAGAGAGAGTGTTGGAATCCACTGGGATATGATTAGTTCACAGAGACTCTTACTAAGCTAAGCTCACTACCCAGCAAAGAGACAGTGCATCTTGCTCCAACACACAAACTAAAACCATTCAAGCTTCAACAAAGCATTAACACATAGAATAGTAGAGATGAAAAACCTCTAACTGATGATCCAGCAACAAGGAGGAGTGGCTAGGAAGGGTCATCAGGTCCCACTTACAAACATCTACACCTGTAGCAAAAAAAGAGGCTCCAAGACAGAGGCTCAGAGGAATCCACAGTATTGCAGTAGTTCTCCAAAATGATTTAAATCAGCACTTCCACAGTGACAAACTAAGAGGCATTTGAGGCTGAAAGTAAGCCTTGAACTATGCTGATCCTAGGTGTTGAAGCTAAAATGTACACACACCACAGGACTTTTAACAGAAGAGACAACGACTCAACAAATGAACCCTCATTAAAAAGAAAAAAAAATCTATCCCAACAGATATGCCAGTCTAATATCTTTGAAAGCATGAGGAAATAAGCACATAAGATTCATTCACCAAATTTAAATATTTCAACAAAGATATCCACAGTTATTGAAGGAAATGCAATCTTGGAGAAAGACTACAAAAATTTTTTCCTAAAATAATTCATGGGCTAAAATATGATCTAAGTAAAATATTAAGAGAACAAATACAGGAAGTGAAAGACAAGTTCAATACAGAAATAAAAAATTTGAAAATAAATCAATCAGAACTTCTGAAAATGAAAACCACAACAAATAAATTAAAAAATTACTTAAACGTTTTACCAACAGATTAGGTTATGTAGAAACATAACTTTAGATCTCAAAGACCTGAAACACTCAAACACAAAAAAAATTGAACCCCAATAAGCAGAAAAAAAAATAAAACCCATTATCATATGATCAGAATATACAAGAACTGTGGGTCAATATTAAGGAAACAAACTCAAGATTTAATAAGACTGAAAAGGACATGGAGATATGGTAAATTGCATTAAGAAACTTCTCATTGAAATAATAGCAGAAACATTTTCAAACATTAGGATTGAGATAGATATACACATGCAGACTGCATATAAAACTCCAAACAGACAAAATTGGAAAAGAAGATTTTAAAGACACATCATAATCAAAATATGTCACATAGAGAATAAGGGTAGGCTGTAATAAAATGCAAGAGAAAATGCCAGGACACATTTTTTAAAAAATATTTTTTAGTTGTTGATGGACCTTTGTTTTATTTATTTGTATGTGGTGCTGAGAATCAAACCCAGTGCCTCACACATGCTAGGCAAGCACGCACTACCACAGAACCACAACCCCAGCACCCCAGGACACATTTACAGGCAAATAACTATGGCTTACTTATGACCCCTCAACTCAGATTATATAATCTGGGAGGGCCTAGATTGAGATAACCCAAGCTCAAAAAGAAGACAATTGTCAACCACGATTGCTTCATACATCAGAGCTATTCAGAATGAAGGAGAAATTAAACCTTTTCAAGGTAAGGATAACTAATATATATTATAAATTATATATATAAGAGCGGTTAAGCAAGTGAAATTAAGAGTAAATTAAATATATGAAACAAATCTAAATGGTAAGGAATAATAAACATCTATCTTACTCTGAATGTAAGAGGTCTCAATTCTTCAATTAATGACATAGTCAAACAGCAAGGATCTAAAAGCAAGATCTAATTATAAGCTGTTTGCAGGACACACATGTTATAGACAAAAACTTCCACTGGCTGAAAGAATGGAAAAAAAAAGTTGATGCAAACAGAGTCTGAAAGCAGGTGGAAGCTGCTATTCTCATATCTGACAAGGGAGATTTCAAGTGAAAATTAATCCAATGAAACAAGGAAGGTCAATATATAATGGTAAAAGAAACAATCTAGCAAGGAGATATAATAACAGTAAATATACCCTCCCCCACATTAGTTTATCTAATTACATTTAACATATCCTTTTTGACGTTAAGTCTCAGATAGAACCCAATACAATAATACTTGATGATTTCAACACATTCTTCTCAAAATTAGGCAAGATATATGTATATATAAAATCTAGAAAGACAATTCTGACTGAAATAACACTATAAATCAAATGGACCTCAGAGACATCTGTAAAATACTTTACCCCCAAACAGCTAAATTTACTTTTCTTTCAGCATTTCAAGGAACTTTCTACAAAATAGACCACATCTTAGGTCACAAAGTAAATCTTAGAAAATACAACAACACCCACAAAAAATCAGCACAATCCTCTGCATTTCATCAGAATATAACAGAAGGAAATTAGACATTAATACCAAAAAAAACTATAAAAGCCACATAAATGCATAACAATTGAACAAAGATTTTTTACAATAAATAATGGATCATAATAAGATATGAGTGTAAAATAAAAATATTCTGAGACTCAAACAAGAATAGTGATACAAAATATCAAAATCACTGGGATACTATGAAGTCAGTTCTAAGAGGAAATTTTGTGGCATTAAATGTCTACATTTTATAAAATAGATGCCAAAACAAGATCTCAAATAAACACACTAATGTTATTTCTCAAGGTCATAGAAACACAGAATCTAGTTAATCCCCAAAACAAAAGAAGATAAGGAATAAGAACAGAGCAAAAACTAATGAAATAAAGAATTTAAAAAGCAATATGAAGAATCATTATAATACAGAGTTGATCCTTATAAATGATATAAACAAGGTTGATAAACCCTTATCCAAATTAATCAAAGGAAAGAAAAGATACAAATGAAAAAGGTAGAGATAAAAAAGGAGATACCACCACAGGAATTTTTGAAATCAAAAGAATAGTTGAGACTACTTTGAACATTTGTGTTTCAACATTTGTGGAAAATTAAAAGATAGAGAAAGCTTTCTATATGATCTATTCAAATTGAAACAAGAGAATATAGAACACCTAAACAGATCAATAGAAGAAAAGATATAGAAGAAAAAAATCCCAGGATCAGACAAAATCTCAGCTGAGTTCTACCAGACCTTTAACGAATTAGTGCAACTACTCCTCAAATCATTTCATGAAATAGAAAGGGAGGGAACACTACCACATTCATTTTATGAAGTCATTATCACCCTGATATCAAAAATCAAATTTCATCTCTGATATGCATATGCTAATTCACAATAAAGGTAGGCCAGGGAAGAATAGAGTTACTTTAGATTAGGTAGAGGGGTATAAAGGGAAGGGAGGGGTAAGGGGGTAAGAAGAATATTAGAATGAATCAGATATTACATATATATAATGAACCTTCTGAGAATCCAGTGAGATTCTACATCAAGTATAACCAGAAGAATGAGAAATTATACTGCATCTATATATGATGTATCAAAATCCATTCTACTATTATGTATAACTAATTAGAACAAATAAAAAATGTATTTAAAAAAGATACATCAATTAAAGAAAATTACATACAATCATCCCTGATGAATATGTATGCATAAATACTTAGTAAATTATTAAAAATCATTAGCCATGTTCATTCAAAGATTGAGCAGCATGATTAAATTGTATTCATCCCAGGGATTAAAAGTTGGTTCAATATGCAAAAAACAAAAAGTATGATTCAACACATAAATAGAATTAAGGTCAAAAATTGTATGATTTTCTCAGTAGAGATAAAGGCCTTCAACAAAATTCAGCACCTATTTAAATTGTTAAATAACAGAGAAACAGAGAAAAAGAAAGAGAGAGAGAGAGAGAGAGAGAGAGAGAGAGAGAGAGAGAGAGAGAGAGAGAGAGAGAGAGAGAGGAGCTTATCTCAACATCAAAAAGCCATGTGAAACAAACCAAAGCCACCATTATACTGAATGGAGATAAACTGAAAGGAGTTCCTTTAAAACCAGGGAACAACAAAACAAAACAAACAAACAAACAAAAAACACAAGAATCCCTATACCAACACTTCTTTTCAAAACAATTCTTGAAACTCTGGTGAGAGCAATCAGGCAAAAGAAGGAAACTAAAGGGATACATGTAGGAAATGTACACATCAAGATGTCACTGTTTACCAATTACATGATCCTATATTTAGAAGACAGAAAAATCTCTACCAGACCACTTCTAGAACTGATAAACAAATTCACCATTGTAGCAGGATATGAGAACAACATACAAAAATCAACACCTTTCCAATATTCTAATAATGAACCTTCTGAGAAATATATAAGAAAAACAATGCAGGGACTGGAGTTGTGGCTCAGAAGTACAGCGCTCACCTACTGTGTATGAGTAGGTGAACCCTGGGTTTGATCCTCAGTACCACGTAAAAATAAATAAATGAAAACAAAGATATTGTGTCCAACTACAACTAAAAAATAAATATTAAAATAAAAAACAATGCAGTTCTCAATAGCCTCAAAAAAGTTTGGGAATAAATATAAATCTAACTTAGTAGGTGAAAGACCACTTCAATGAAAATTACAGAATACAACAAAGAAATTGAGGAGGATTTTACAGTATAGAAAGACTAGAAATGTTCTTGTATCAGGCAGAGTTAATATTGTCAAATGGCCATATCACCAATGAAATTATACAGATTCATTGAAGTCTCCATCAAATACCAAAGATATTTTTCAGAAAACTAGAAAAAAAAAAACAGTTCTAAAATTTATGTGGAAGAATAGATACCCAGAGTAGACAAAATACTACTGAGCAAAATACTACTGAGCAATATCAAACAAAATCCTTTGATACACAATAATGGAACTCAAAGTGTATCAAAGGCTTAGGAATTAGGCCACAACAACTGTGCAACTACTATAAGAAAATTTAGCCTCAACCCTCCAATGTATTGGCACAGGCACAGACTTTCTTAACATTGTTACTAAAGCACAAAATATAAAACCAAGAATCAATAAGTTGCACAGCATCAAATTAAAAAGCTTCTGCACATCAAAGAAAACAAGAACATTGAAGTCAGAACCTGCAGAATGGGAGGAGGCCTTTTTCACCATCATCTCAGAAAGGGGAGTGATATCCAGAATACATAAAGAACTCAAAAATTTAACACAAAAAGAAAATTAATAAATGTGCAAAGGAACTAAACAGACATTTCTCAAAAGAAGTACAAATGGCCAACAACTATGTGAAAAATGATGAACTTCTAGTGATTAGTGAAATGCAAATCAAAAGCACACTGATTTCATTTCATTCTATTTAGAATGGCAATCATCAATAAGTAACAATAAATGCTAGTAAGGATTTTGAAAAATGGTACACTTGCACATTGTTAGCAGAACTGCAAATCAGTACACCACTTTGGAAAACAATATGAAGGTTCCTCAGAATACTGGGAATGGAACCACTATGTAACTGAGCTATCCCATGCCTCTATAGTGATTCATACTTAGCAATGTTTATAGCAGTGTAAATCACAGTAGCCAAATTATAGAACCAGCCTAGGTGCCCATCAGTTAATGCATGGATAAAGAAAATCTGAAATATGCAAACAAGCTTTACTCATCAATAAAGAATAATGAAATTATGCCATTTGCTTATGAATGGATGGAACTGAAGCAGGCCAGAGACCCCCACCCAATAGACCCTTGCCATAATTCTGCTTTTCTTCTGGTCAGATTAGAAGGATGTCTGCAGAGATTATTGTGGTTGGTAGCTTCCTCTTTCTTGTAAATAACAGGTTTGCACACAAAAGTTGTGATAGTTAGTCTGCAAGCTTGTTGAACAAAAAGTTAGTATCTCCATTTTTCTTGGTTTAAAACAAAGCAAAACAACAACAGCAACAAGAAAAAGCCTTGTGAAACTTGTGTCTGGATCTAGGGGATGGAACAGAGAGTTCTTGTCATGTAAATCTCCAAACCACTCCATTCACTGGATATAGAGTTCAAAGAATTTCCAAAATTTTTCTTCAGAGAATTTTAGGTGACAGCCCTCTTTGAACCCCAAAAGTCAGTCAATAAACCTGCTTCCTGAAAATTCCTCATGTGTCCAGCATCTTCTGTCCTATTTCAGAACTGGAGAACATTGTGCTATGTGAAATAAGCCAGACTAAGAAAATAAAGGGTTGAATTTGTTATTTAATATATTGAATCTAGAGAGAGAGAGAGAGAGAGAGAGAGAGAGAGAAAGGAATAAATTAAAAATGTATCTCATGAAAATAGAAGGGAGACAACGGATAGAGGAAGAGGATTGAGAGGGATGATGATGGGGAGAGCATGGGGAGTTTCCGGGGATGAAATCTACTGACTTATTCTATGTCCATGTACAAATAAACTACAATGAATTCCACGTATTTGTAGAATCAAAATAGTAGCAGCAGCAGTAGTAGTAGTAGTACTTCTAGTAGTACAAGGGAGATCAGTAGACTAGAATAAGTGGATCAGGGGAGGGAGAAGGAGAGGAAAAGGGAAGGTACTGGCAAAAGAGGATTGGGCAAATTACTTTCTGTGCATGTATTCATATGTCATAATGAATCCTGTTAGTATTTGCAATACTTATTAATTATTAACTATAATGCATCAACATATTTTTAAATGTAATGTAATTAAAAATAATTTGAAAAGTTACGCAGAAAATACATTTATATTAATCCAGATCAAGTCATCAGAAATAGCCCCATAAGGAGGTAGCTTATAAGTCACAAGCAGGATCTGCCTTTTGTGGGTTTTCTAATAAGAGATAAACAGTGGCAGAAATAAGATTGTAATTTGGAAAACAAAAACAAAAATAGAACAATATATGAACAGAACATGTTTATACTTAGTAACTATAGTGCCCTGTAGACTAATGTAAGCATTTTGCATCTCAATTGTTTTAAACAAGAAATCTTTAAGCAGGTAAGAATGTGTTCCTTTTATTACAGTACCAATGAATGTAATGAATAAATAATAATTTCAATTATTAATTCATCAAATGGACCAATCAACTGATTAGGTTTTATCTCTTATAATCACTTCACTGGTGAACATTGTTACATTGAATAACACAGGAACACACACACACACACACACAAACACACACACACACAAACACACACACACACACAAACGGAGAAGGGATGAAGAAAGAGAGGGGGAGATACACATGCTAAAATCTACAACAGATTTATTTTCATTTGTTTTCTTTTGTGCCTTGGGATAGTAAATGAAAAGTGGAATACACTCCATGATTCAATTTTTTGAATTCATTTAGTTTAAAAAATGATTTGTAGCATAGAAAAAAAACACTGCAAATCTATAATGAGTTGTTAAGTTTAAGGGTTTGTAGTGGGATCTAATATTCAAGAATTATATATTCTTTCTCATACTCATGCTGTATTATGCATATTATGAGTATATGTATAAGCACTTTACAAAAATTATCCCACTCATCTCCATTTACAAACACCTTCACATTATCACAGAAACCTGACAAGAATTAAGATCTTAGTATACATAATTTCCTATACCTGGATTTTTTACTTACAAGTGGCCACATGGTTCTGTCATATCTATCCGTTTAATTGACAATTTTATTCTCTTTTGTTCATATTTACATAATATTTTATCATTATATAATGTACTAAACATTTAGCTAATTTTTGTGTTTACCATTAGCCTATTCCTCACAAGATTAAAAGTTTTATAGGATCAGAGATTTTTTCCAAAACATTCCAATGCTATTACCTCAGATCTTATCACATTGTTAGGAATGTGGTACATACTCAAAAACAGTACTGAACACAAGAATGACCTTCCCTATTGGGCTTTACATGTGATCCATTTCTTTTTATTTTTGGTCAAGTATATTCAAATAAATATTTCACGCCATACAATCTACCATTTTGGTTTCACATATATGAGTTTTGACAATCACATAATGGTCCATCCAACAACATGACCAACATATAGAAGAGTTTCTTCAGGATAATATTTAGTGAATCTCTTCCTCTCATCCCCAACTCTAAGAAAAAAAAATTAATTTGTTTACTATTCTTAAAATTTTGTCATTTTCAGAATATCCATATGCATGGATTATGACATGTAATTTATTTTTAAAATGTTAAGTTATATGTCATTAACTATATATCCCACAGGTAGTTGAAAGATATTTCATTTTGTCTAGTTTTAAGCAATTGTAAATAAAATTGGTACCCATATTCATATACAAGATTTTCTGCCATCATATGCTGTCACTTCTCTTGGGTAATACACAGAAGTAGAATGTCTGTCACATGCATAATATATATAATTTATATATATTTTATATATAATTTATATATGTGATATATATATATATCACATATATATATAGAACAGAAAACAGTTTTACAAAGAAGTTGTGACATTTTAAATAAGTGCAAGAGACCTGTAGTCATGCCACAATTCTATCTTTATTTGGTGCTGTCTTTTTAATACTAATCTTTGTAGCTAGTGTTTAGTGGTATATTCATGTATTTTTTAATCTTTGTAATTAGTATTTAGTAATATATTCATGTATATTCATTTGCATTTTTACCTTTTAAAAAATTTTACTGCTGCATTAAAATTGTACATATTTATGGCATGCCATGTGATATTTCAATACATGTATGCATTGGCAATGTTCTAATCAGAGTAAACATATCTAGTTAAATAGTGTGTGTGTGTGTGTGTGTGTGTGTGTGTGTGTGTGTGTGTGTGTTGCTAAGAATCATACTAAGGGCCTAGAACATGCTTGGCAAATACTCTACCACTGATGCAGATCCCCAGCTTCAAAATTCATTATTTATTTATAGTGGAAACATTCAAATTCCTTTCTTCTAACTTTTTAAAATATGAAGCACATTTCATTATCTTTAGTTGTCCCATTGTGTGTTAACAAAGAAAAATCATTACTCCTGTCTAACTGTAATGTAGTTCCTGTTGATCAACCTTTCCCTCTCCTCTCTCAATCCTACGCTCCCCGGTCTTTAATAATTACTCTTCTACTCTCAACTCTGTGAGATCAACTACTTTTGATTCCACATATAAGTGAGATCATGCAGTATTTCTTTTTTTGCCTTATTTTACATATAACATAAGGACCTCCAGTTCTAGCCATGCTGTTTCAAATTTAGCCCTATTTCCTCTGATACATAGTATTCTACCATGTTTAAGTACCATATTTTCTTTATACATATCTGCATTTTTATGTTGATTAAAGTGATTTATCATTTCATTTGTGCTCCTTATATGTTCATTTGCTTATATTTTAAAAACTGTTTGACTTTTTATTGAGCTGTGAAAATTATTTATAATTTCTGGATATCAGCTTTTGGACAGATATATATTTGCACATATTTTTGCTAATCTTATGTTTTTATTTTTTCCTTTAAAAACAGAGGTTTAAGTTTGTGATATTCAATTTTCCAACTTATATTTTGTAGCCAGGGTTGTAAAACTCATTTTTGGCTAGATTTCAATTCTCAAATTGATCTCTATTGAATTATCAGAGGAAATGATTGTAGTAATTTTAAAAAGTTATTAGAGAATATAAAGAAGAATTTAAAAAAAAAAAACTTACAATAGCCATATAATTCTAAAAAGTAAAAACAAAGTTGGAGGTCAAATACTAGGTTATTTCAAGACATACTTTAAAACAAAAATTATAAAAAAATAAGATAAAAGTTAAAGAAGAACTCAAGAAAATACAAAGAAATACAAAATACAAAAGAGCCCTGAATACAAACTATTAATTGATTTTGGATAAAGTTGAAAGGGCAATTCAGTGGAGGAAAGATACTCATTTCAACTATTGGGCATTCATATGGTAAGAAGCAAACCTGAAACTACTCATTGCAAATTACATGTAAATATTTAGATAGAGTTAATCATTGATTTGAATATAAAACCTAAAACTACAATGCATCTTTGGAGAAAGCGTACAAAATATCTTATTGACTTTGTGCTGTATCACCTCTCTTAATTCCTGAAATTATTTTAAACCAAGACAGAGGCCTTAGTGCCATTTTTCTTCTTTACTCTTCCTAGAAGACAATTTTTGCCCTCTTTCCACCTTGACTTTGTTACCAAGTATTTTAGATTAAGAAAGGTCCCCAATATTCTATGAAATATCCATACTGCTTTCCATTTGACCCAGCTATCCCTTGCCTTGGTCTATACCCAAAGGATTTAAAAACAGCACATCAATGTTTATAGCAGCCCAATTCACAATAGCTAAACTGTGGAACCAACCTAGATGCCCTTCAATAGATAAATGGATTTAAAAAAATGTGGTATATATACATAATGGAATATTACTCAGCATTAAAAGGTATTTGCAGGTAAATGGATGGAGTTAGAGAATATAATGCTAAGCGAAGTTAGCCAATCCCCCCCAAAAAACAAATGCCTATTGTTTTCTTTGATATACAAAAGCTGATTCATAGCGGGATAGGGAGAGGGAGCATGGGAGGAATAGAAGAACTCTAGATAAGGCAGAGGGGTGGAAGGGGAAGGGAGAGGGCATGGGGTAATTAATGATGGTTAAATGTGATGATCATTATCATCTAAAGTACATGTATGAAGACACAAATTGGTATAAATTTACTCTGTATACAACCAGAGATATGAAAAATTGAGCTCTACATGTGTAATAAGAATTGCAATGTATTTGGCTGTTATATATAAATAAAATAATTTTTTCCCCACTTAAGGAGATTTTCCAAATATTACTAAAGAATTCCATTTTAAACAATAGCAGATGTTAAAATCAGTATAAGAAAGAAAGTGCGCAGACATTTAAAATTATCTATAAATAATCTTTTATAAAGCATGTTTTGAAGCATATTGTATCATAGTAAATTTGACACAGGCAGTTAAGAGCTTCATGTGGGAACAGAAGCCTCACAGCCAATGTTTACTTTGGAGGCTTATGGCAAATGGGAATCTACTGAAATATTTAAATTTTTATTTCTTCCTTTCAGACATTGTTTTTCTTTTTTCCCAGACAGTAGTAATTGAATTTGCATATCTTAAATATACGAATGAAACTACACCATCCTTTACTCTGAGTCAATGTGTTCTTAATTTTAAAGGGAAATCACCATCAATTGATAGATTCAAATGCATTGTGTGTCCTGTGTTACTATGTTCTTTGCTATCTTGTTAATTCTGAATCTCTCAAAGTTTATTTTTAGAGAATAGGCTTAGAATATGTTCTGAATGGGAAATATGACTTCCATAGAATATTTTGGAGTGATATTTTATTGACACCTTTATCTTGGAGATTCATTTATAAATTGCATTGCCACATTTAAAGTTCTAGGAAGTCCTCCATTAAGAAGAAAATACTATAATTTTGTATAGTGCACTCTTTCAAAACTTACGTGGTTTTTGCAAATATATAATAATGCTGGGACACTTAAAGTACTTGATTTCAAGTTTAAGTAGAAAGTTAAGGTATCAAGACAGTATGGAATTTGTGTGAAGATAGTTGCAAGGCTCAATAAAACCCAGAAGAGTAAAAAAATATAAACACTTTAATAAATTTTAATCTTTGACAAAATGCCAAGGTAATGTAGGTGAAAAATCATGCTCTTTTCAGAATGTAATTTTGAATGGAATTCAAAATTAATCCTTGATCTTTACATTATACTGTGCAAAAAATTAACATGAAATAGATCAAAGTCAGAATCAAAGTAGCTAATAATACCAGGAACAGACTGGACTAAAGGTTGAGGTTCTAAACATACAGAGGTGTAAAGAAATGTTCTGAGGGACTTGAAATATTAAATGTGATGGAGACAATGATACACAATTATGGTAGAAAACTCTTAAGATGAATTAATATAAGCTCAGGTATATGTGTTTGTGTGTATAATCAATTAAATTTATTTGGGAAAATAAATAGATTTATTTAATAGATAATTTTTTATTTACTTAATATATACTAGTAGGTAGCAGAAAATTCAATAATATATACCAGGAGAAAACTAAAAAAATTAAAAAAAAATATTCTTGTTAATGCTTTATGTGCATCCAAAAGAAAGGTCTCATTACTTAGCAACTTAATTATATATTATCACAATCTTGGGAAGAATAACCCTCAGCATCTTCTTCACCACAATCTACCTTGAACATAGAAACATATATGACATTTTATATAATTTATGTTTCCTTTCCAATTTCTCAGCAACTTTCCTATGTGAATAAAGCATTTATAAAGTTGATTAAACTCTCGTATTACTATCAAAGGACATATGGATATGCAGTATTTATATGCACTTAGATGTAATCTTTCCATATATTTGGTCTAGGAAAACTCTTTGGCCAATACACAGCAAAATTCCTGAGTCCTGTCTGACTCTTGGGTACAGCTCACTGTCAGCACAACTTTGACCTAACAGCTTAGCAAGATCTCAGCAGAGTCAAACTTCGCTCCTGTTCAGCTTTTCAATCATGCCCTCACTAACCCCGGCCAATATGACCCAATTTCTTCTTCACAGCATTATAGAATTTTGAGCCATGATTTTTCCACTTCAACTAGTATTGAGTGTCAGATAAAGTTTTCAAGGGATCACCACAAACAATTTTATTTAGCTTATGAAAGTTCAAGAGTCATGTGGTGATTTCTCACTCTACTGAATCTGTTCTTAGTCATCCTTAAGAGTTAGCCACATAACAGAGTAGAATCTCCTTGTTAAAAATTATTTTTGGTGCTTAAGTTCAAGAAAAAAAAAAAGAAAGAAAAGTAAAAAAAAAAAAAAATTGTAAATCTAAGAGACTGCGAGTTAGAAAAGATTTCATTATTTTCCACTGATGCAGACCATAGTTGTCTATTATGAAGTCCAATAGCATACTTCTATTAGTAATATAATAGTAATATAATATCCAAGTCACACAAAGTAACTTTAAAAATAATTCATAACACATTTTGTTAAAAGAAATAGCATAAAGGATATTTGCTATATGTTTCCATGGAAACTAATGTGCTTGCAAAAAAATTCCATACCCATTATTTCTCAATAAAATGTCTCTGATTTATATTAGATTGATTCCCCAAAGGAAACTGGGGAATTTTAAACTGAGGAAAAAACCTTGAAATTAAAAATACAGCAAAAGGAAACCGTTGTCAAATTTTTAGAGTAACTTAGTTTATGCACACACACCCCCTCAATAAGAGGCCACATTCTGAAATTAAAGAACTTTGATTAAGATCTATTTGTGATCTTATAAATATATTTTCAAATTCATACATTAATTTACAAGAAATTATATGTAAATATTTTATAGAAATGACTTCAGTTGGATCACTGTACAATTATTATTTGGAAAAATAATTGTACCTTTTACAAAAGTATAATCCACATATTCAGGGAATGTAATCTTGAAGTTAAACTTATCAGTCACATAAGATATGTGAATAAATTTAGCATATTCAGTTCTTTATTATTCTTAAATCCTAACACTAAGCTGAGTTATGTTTTCCAGATGACTAAATGCACTATTTACTATATGATTTTCAAAGTACATTTACAGTCTTATATAATCTTTATTGAACCTCAACAACAAATTTTCTTCCCACAAAGTTTCAGTTAATCAAATCAAATTTTGGAAATTCTCACAGAAACAAGGATGCATATTTTGAATGATTAAAATAGGTATTTTAATTATTTAGCTAGTTTTAAAATTTTCAGAAAGTCTATTTAATTAATATTAATTGCATATTTTGCTAATCAATATGAAAACTCAATTATGAGAAAAATCTATTAATATAGAAATATGAGAAAATGAAAGACAAAAAAATGGAAAGACAAAGGTAAAACTATTTTCTAAATAGACTACAACTAGATCAAAGGGTAGAGATAAAGACTGGATGGGGAAACTTCCCAAATAATAGCACATTAAAATCACAGCACATTCTGGGAAGAGCCTTTAGGGTGAGCTGTGTAGAAAATTCAGTTTTCAATTCCCCACCATTATGGTTTGATTTGGATAGTTGTATACTGCTTACACTAACTACAATGGCTGTTGTTTACATGCTTGACCAGCTAACAGTAATAAAATTTGTAAATTAACTATTTCAGATCTTCCATTTTTGCCCAGGGAATTAACAAACACTTGGTGAAGATTTCTGGCTAATATGCACATCAATATATTAATATTGATATAGCAAAGAATTTTGTACTTCTGTATTTAGATACAGTATGTACAAGTATAGGTTAAAAAAATCAACATGAGGAAAAATGGCTAACTGGAGTTTCTAGAGTCACTTTCCTGCAAAGAAGAACAAAGACAAAAATCTAGATTATTTGGGAGAGAATGCTGAAGTGTTGTGCCAATGAATATGAAAATGTAATACATGGAGATTAGGTTGTAGTTAGAAAAAAGTAAAGTGCCTAGCATCAACCAACCTTCCATCTCAGAACTGACCAGATTAAATCTGAGAAAGTATTAACATAAGGGGTAAAAGAGGAACAGGAGCCCCTCCAATAGCCCTCACTTCTGTGTTTCATGTGCTCAGGTTTGAGACAGAAACATGCTCCTTTGCAACTTTAGAAAGTGATAGCCATGTGCCACAATACACAAGCTCCATGCTATCAGTGCCACCTGAGATACATAGCATGTTCCTAGACCCACAGAAATAGATCCATCCATTTGTGATCCAGGAGTCCAGCAGTTGCCTTCTTGTTGTCAAGTGTGCTGTGCTGCACTTATCCAGACCCCTGGGAGTAGATGTGCACAGGGTGCCCCAGTCTCAGTGTTTGTACACACTCACACCCATGTGGGCCACTGCTACTGCATTTATGTCCAAAGCTGAAGAAGCTATGCAGAAAGTACACTTCTGTGCCCAATGGAACCAAGGTCAATTGGTACAGATGACAGTTCACCCAAATGAAAAACATATCAATATAGGGTAACAAAATGTATGCAAATCTATAGTAGTAAGACACCTTAGAAAGAATACAATGAACTTCTCCCAAGAGATCCAAAAAAAGCAAGGAAAAAATATCAGAATAATAATTCTTCGAAAATCAAATCAATAAGTTTCAAGAGAATACAGCCTATTTAATGAAATTAGGAACCTAATCCATAATCTGTAATTGAAGATGGATACAGAGAGCACAAGAAGAGCAAACAAATTATGGAGCCAAAGCACTTGGTTAATTAAGTAAAAATAGAGTTAATTGTCTAAACATTAGTCTAGATAAAGAATACGAAAGAATTTCTTAACTTGAAGACAGGCCTTTAGAAATGAGCTGTCAGAATATAAATAAATAAATAAATAAATAAATAAAAGGGAGAAATAAGAGAGAAAAAAATTAGAAAAAAGGAAAGGAAAGAAACTAAGGGGAAAGAATAAAGAACTTCTCAAAACTTATAAAAAAACAGTAATTGAACAAATATTTAAATTACGGGTGTTTGAAAAGAGAAGGAGAAAAGACATAAAAAAGTCAACTCAATGAAATAATAGCTTAAACTTCCCAAATCTTGGGAAGGATATGGATACCCAGATACAGAAAAATCTTTATAGTCCCCAGATAAATAGAACATCTTCATAGCATATTCTAATCAAATTGTCAAAACTCCAAGACAAAGAGAGAATTCTAAAATCATCAAGAGAAAAGTTCCAAGAAAACCCTTATTACACTAACAGCAGATTTCCCAGCAGAAAATTAGGGGCACACATTGATATATTCAATATACTGAAAAAATTTTTTTTCAACGAAAAATACTGTTTTCAGAAACACAACCTACCAAAACAAGGGAGAAATGAAAATTTTCAAGTGAAAACTGAGAGACTATATCCCATTAGACTGGTGTTCCAATTAAAACAAAAACAAAAAACTACATCTAGAAATGAAATGAAAATAACTACTATCATGAGAACAAACTAAGTATAGAACCAACTGGAAGTGAAGTTAAAAACAGAAAAAGATAAAAGAATCAAACCTATCATTCCAAATAAACCACCAAACTATAGTAATTGTTCATATTTTGATAATAGCCTTGAACGCAAATGAAATTCAACTCTAATTAAAAGACTACTTGGCGTTGATAGATAAAGTGAATAGAGCTTCAGGAAACAAAATCACCAAACAAATATCACTATGGTTTTTATACACCACCAATAACAAACTTGATGAAAAGGGAGTGAGGTATATAATCTTGGCTTTTGAAGAATATGCATAAATTTAATCAAGGAAGTAAACAGTAGCTATAATAAAAATTGTAAAATACTGACAAAAGAAATTGAAGAATACCCACAAAATGCAACATTTCCCATATTCAAAAATTGGAAGGATCAACCTTGTTAAAATATCTAGACAATGCTCAAAGAGATTTACAGATTCATCCAGTTTCATCAAGATACAAATTATAGTTGTCACTGAAGTAGGGGGAAAATACAAAAATTCCTGTGTAGCCACAAAGAATCCCAAATTGTCAAAGCAATAAGAGCAAAAAGAACAAAACTGGCAACATCAAAATACTATCAAAAGAAATTTCAGGTCTGTCATAACCAAGACAGTAGAGTATGGTATTTTAAAAATGGACACATCAGATGAGTGTAGGTAGGCACATCTAAAATCCCAACTCCTCAGAAAACTGAGGAAGAAGGGTCATGTGTGAGTGAGGCCAGCTCAGCAAGTTAGCAAGACCCTGTAACAAAATTTACAAAGAACAAGTACTTGATAAGTAACTAACTGGTAGAACACACCTGAGTTTAAAAAAAAAAAAATACATGAACAATGGTCAATGGAAGAGAATAGAAAGCACAGAAATCTATAACTATAAATGTTCCTGGAAAAAGTTGTTGAACAACTCTTTTAAGTGAGTCATTAAATATATTCTTGTAGAATATCAACCACATTGGCACTCTTTCTTTAAGTACAAACTACATTGATTTTTTGAGCTGATAAGTAAACTAATAGAAATTTTACATATTCATGAGTTCTTGTCTGGTATTTTGATACATGTATATATTGTGTAATGCTTATATCATATTCACATTTTCATAGTAAAAAATAATACAAAATGGATCAAAGTCTTAAATATAAGACATGAAACTATGAAACTGCTAGAAGGAAATATAGGGGAAACACAGAAATTTGTTTAAGTAATACTTTTTCGGGTCTGAAACTCAGACAACAAAATTTTAAATTGTATTATATTAAATTAAAATATTTCTGCACAGAAAAAAAAACAATCAACAGAATGAAGAGATAACTTCTAGAATGAGAGTGAGTATTTGCAATACATTCATCTAACAAGGGTTTAATATTCAGAATATATAAAGAACTCAATAAACTTCACAACAAAACAAATAATTCCATTAAAAAATGGGCAAAGGGCTAGTCACCTAAAGAGACATTTCTCATAAGACATTTTTTATATATAAATGGCCAACTAGCATATGAAAATATGTACAAGATTAGTATACCTTCATTCAAACAGATCTTCCTTTTTTTTTTACACCACCATTTAGCAACAACACTATTAATCTTTAATAAATCATGAGAATCACTCTAGCCAATCTTCCTATTCTCTCTGTTTTTCCTCCAATTTATTTTTGGCAGGTGTTTCAAATGAGTTATCTATTTCAGCCATCTCTTTGAGCTCCTAATTGTATACTTTGTTCTAAGTTTTGGTCATTTGATTATGAACACCAATAAGCAAAGTCCAGATTCTTGGAGATGTGGAACAACTCTTTTAAGTGAGTCATTAAATATATTCTTGTAGAATATCACCCACATTGGCACTCTTTCTTTAAGTACAAATTACATTGATTTTTTTGAGCTGATAAGTAAACTAATAGAAATTTTACATATTCATGAGTTCTTGTATGGTATTTTGGTACATGTATATATTGTGTAATGCTTATATGATGGTAAACATATTAATCTTCTCAAACATTTGTCATTCTTTATGGTGGAAATGTTCAAAATCCTTTCTGCTACTCACGTTTCTACTTTTTGTTACCAGCAAATACAGCATGCACAAAAAAAAAAGACACACAGCCACTTTCTCTCTCTCTCTCTCTCTCTCTCTCTCTCTCTCACACACACACACACACACACACACACACACACACACACACAAATTCGCAGAGGTAATTAGAAGTGCCCTATGTTATTCTCTGGTTCAAAGATTTATATCATTCTTCAAGATACAATAGTATCTTGATATTATCCACTGCATGATATTATTTTTTTCTAAGTAAGCTTTGATTCTAAAATACAATGCCATGTTTTTATGTATCACTCATGTAATTACAGGAGAAACCTAGAGTCCAAACACAATTGTTGACAGAGAGCTAAATGATAATGTAGACACCAGACAGAGGCAGATATGGTGTAACAGTATTGTTTTCACTTCTTACCTGCTTATATTATTTTCATCTAATGATTGAGAACCATTGAAAAGCTCAATTAACAGCTAGTTTGGCCAGAAAGAATTTAATTCACAAGGTTTGCTAAATTTTTGTGGTCTGCAAATTTCCTATTGCTAGTTATTGAATATCCAAAAATGTTCCGTGGTGTTCTGTCAGGAAGGAGTGATTTTATTTTATTTTATTTTTTAAAGAAGTATACTTAATTGCTAAAAGTGACATGTAATTATATATAAAACATAAAGCTTCTGATTTGATTACCTTTTCAGAAATTTTCAGATTCCTTAATGCATTACAATCCAATTAGTATATTCCCATTCCAGTGAAATCTTACCAGCCATAAGCCTTAAATGATAGAGAAGCTTATTCCATCTGGGGGGTCTGCTGGGAAACTCTTCTAGTCCTCATCAGGGAGCACAACTAGTAATAATTTAGGTATGAGCCAATGGAAATAGGACAATGGAAAGCCAAATACTTGCCTTAAAGCCCAAGGAGACCTAGCAATTATGTTTGCTTCCTTCTTATTATATGCTCTTTTTGTCCCTCTTGAGCCTTCACAAATCACCCTGTTTTGTGTTTTGTCATAGGATGCCCAACTTTTTGGACTAAATATATGTGTCTGTTGCTCTATGGCAAGTTTGGACACACATAACTATTTCACAATGCTGGGTATCTAAGAAAAGCAAGCACATCTGGGAAAGCAGCTACAATTGAATTGACTACCCAATTAATTTCTTTGTAACCTATTGTCAGTTTCAAACACATGCCAGTCTGCGGCACAGTTCAGCCCAGAGAAATTAATGGGTAAATGATAAGCATCTCCATAGCTACAAAATTTTGGACATGGTGTTAATCTCTGTAATTCTCACAGGGATGCTTTATTCCATTTAGACTGATAGTTTACTAAGTATGAAAAGTTCTAATTATTTTCAGTTGGCTTTTCCTTGCAGTATGGGGATTCTGCCAGGTTATGTGTATTCATTTAAGTCTTGCAAACAGAAAAAGAGGAAATAGGGTATCAGGATGAAGCCTATAAAAATTTCACTTAACTATATATAACATCAACAATCTTTTTAATAAGTATAAAGAGTTTAAAAATTATGAAATGTTTTTGTTTTGTTTTTTACTGTTTGTCTTTTTGTAATGAATTCAAAAACTAGACAGTCAGTAGTTTTTTTTTTTTTGTGTTGTTGTTGTTGTTTTTTTTTTTTTTCAGATTTGTCAGTGTCCCAAGATAGCCAAGTACAACATTGCTGTTGCATTTGAGTTTCTGTTTTAACTGTTCTCCATTACAGAATCTCTGCTGATTTGGAACTATTCACATTAAATGTTTATGCGGGGCCTAATGCTTTCTGAGGAACATGAATCCTTCCGAAATATGTCAAGTTCCAACTACCATCATGCCATTTTATGGTTGTTCTTGATAAAACCACTTAAAGTGGTTTTAGAAGTTTTCTTGAGAAAGTCTATCAACACATGGGATGGCTTTATTTATTTATTTTTTTTTAGAAAATAATATTTACAAAAAAGAAATACAAAAAAACCCCCTGCAAGTCAAAATTAATTACATCTGTGAATATAAACATTTAAATAAAAACAAAATAAAAGAATGATTTAATTACCAAAACATTGTTTAGAATTTCATGAATATAGGATAGTTCAATATTGCAAAACTATAGTTTCCCTTTTGCATGGTAATATTGAAGCCAGAATCAGACAAGCAGATAGACAAGGGTCAGATCCAGAGAACAGAGGAATTGAAATGTTAATTCCTTGAAAGTCCTTCCTCTATCCTTATCAGGAACCTGCCCCTGCTCTAACCTGTTGCTAAGGTAACCTGCCCAAGGAATTGCCCCTCCCTACAGGGAGTTATAAAGTTGTTAATTAATGTGTCCTGGGCTGCTGGATCTGGCCCTTTCCTGTCCATCTGCTTCTCGCTTTTTGGACATCCCACTGAGCATCTCCTGGGATATTTTTTTCTAGTCAACTACAAGAAGGAGAGATGGGGAAGAGGGCAGGAGAACAAAGGAAGCTCAGGACATATAAAATGGCAAAACACCCTTGCTTCTTGGTATATCAGGATACCAGCTATGGCCCCCTTTTCCCTCTCTGGATATGTCTATGTTACCCCTTTTAAAAATAATACTTGACCAGCAGATCAGGCCCAGCGACTCGCTGAGCGGCAGAGCCACCCCCGCGCCTACAAGGTAGACGCACCTGCCACCCACCGGCAGGTCAGGCCCAGCAACCCGAGGAGGGGCACAGCAGCTCCACGTGCCTGCAAGGTGGGCGGAAACGTGACCACTGACAAAACAGGCCCAGTGGCCCGCCAGACACATCGCCCCGGTTGGGGGAGGGGCAGAGCCTCCGGGCGCCTGCAAGGTAGGCAGACCTGCGACTCACCAACAGATCAGGCCCAGCGACCCGCGGAACGGCAGAACCACCCCCCACGCCTGCAAGGTAGGCGCACCTGCCACCCACCGGCAGGTCAGGCCCAGCAACTCTCGGAGGGACACAGCTGCTCCACGCGCGTGCGAGGTAGGCGGAACCGTGACCACCGACAAAACAGGCCCAGTGGCTCGCCAGACACATCGCCCCGGTTGGGGGAGGGGCAGAGCCGCAACCAGCGCCTGCTAGGTAGACAGACCTGCAACCGACAGAAAGAACAGGCCTAGCGGCCAGCGGAGGGGCAGAGCCACTGCTCACGCCTGCAAGGTAGGCAGACCTGTGACCACTGAAAGAACAGGCCCACCGAAAGTACAGGCCCAGCGGCCTGCTGGCGTGGTAGGCACATTGCCCTAATTGGAGGAGGGGAAGAACCACCGCCAAAGCCTGCGAGGGAGACTTTGCAACCATACAAGAGCAATATAAATATATAGGGGGAAAAATCAATAACACAACAGTTTCACCAAGCAGAAAGAAACGCGATCAGTATGAAAAGACAAGGAAAGAAAGGACCACAAACAATGCAGGTCTACTCAACTTTAGAAGAGGTAATATCTGCAGCAGATGGAATGTCAGATAAAGAATTCAGGATATACATGCTTCAGATGATCTGGAATCTCAAGGAAGACATTAGACAGCAAAATCAGACAATGAAAGACCACTTCGACCACTTCGACAATGAATTACATAAACAAATCCAAGAAGCAAAAGATCAATTATAGAGGAGGAGATAGAGGTTATAAAAAACAATTATAGAGGAGAGATAGAGGTTATAAAAAACAAACAAACAGAAATCCTGGAAATGCAGGAAGCAATAAACCAACTTAAAAACTCAATTGAGAATACTACCAGCAGAGTAGAACACTTAGAAGATAGAACATCAGACAATGAGGACAAAGTATTTCAACTGGAGAAGAACATAGACAGCTCAGCAAAGCTGTTAAGAAACCATGAGCAGAACATTCAAGAAATATGGGATAACATAAAGAGACCAAACTTAAGAGTCATTGGGATACAAGAAGGTATAGAGGTCCACACCAAAGGAATGAGCAATCTATTCAATGAAATAATACGAGAAAACTTCCCAGACTTGAAGAATGAGACAGAATCCCAAATCCTAGAAGCCTACAGGACGCCGAATGTGCAAAATCATAAGAGATCCACACCTAGACACATTATAATGAAGATGCCCAACATAGAGAATAAGGAGAGAATTTTAAAAGCTACAAGAGAAAGGAGGCAGATTACATTCAGGGGTAAACCAATCAGGATAACAGCTGATCTTTCAACACAGACTCTAAAAGCTAGGAGATCCTGGAATAACATATTTCAAACACTGAAAGAAAATGGGTTCCAACCAAGAATTGTGTATCCAGCGAAATTAAGCTTCAGGATGGAAGATGAAATTAAAACCTTCCATGATAAACAAAAGTTAAAAGAATTTGCAGCTAGAAAACCATCTCTTCAAAACATCCTCGGCAAAATATTACAGGAAGAGGAAATGGAAAATATCAATGAAAACCAACAGCGGGAGGTAGTACAGTAAAGGGGGGGGGAATAATCAAAGAGGAAAACAAACCATGTTTAGTAACATAAATAAACAAATATGGCTGGAAGAACAACCCATATCTCAATAATAAGGCTAAATATTAATGGCTTAAACTCACCAATTAAGAGACACAGGCTAGTAGAATGGATCACAAAACAAGACCCAACAATATGCTGCCTTCAGGAGATGCATTTGATAGGAAAAGACATACATAGACTGAAGGTGAAAGGTTGGGAAAAATCATATCACTCATATGGACTTCGGAAACAAGCAGGAGTGTCCATACTCATATCAAATAAAATAGATTTCAAGCCAAAGTTAATCAAAAGGGATAAAGAGGGACACTACATAATGCTCAAGGGAACCATACACCAACAAGACATAACAATCATAAATATATATGCCCCAAACAATGGTGCAGCTATGTTCATCAAACAAACTCTTCTCAAGTTCAAGAATCTAATAGACCACCATACAATAATCATGGGAGACTTCAACACACTTCTCTCGCCACTGGACAGATCTTCCAAACAAAAGTTGAATACAGAAACTATAGAACTCAATAACATAAATAATAACCTAGACTTAATTGACATATATAGAATATACCACCCAAGATCAAGCACTTACACTTTTTTCTCAGCAGCACATGGATCCTTCTCAAAAATAGATAATATATTATGTCACAGGGCAACTCTTAGACAATATAAAGGAGTAGAGATAATACCATGTATCTTATCTGATCATAATGGAATGAAATTGAAAATCAACAATAAAAGAAGGAAGGAAAAATCATGCATCACTTGGAGAATGAACAATAGGTTACTGAATGATCAATGGGTTATAGAAGACATCAAGGAGGAAATTAAAAAATTCTTAGAGATAAATGAAACACAGACACAACATATCAGAATCTATGGGATACATTGAAAGCAGTTCTAAGAGGAAAATTTATTGCTTGGAGTTCAATCCTTAAAAAAAGAAAAAACCAACAAATAAATGATCTAATACTTCAACTCAAAATCCTAGAAAAAGAAGAGCAAAACAACAGCATAAGAAGTAGAAGACAAGAAATAATTAAAATCAGAACTGAAATTAATGAAATCGAAACAAAAGAATTGAAAAAATTGTCAAAACTAAAAGTTGGTTCGTTGAAAAAATAAATAAAATCGACAGACCCTTAGCCACGCTAAAGAAGAGAAGAAGAGAGAGAACTCAAATTACTAGCATACGGGATGAAAAAGGCAATATCACAACAGACACTTCAGAAATACAGAAGATTATCAGAAATTATTTTGAATCCTTATACTCCAATAAAATAGAAGATAGTGAAGGCATCGATAAATTTCTTAAGTCATATGATCTGCCCAGATTGAGTTAGGAGGATATTGACAACCTAAACAGACCAATATCAATTGAGGAAATAGAAGAAACCATCAAAAGACTACCAACTAAGAAAAGCCCAGGACCGGATGGGTATACAGCAGCGTTTTACAAAACCTTTAAAGAGGAACTAATACCAATACTTTTCAAGCTATTTCAGGAAATAGAAAAAGAGGGAGAACTTCCAAGTTCATTCTATGAGGCCAACATAACCCTGATTCCTAAACCAGACAAAGACACTTCAAAGAAAGAAAACTACAGACCAATATCTCTAATGAACCTAGATGCAAAAATCCTCAATAAACTTCTGGCGAACCGGATACAAAAACATATCAAAAAAATTGTGCACCATGATCAGGTAGGATTCATCCCTGGGATGAAAGTTTGGTTCAATATACGGAAATCAATAAATATTATTCACCACATCAATAGGCTTAAAAATAAGAACCATATGATCATCTCGATAGATGAGGAAAAAGCATTCGACAAAGTATAGCATCCCTTTATGTTCAAAACTCTAGAAAAACTAAGGATAACAGGAACATACCTCAATATTGTAAAAGCAATCTATGCTAAGCCTCAGGCTAGCATCATTCTGAATGGAGAAAAACTGAAGGCATTCCCTCTAAAATCTGGAACAAGACAGGGATGCCCTCTCTCACCACTTCTGTTCAACATAGTTCTCGAATTTCTCGAATCACTGGCCAGAGCAATTAGACAGACGAAAGAAATTAAAGGCATAAAAATAGGAAAAGAAGAACTCAAATTATCACTATTTGCAGATGACATGATTCTATACCTAGCAGACCCAAAAGGGTCTACAAAGAAACTATTAGAGCTAATAAATGAATTCAGCAAAGTGGCAGGATATAAAATCAACACGCATAAATCAAAGGCATTCCTGTATATCAGTGACAAATCATCTGAAATGGAAATGAGGACAACCACCCCATTCACAATATCCTCAAAAAAAAAATAAAATACTTGGAAATCAACCTAACAAAAGAGGTGAAAGACTTATACAATGAAAACTGCAGAACCCTAAAGAGAGAAATAGAAGAAGATCTTAGAAGATGGAAAAATATACCCTGTTCATGGATAGGTAGAACTAACATCATCAAAATGGCGATATTACCAAAAGTTCTCTATAGGTTTAATGCAATGCCAATCAAAATCCCAACGGCATTTCTTGTAGAAATAGAGAAAGCAATCATGAAATTCACATGGAAAAATAAAAGACCCAGAATAGCCAAAACAATGCTAAGCAGGAAGTGTGAATCAGGCGGTATAGCTATACCAGACTTCAAACTATACTACAGAGCAATAGTAACAAAAACAGCATGGTACTGGTACCAAAACAGGCGGGTGGACCAATGGTACAGAATAGAGGATACAGAAACCAATCCACAAAATTACAACTATCTTATATTTGATAAAGGGGCTAAAAACATGCAATGGAGGAAGGATAGCATCTTCAACAAATGGTGTTGGGAAAACTGGAAATCCATATGCAACAAAATGAAACTGAATCCCTTTCTCTCGCCATGCACAAAAGTTAACTCAAAGTGGATCAAGGAACTTGATATCAAATCAGAGACATGGCGTCTGATAGAAGAAAAAGTTGGCTATGATCTACATACTGTGGGGTCAGGCTCCAAATTCCTCAATAGGACACCCATAGCACAAGTGTTAATAACTAGAATCTACAAATGGGACTTACTCAAACTAAAAAGTTTTTTCTCAGCAAAAGAAACAATAAGAGAGGTAAATAGGGAGCCTACATCCTGGGAACAAATCTTCACTCCTCACACTTCAGACAGAGCCCTAATATCCAGAATATACAAAGAACTCAAAAAATTAGACAATAAGATAACAAATAACCCAATCAACAAATGGGCCAAGGACCTGAACAGACATTTCTCAGAGGAGGACATACAATCAATCAACAAGTACATGAAAAAATGCTCACCATCTCTAACAGTCAGAGAAATGCAAATCAAAACCACCCTAAGATACCATCTCACTCCAGTAAGATTGGCAGCCATTAGGATGTCAAACAACAACAAGTGCTGGCGAGGATATGGGGAAAAGGGTACCCTTGTACATTGCTGGTGGGACTGCAAATTGGTGCGGCCAATTTGGAAAGCAGTATGGAGATTTCTTGGAAAGCTCAGAATGGAACCACCATTTGATCCAGCTATTCCCCTACTCGGTCTATTCCCTAAAGACCTAAAAAGAGCACACTATAGGGACACTGCTACATTCATGTTCATAGCAGCACAATTCACAATAGCAAGACTGTGGAACCAACCTAGATGCCCTTCAATAGACGAATGGATAAAAAAAAATGTGGCATTTATACACAATGGAGTATTACTCTGCATTAAAAAATGACAAAATCATAGAATTTGCAGGGAAATGGATGGCATTAGAGCAGATTATGCTAAGTGAAGCTAGCCAATCCCTTAAAAACAAATGCCAAATGTCTTCTTTTATATAAGGAGAGTAACTAAGAACAGAGTAGGGATGAAGAGCATGAGAAGAAGATTAACATTAAACAGGGATGAGAGGTGGGAGTGAAAGGGAGTGAGAAGGGAAATTGCATGTAAATGGAAGGAGACCCTCAGGGGTATACAAAATTACATACAAGAGGAAGTGAGGGGAAAGGGGGAAAATATAAGGGGGAGAAATGAATTATAGTAGAGGGGGTAGAGAGAGAAGAAGGGAGGGGAGGGGGGAGGGGGGATAGTAGAGGATAGGAAAGGCAGCAGAATACAACAGACACCAGAATGGCAATATGTAAATCAATGGTTGTGCAACTGATGTGATTCTGCAATCTGTATACGGGGTAAAAATGGGAGTTCATATCCCACTTGAATCAAAGTGTGAAATATGATATATCAAGAACTATGTAATGTTTTGAACAACCAACAATAAAAATTAATTTAAAAAAAAAAAGCTTTCAAGAATGTACTGTTATCTCCACTTTAAAGTAGAGAATCTAAGGCTCAAAAATTAACAGACTTTTCCATGTCAGACCGCTAGTAGGTGGTAAAGCTAGGATTTAAAACTGGCAGATTGGTTCTGTAGTCTATGTTTGAACCAGTATACTATGCTTCCCTATCAGGCAAGCAAAATTTAAAAGGACTCAGCTGGTGAGGATATGATATGTAGGGGGAGAAAATGGGAACAGAATACCTACTAGAAAGATAATGTAGAAATCCTGTATAGGGTATTGATGGTTTTATATTAGATGTAGGTAACAGGAATAAAAAAAATGAAATACAAGTATATTAGGTATGTAAGAGTAAGACCAAGAAAGACAAGTTTGCTCATGTTCATATAATTTATCACGTTTTTCTCATATTTCCAGAAAATGTTTGCTCTTTCCAGAGCAGAACATGTTTTCTTGGAATATGCCAATTCATTTTCATTTGTTACTTGTTTTACTTCTCCTGCAGTTGGGTCTTACATCATCTCATTGTTGAAAGATTGAACTGAGAGTCTTAAATAGAAAATAAAAAGCAATTAACACCTACAATAAAAAAAATTACAAACCCCATCCCCACAGCTTTATTGTGCCTCTAATCCTTGTAGGAAACAATATATCTTTTTTTTTTTTTTTTTTTGCACATTGAAACAGATCTTCAATAAACAGAGGAACAGTATAAGAAAAGCTATATGGGGAACTGGAGTTGTGGCTCAGTTGTAGAATAATGGCTGGCATATGTGAGGCCCTGGGTTTGATGATCAGCACCAAGTATAAATTAATAATTAAGATTTTTTTTGGTGGTGCAGGGACTGAACCCAGGGCCTTGTACAAGGGAGGCAAGTACTCTACCAATTGAGCTATATCTCCAGCCCATGCCTAATCAATGTAATTCTGCAACCTGTATACTCAGAAAAATGAGAAAATATGTCCCATCAGATAAAAATGTATGATATGTCAAGAACATTGTACTGTCATGTGTAAGTAAAATAAATTTAAAAAATAAATTAATAATTAATTAAATAATTTAAAAGGAAATCTGTATGCTCAGAGACATAGATTCCTCACCTAAAAGAGTCTTTTATATATCTATTCATTAGGAATATCCATTAGTTTTCTGTGTTCATGCTTCACAATATAACTATAAGCTCCTGAGGGTGTAAGGGCCCTTGAATGGGGGCTGTTCTGTGAGTTCCCCTTATGAAGTTGGAAACAGACGTTTCTGTGTTGAGACCATTCTTTGAGGGAAGAAAACTATGCTCATGACATGTCACAAGATGGAGTCCCTTCCTTCCATCAACTGTCACCCACTCCACAACTGCCACTCCTGGAATTCCCAGTGCTCAGAACCCAGTGACCTCATCTTGAGGAAATAATGGGGCTGGGGCCTTCTGAGGACTCCCATTGGTGGAGCGAGGAGTGGGTGAGTTCATTCTTTCCAGAGCCACAGGCCTGGTAACAAGCCTCGTACAGATGGATTCCTCAAGCCTCAAAATGATGGATTCCTCAAAGGAGGACCTGGGCCTTCCTGGTTGTAAGTGCCCCTCTCATCCTTAGAGAGTAGGGAAATACCCTTTGTAGGCATGGGGTGGTGGCTGTCTCCATAAAGTGATAAGCAGTTAAGAGATAGACTCCACCAAAAAAGGGAGGACTCCTTGAAGACACAGACAACATTCTGCCCAAACAGAAAAGATACATGGGAGTCCTTCAAGGACCTTGCCCTTAGTGAGGCTTCTCAGTCTGAAGAATGGCATGGGTCCTGGACTGGGAGCCAGAAATTCTGACAGAGTCTGGGTAAGTCATGGCCCCTGTAGACCTAGTGTTCCTCATCTGTCAAAGGCCAAAGTGGCCTCTCAAAGTTCCTGCCAAAATAGCTTGGACTCTATCAGAAGACAATGTGGCAAGTCTTGCAAGAGGAAGGGAAGGAATGAATGGATGACTGAGCCAAATCAAGGAGAGGAATGAGAAACAGTTCAGGTCTCAAGCTACAGCTGTCAGCCAACTTTTCTCTTTTCTTTTTTTTTACTGCCTCAGTGTGGGTCCCATGGTACTTTGTATGGCTGGGGATGTGCGCTCTGATAATTGGTGGATGCATGATGTTTCTACACTGGAGGAAGAAGCTGCAGCGGGAGGAGCGGGCCCAGCAGTGGGTGGAGGTGATGAAAGCTTCAACATTCACTTACAGCCCGTTCCTCTACTGGGTCAACAAACAACGCAGATATGGCATCACCGCAGCCATCAAGACAGGCCCTCCCAGGGCTGTTGCCAATGCTGAGATTAAAGTTCACATTTCAGATATTATGTGGGAGCAGGAACTCTCATAAAGACAGATGTTATACCTTCAGAGTTAGCAGCCACAAAGCAGAGGATCCTTTTCTCCTGCAACTTGCTTTGGTGGCTGCACAGCATCCCTTAGTTAACCCAGTGCCAAATCACCAGACCACATCACCATTCCAATTGTCTTTCTGGAGATACCCTCTGCCCCACCCCTCTGCAAGTCAAACCAACCTCACATGCTGGACTACTCTGCCACCTACCTCTTTCTCAAGTGTCCTGAAAGGCATATCCACTTCTAATCCCTTCAGACACTGTCCCATGGGGTGAACTATTTCAATGTGTCTCCTCTGGCTTCTCAGTTGTAACCACCGCTCACTGAAGGAGGGAGCTTCAGTTATCAGAGGTGGTAGTAAAGAGAACTAACCTAGAGCATAAGATAATAACATAGAGGTCAGAGCCCATAGATTTGTTACATTATTAAAGATTTTTGAAAAGTGAAAAAAAAAAATAATACCTGCTTTATATGCTTGCCTCCGAATTATACTTAAATATGTGAAGAAGCAGTACTTGTCACTGATAACCTGTGGTATCAATATGATGAATATTACATATATGTCTAATTTTTATGAATGTTGAAAAGAGTTTAAATAAATATCATATTAAATAATGACATCAGATGTTTCACCCAAATTCACTGTCTTTTCTTTATTATGAACCAGAATACCATTTGAAAATTAAAAAAAAAATAAATAAAAAAGTAATCCCTCTTCACATCAAGCTTATTTAATTTTATTGAACAACTGGTAGCAAATGAATTAAGATATTTCAATAAATTAAGAAGTGTAAATATTTGAAAAGTTAAAATATTTCAGTTGAAATACTTCAGAATAATAAAACGAGATATTAAAAATTCACAAATACATAAACAAAATAGTTTTATTGCATTGCTATAATAAATTATTTGAAACAATAATGGCAATATAATCCCTTTCAAAATAGAATCAGAGCACAAGAATAGATATAGAACAAAATATAAGTCACAGTAAATATAAAGATGAAATAAAATTTTAATAGATTATGAAAAAAAAACTTCACTGGTATTTTAACCAAATTTTACCAAAATTATAGTTAATTTTGAGAAAATAACACAAATTCACATTTTAAAATTCAGCCAAAATACAGTAATGAAGCCTGAAATATCATGAAATATTAATATAGAAAACAATAGTAATTATTAGAATTTTGAAATATATAGAGAAGACTAAATCTATATACCCAGTCTGGAAATATATACAAGCACTTTTTATGAGTTAATATTAAAAGAAGTATAGTAACTTAAAATGAGTGAGACAATATATAGTTGACAATAATTGGTGTTGGGAAAATTTTCACTAACATAAATTCTAGACAAAAAATAAAAATATACAACATTAATTCAAAAACAGCATAAAATATAAGTTAATTCTTTTCACCATTGTACCAGAACACAAGAATAGGTGTAGAATAAAGTAAAAACATAGGAAATATAGGAATAAAATAATAAAACTTTTAAAAGTATAGATTTATTAGGTAGTAAATTTTTTTTAAAAAGATATGCTGGTATATTAAACCTAATTTTATCAAAGATAAAGAGACAGAGAATATGATGGTAGTTATCAGAGAGGAAAGAGTAAATAAGATTTGTTTTTTCTAAGATATAAAGCATCAGATGAAAAAGTTTTCAGGTCTATTTTCTAACAAAGTAAATTTATTTAAGATTACTGAAATACACACTTAAAAATGGTTGTGATAGTAAATATTATGCTATGTGTTTTTAAGTATAATAAAAATTGAAGGAAATTAATTTTAGTAATTGATAAATTGATCAATAACTTTCATAATAACATAAGAAAAGTGTGGTCATATCTGAAAACTATATACACATAATGTATCACAAATGAGAAGGAAGAAGAATTGAAATTAAAAACAGAAAAATGCGTGAGGTATACTTGAGTCATGCATGTATACTTGTAAATAACTTGGAGAAAATATTTTTACTATGGTTTAAAAATAGATTTTTTCCATAGTTTTTTCAGCTTATAATTTTTACATAGTTCTCTACACATAGTTTATATTTTATGTCTTCACATAATGATTCAGTTTTCAAACAACAGTTGCAAAATTATTTGTGAAATATACTTTTATTTTCACTATATTGTGTCAACAAGGCTGCCCCATATATAATAACTTCTAATTAACATATATTAAGTGATGGGGTATATCCTGTATGTATCTTGTTTTTCAGAATGCTAAGAAGTATTTTATTACATTTCTCAAATTTAAATAGAATCTTTACCTAGAAATTTCAATGTGCAGCCAATTGATTTTTGCATATATGAGTCTATATACAAAATATATATTGTTCATATAATAAGATTCTGTTATTTGAAATAACTTGTATTAGTAATAATAGTTATCAAGCATTTGGAATATGATTTAAGAGCATGTTATCTTTTTGTTGGATATGGTTTTACATATCATAGTCAACTTATTTGCATTTACAAGTATTTGACAATTATATTCTGCACTTTGTTTCTTACAAAATTCTTAAAGTTTTTTATTATTCTGAATCCTACAATTTAGGGCTAATTCTATTCATTCTGGAATTCAAATATTTGCATGTTTGTGAATTTCATTGTATAATAACAGGTGGCTAAAAGCTTCTGATGCCTTGGTACCTACCAAATTCTCATAGTGACTCGCTGCTAAGTAGAAAACACTCATTGTCATTCAAAGCTAATACTAAAAAGCAGCAGAGTATGAGAATTTAAATAGAATATATACTATTTCTAAGCCTAATGCAAATTGATTTAAAAAAAAAAAAAACTCCACAAAACTTACCCATCATGTCAATAAACAAAAATTATTTGAAAGAAATGTGAATGCTTGGTTTCATTTTCACTATTTATTCCATAATGAAAAATTATTTACTTTCATCAACCCCAATTTAACTAATTTATTTCCCTTGTGTACACTGCCCTGCCTTTTAAGCCCCAATAAAATCCATGGTCTAAGTTCTTCATACCCTCCTGCTCTCCTAGTGTCTTCCCCATGTGACCCTTTATGAACCGCTTTTCCACTGGTTTCTAAAGCCTGTGATTATTATAAGCTTTCTTTTCCCAAATCTTTTCTGTCTCCCCTTGGGACCACACCTGACTGTCCATCACATTAGAAAGTAAACATACACAAAGCCATTCCCCTTGTAGAGGCTAGAAAACATGAGAAACTTGACTGTATAGTCTGTGTTGCAGCTAGTTTAGGAATATGCTAAAAAAATACAAAGAGATTCAATTAAGTATTCTGAGCAAGTATTTTCTTTTTCTCACTAAAAATAAGAGATTTTCAAGGAGACAGTACACTTGATTTCTTTAGAGGGAGTGTAGTAACCATGCAGCCAAGATCTATGGTTACTGTACAATGATCCTTGAAGAAAGGACACAGCCAAAACAAATAGCTGAATTTAGTTGAGAAGAATGTGAGAAACCCAAGGGCCTTGATAACATCATCCTGCTGCTGAATTAATAGAACCTCTTGAGTTCTTGCCATGTGGGCAAAGGATATCCTTATTGCTTAAGTCACTGTCAGTTGAGTTGTTTGTTACTTGCTATGAAAGGGTGCCATCTGGTTATCATCATCATCTGCCCATGATGGTAGTTACTGAAACATCCATCTTCCTGTGGAGTCCTTATTCATCAGTGCATATGGGTTGCCACTAAATCATCCTTCATTTTAATCCTCAAAAGTCTCACTGAAGGAAATCATCCTTTTGCTCCTGTAAAGGAAACTAGGTGATATTACTTAAGACCATCTACTTAGATTCTTCATATGCCTTTTTTTTCTTTAGTGTCAGTTTGTGTTTCCCCTACCCCTTAATTCGATCCAAAAAACAAAATACATGTTTGTTTGTTTGTTTTTCTGATTTAAATAATACAAAACTTTCTGGAATGCTACATCTCTCTTGTATCTGCCTAATGTATAGGAAAACAAAGATGCTTTTCACAGAAAGTTTCTACCATCTTGCTGGGAGCCATCAGCCAAGTAGGTATGTCTAGTGGAAGGACTTCTGAAAGGTGACCTTGCTCAAGGACCAGGGCAGGATCCGTGTTTAGGGTGTTCCCCCTTTAGAATAGGGCAGTTTAGCATAATAGGAGAGTAGGGTGTTTCCCCTTTAGAATAGGGTGGTTTAGTAATAGGAGATTAGGGTGTTCCTCTTTTGGAATAGGGCGTATCCTGCTGCTGAGTTCCTCTTGAGTGCTTAGGGTCAGACAGTATTTTTTGAGAGACAGAAGCCCATGCGGTGTGGATTTAGGCAGGAGTGGATTTGGGCGGATTGGATTTGGGCAGAGAACGTGGATTTCCCCAGAACGTGTTTGTAGACGGCCGGTGTGAGATCGGGAATAAAGAATTGCTGTTTGAATCTACAAGCTGTGTGGAGACTCGTGATTTGTGCCCAGCCAGAGACTGCGGCACCATCTACCTAGTACTACTTCGAGACCCATCTCCATTTATCTTTGATTTAAGCATTTATTTCCCCAGACTTAAGGGCCTTGAACTCTGTTTTTACATGTCTCACTCCAAAAGTCTATTGTTTGTGCCCTAAGTTCTTTCTGCTCCCATCAAGGACTAATCATGTGAAATTCAAAATTTAGAAGAGGCTGCTTTAGGCTAACATCTCTTTCCCTGGGGTTAGTGAGCATAAAACTGTTTATGTTCTATTGAAATAAGTGAGGGAATAAGAGGTATCAGAAAACAACAAAAATAGGATTATTAATATTTCAAACTTATGAACCTAGCACACACAGGTTTATATTTAGAGGGTACTAGTACGTTTTCAACAAATCATTTTATTTTCTTTTTCAGTCCCTGAATGTGTGAACTGGGTAAAGGTGGTTCTCTCCCTTGGTACATTTCCCAAAGAGAGTGGAAATAAGAAGATCTTCCTATTTTAGGAAATAGGAAAAACTACCTATTTTAGTTCATTTTCTGGTGCCTAGGGTAAGCAAAATTCATTATATATTCAACAGTGTTGAATATCACCCTAAGACTCAGCTTCACAGTTTCAAATGAAATGTAGCTATATTCAACAGAAGACTAATTCTAGAGGCATTTTATAAAGCACTTGTTATAGAGAGTCTTCTGAGACTTGGCCCCAATATCTGAAAATAAATGGTTAGAATTAGGGAAAGTGTAATTCCAAAGTTTTATAAGTTAGAGGTAAAGCTTAGTTGGAGGAAGGTATTCATTTGGGAGAAGTAGGATTATGGGAATCAGTTAAATGGACCTTTGGTGATATAAGTGAGAAAGAAAATTCTTTTAATAAAAATAAAATTTTGGAACAATATTCAATTACTCTGTGTATTAATATCTAAAATTGTCTTCCCTGAGCTAAATTGCTTATTTCCAGGAAGATAATTATGATGATGATGCTGCTGAAGTCTTTTCTGTAGAATTATGCAAGAAATGAAAGGTTTTTATTTGTTGTTGCTGTTCCTGTGGATTCTTTTGTTTTCACCCTTCGTTGAAAAGGGAAGTCCAGTAGACAATGAGTGGATAATGAATTTCATTTTGGTAAAAAGGTAAAAAGAAATTTTAGATTCATTCATAATATAAAGAAAACTTGATTAAAATCTTGTGTTGCCAATGAATTCTAGGAGACATTCGGGTTTTTTTTTTTTTTTGTTGTTGTTGTTCTTGAAAGTTCTTCCTATTTTGCATTTTATTTTGTGCTCTTCAAGTTCAATGAATGTATGCTGAATTTTCAGACTGTATTTCTTAGTGTCAGGGAGTGGGATTTGAAGTGTCTTTATGGAATATGTCTATACATTGACAACAAAAGTCAGAGGACAGTTATTGAATAGGAAGCAGTGACTTGCAAGGAATCAGGCAGTCTTCAATAGGGGTAAGCTGGCTATACCTCTAGGTGAAAACCTTTGAGGATCAGGAGAGCATACACTACGTCCCTGAGGAGGGTCACCTTAGAGTGACCTCAGAACAACTGAGGGCTTCTATATAGTTAGTTTTTAATAGCAGATATTCTACATAAGTTAATCACTATAAGTTAATCACTACCCCTTTCATCTTTCTTCTTTTTCAACAGTTTTTTTTTTTTAATTTTGATCAGGGAAACCACAGACCTCCTCGTGTTCATGATTTCACAAAATTAAGCAGAATAATTTTAGCTCTTGCTAGCACCACTATAAAATACAGCTGGTACTGTGCAGACATCCACCAATAAGAGCAGAGGATGCTTTAAGACTACAGTGAGATTCTTGAGATCTGATGCTGTGGGGGTGCTCCTGGGTTTACAAATTGTCCTAGCTGCTGAGACTAAAACTGTAAGAAGACGACAAGGAGGGTTTGAATCAGTAGCTGTTTGGCAAGTATAGGGAAGAAAACCGATTATTTATCTCTTATCCTTTGCCAGGTTCGTGGCTGACACCCCTGTGACAAAGGTAGATAACAAAGAAGAGTGTAACAAAATTTTTTAACCAAAGTTTTACATGACAGGGGAGCCTACATGAATGAAGACTAAAAAAAAACAGGTAAAAATGTGTTCTTAAAGTTAGTTTCGGTTAAGAGTAGTCATATAAAAGTGTGATTGGGAAAAAAAAGTGGGTATGATATAATGGTAATAAACTGGGAGCAATTTAAAGAGGCCTGTTTGTTCAGATTCTTTTTGGCATTTCCGGGTCTTCACTACTTTCTTTAGAATATAGGGAAAGACACCTGTCAAATGAGGGCCCCTAAGGGGGAAAGGGAGGGAAAAGGTCAGATACTGCTTCTGACATTTTCTCAATTTCCTTTAGTTTAAAATACTCAGTATGTCAAGATGCCATATCTGAGGATGTCATTTTCTGAGTCCTGATACAAGTAATCCATAAGTATTTCAATATAAAATGAGTGTAAAGGCCACGTATTGGTACAAATCAGATGCTCAAATCTCTACTGAAGAACAAGTAATTATTTGAATTGTAGCTAATGAGGAGTGAGGTGAAGTTTACTAAGCAGATGTTAGAGAAAGAAAGTTTCTTTAGGAAAGAAGAAACACATAATAAGAGACACCCCAAACACACACGCAAAGACTGAATGCTTATATTCATGGTTGACACTGCTGTGTTTTAATGCACTGGCAGAAACTGTGAGCAGCATTTTGCAATTATAAGTGGGACAGACAAGGGAAACGACTGACTTTCTGAGCAAAGTATAGAATAAAGGAGGAAAAAAAATGGATCCTTAAAGTAAATCTGGATATTGACTAAAATTAGCCTATAGGTACTTGTTCTATTGTAATACCATGTACTTATACACTTTTCCTTTAGGCTTCTTCTGGTAATAGTCTTTTTCAATATACCTCGATTTCCTGCTTTTAAGCCTGATATTTTTTCATTAATAACCTGAATGTCACAGGAAAAGATGAAAAATGGTTGAGAACTTGGAGACATAGTTAGGGCTATTCTAAGAATTCTTCAATTGAGGCTTAGAGAATTTGTGAAAGTGGAGTTGTTACCACTGGAAGAACATACTGGATTTCCTCTAGAGGATATCAAATCACACTTATGGTAACAATTTTATTAGCAATGATCAATCATTACTATATTACAAATAAAAATATAAACCCTTGATCCTTTACATGTAATTCTTAAATGCAAAGTTGTGTGATTACTTTATTTCATTTTTCATCTGTTATTTTATGACCCACTTTTATGAAGAAAAATATTTCAGCTCACATATCTAAATTACAGTCTTTCATAAATGTTTACATATGATCAGAAAAATCAATACTTGATTTTTTGTAATTATTATCAATAAGTTCATGAAAATAAAACAAAGTATTCCATCAAATAATAAAAAAATGAAAAATAAATTTTACTTTAGAATGGATCATACAAATTGGACATACAGTCTTAATTGATTGTTATTTAGGTGATAAGAAAGAACTAATTTTTCTTACTGATTATGGAAGGATATCACAGATACTTTTCTTTTAAAAATATAATCTTAATGTATTGTTTAAATTTTCTAAACTCATTAAATTTTAATAATATTTAATTATTAAAAGGGCAGACTGAATGACTATGGCTATTGTTCTTAAAAAGTCCAGAGAACAAAAGAATACTGGGTTTTTAAGCTTCCTTTTAACTAAAACAAAACACACCAAAAAGCTAATATACTAAAACAAGGAAAATAAAATAATTAAATACAAGTGCCTCATAATACAATTTTGTGTATAAGAATTAAATGTTTTTGACAATACACATAAGCATACTATCTCTAATTTAAGCACTGTTTAAGAACAACTTACATAATTATTCTCTGATAGATTGAATTATAGATGCTTATGCATAAACCATACTACCAACCTTTCAAATTTGTATTTAAATGTTTAAAATGTGATGGATTTATGACTGTGACTTCTTCTCAGAATAATGACTCTTCTTGTCTTTGTTTTTGGCTTTATTAAATCACTACTAGCATGGTTTCTGATTCCAGAGAACATAAAAGTTTGATGACACAAGCATGCATTAGTCACAATGTTTTGTGTTCTGAGCACAAAGCCACAACACTTGTTGTTGATTAAGACTACAAAAAAAATTCTGCACTTGAGAATTCAATGTTTGTTCTTTTCCTAAACACACAATTTTTTTTACCTCTCCTCAAATGCCAGTGTTTCAGTGAGATATTCTATGGTTATCCAATATAGAAGAGCAATCTGTTCCCAACAATGGAAATTTATGGTTTTTTTTTTTAAAAAATTTTATTAGTTGCACAATACAATGATCTTGACATATCATACATTTGAATCAAATGGGGTATAATTTCTCATTTTTCCAAGTGTACAATCTGTTCCCAACAATGGAAATTTATGTTTTTATGTTTTTCTTACCTTGATTTTTTTTCTCCCTAGCACTCATCATCTGACACATTAAATACCTCATTGTTTCCTATTTTGACTTACTTGCCTTATATCACTAAAATGCAATCTCCACAAGGACACTTATTTATTCTTTAATGTTATATTCCTGGAGCTAATGGGAGAGACACATAGTAGGCATTCGAAAGATATCTGCTCAATCAACTTCACAATAACTGCCACAGAGAATACAACAAAACCTAAAAATTTGCAGAAATCTTAAACCAAACAATTAAGTCTCTCTCAGAAGCATTTTCAAAATTTTCAGTGCATGCTCAATAGCATTTCATTATTGCATTTACAGCTGTGTGATTACAAAAACAAAATTCTAGGGTTTTTGTTGCTGTTGTTGTTAGAATAAGGTTGTATAAATTATAAGAATAAAATACATAACTATTGTTTTACCAAAGGAAATAAATGCAAATATAATGCAGTACCTCAGTGATTTACAAATATATTGTCAGTGTAATATGAAGATAAATGTACATGTTGCATAATGATTTGCTATAAAACATTTTAAAAGTAGCATCAAACAAAGAACAAGCTGATCTCTGTAATGTCAGGCTGCATCACATTATGCAGTATCCACAACACTGGAAAATTCAAAATACATATTACGTGGTTTGTCTTATTTATAAAATATTCAAAGATATCTGATTTCTTTAGATTGAAATTAACAACTCTGGGCTCCTAATGAGGAAGGATAGAGCTGTCTCAATTTCTTAATATTAAGTAGATAGGTTTAGCTATTTTCCAGAGATAGTTCAAAGGCTTATCAATGTATCAATCTCTGACCACAGATAAAGGGTTTCCTTAAATCATGATTGAAAGAAGTACAATATATGGAGCAGTAATCTGGTGTATTCTGAGAAATATAAGAAAGGATACATATGACATGGACCAGTGAATGAGAAAATACCTTTAAGAAAGTATCAATTGGAGCTGGAGTTGTCAGCAGTAGAGTGCTTGCCTAGAAGTAAAAGGCACTGGGTTCAATCCTCAGCACCACATAAAATAAATAAATAAAATATTGTGTCCAACTAAAATTTAAAAAAAATTAAAAATATCAATTAGCAAAAATTCATGTATACACTGATATAACAATAAAATTCATAGAATATGCTCTCATTAAAACAGTGAGTCATGTAATACAATAAGAATTAAAAATATAAAGAAAACAAACATTCGATTCAAGCATATCAATTTTAAAACATTTGGGCAAATACCCTTTGGAGCGAGGAAATTGTCATAACATAAGCACATTTACCAATGTACTATGAAATTTTTTCCATACAGTTAATTTTCTTCTTATTTAAACATTATGTATACCAATGCTAGCTTTTTAATGTTTATGTCAGGAATTTGAATAAGTTATCTATAATATTATAGATGTGCAGTAATAGGAAGATATGATGCTTATACTCAAGTCGATCTTATCTAGATTGCTACATTATCAGTTGAGGGATTTTTCACAAAACACACATACTTCATTAGTGAGACATAAATATTTTGTCCCTAACCCTCAATGGCATTTATAAGATTCTTCTGTTTTTAATTCCTCAGAAATGAAATTTGTTTAAACTAGGACCAGTATGGTTTTTTATTATAAAACAACTTATTATTTTTACCAGGAAACTTTATATTTTTTTCATATAGAAACCAAAGCCTGAAATGAATGCTTATATTATCAAATCTCTCTTCTGTCCTCTCTATAATTTCATGTTGTTCTATTCTATTTTATCTGAACTTAAAGGTTGTGATAAAGAGCAAACAATTATTAATGTCAATATGGACATCAAATATTTGGTGATAAAATTCTAAAATAATAATCTAGACAACTATATTATCTAATTATCAAATGTAAATGGATTTATGTATTAACATACCTGATTTAGTCAGGATAACAGTTGACCTTACAAAAAAACATGAGAAAAAGGAATTGTCCCATCTCCTTGGAAGCATGTTGTTTTTCTTAGGTGTGAGTGAAAGTCTTCTGAGTCTTTGGGCATGATTTGTTTCCTGATTTAGGCACTACTCTTTCTCCTCATTGTTCCTTATTTATATACTGCTTTTAACCAGTAATACAGGAATGTAAGTCACTGAGGTACAGTGACCAGGAATATGATAGCACTCATTGTGAATGGTGGATGAGAGACAGAGGAAGCCCACAAAAGTGGTGACCTCAAGACACTGATGAACTGTACTCAAACTTCCTAACTTGACCTGGTTTTAATACAGAAAAAAATGATCTATTATTTCTTTATATCTGCCGCAGTCTGGCTGGGCACAAAATCACAAGCCACTCACAGCTTTGTAGATTCAAACAGCAATTCTTCATTCCTGATCACACACTGGCCCTCTACAAACACGTTCTGGGGAAATCCACGTTCTCTGCCCAAATACTCTCTGAATCCTGGGAGAACTCAACAGGAACTATAGGAGTGGGCACGCCTAAGGCAGCAGGATACGCCCTATTCCCAGCAGGGTACACCTGAAACCTGGAACCGCCCTAAACCCAAGGAGAGCCCTAAACCCTGATCTGCCCTAAACCCGGATCCGCCCTGGTCCTTGAGCAAGGTCACCTTACATGCAATGTCACTGCAAAATGTCCAAGGCAAGTCCATTTTACCACGAGTCCTTCTTCTAAGCAACATGGGGTATGCTGGCAAGGAAATTGTCATACCTACTTGGCTAATGGCTCTCAGCATATATCTATGTTGTACAGCTGAAGGCAATCCACCATTGATATTTTCTCCCATCCAAACTCACTGTGTTTTCTAGAATCCTATTCCATATATAAAAATAAGAGAAATCCTACATAAATTATCATAATTTTCAGAATTATCTTCTCTTTGTCTGAAATCCAAATTCAAACTAAAATTATCATATTTTCTGAAACTTTAAAAATATGCTATTTAATTTTTCCTAGTTCCTCATATGTTAGAACCTGCATAAGGCACATATAAATGTGTCATTCAACCACTGAAATAAAAATTAATGCAACACCCACAGGTATGAATAATATTTAATTTATTATAGTCTTACTACATCCATATATTAATGTTCATTGTATTTAAGCACCTTATCCCTATATATACAAACTGATTGTTAACATCAAACATAAGGCTTCTTCTCAGATATTTTAAGTTAAAGATTTCTTCATCTGATTCAAAATGCTATTGGAATATTCTCTTCTTTTCCCCCCTTATCACTTAAAACCTCTATTCTTTGACCCTTCTAATATCTCTATAAAAATTTTCTTTCCTCCCTATTCTTTTCTATGAGACAATATCAAAACTGTACTCTTGCTGTTATAAACTATTTTCCTTTCTTTAAAGACTTTTTGAGGTATCCCCTAACAAAACAGAATCAAGATCAATAAAGCTGTTTACTTACACCTTTCTATATACAGGAAACTTGATGGTTTACCAAAAAATAAAAAAAGAACACAGTATGGCTATGTTGACAATAAATTATAACCACTAGCCTAAATTGGGCCTGAAAAATTACCTATAATATTTGTGGATATGTTACATAACACATCTCTTAAATAGCATGAAAGGTAATAGAAGTACTTAAAACTGCTTGATAACAGAAGGAACAGAATTCCACAGCAAGCATGTTTACATAAGTAAGTATAAGTAAATTTACAGATAAAATTATTGAAAATTGAAAAGAAATTTGTAAATATTGCATATGTATTATATATACTATGCATTTATATTATATATTAATGTTTGTATATAGTTTTTATTTTGTATAAATAGTATTTGTATTACATATTTATTATGTATATTTATTATGTTTACTCACAGTTTCAAAAATTGCTTGTAACTTATTGTACTTGAAATATATGGCCTTCATTCAAAAGATGGAACTGAATTGTGTATGGAAGATATGTTTTCCATTCAACAAGCATTTAGTTTTATTCTATTACAAATAAAAAGCAAAAAAGTTTGTTTTAAAATATCTTCTCCTATCAACATCAAATTACTTCTCATTTAAAAATATCTACGAAACATAGCAGGATCAGTTTCTGAGAAATGCATCATTATATGATTAAGTCATTGTGCTCACATTATAGGATGTACTTACAAATTATAGAATGTACTGGATGGTAAAGTCCAATTACTCAGAATGGCTTCTTGATATAAAAATTAGATGCAATAGATACAAGATGTGTGAAGTTGTTGCCAATGTAATATGTCATGTTGTTTTTTACAGTAAACATTTTTAACAAGTAGAAAGAGTATATGTTTAATGATGAAAATATATTTTAAAACATATGTAAACCTTTAACATAGTTGATTACTAGCATTATCAAGTATTTTACACTGTATGTAATTATTTTACTATACTTTACATGCTTGAAATTACAGTATATATTTTATACCATCATCATGACAAACATGTGAGTAATGTGTTCTTATGATGTTAAAATGGCATCATCACCATGAAATGTTCAGATCCATTATAATTTATAGAATTATCTATATATAGTCTACCATTGACAAAAACACTGTTATGTAGCAAAAACATAAAGTAATAAAACCCATAAAGGTAAAGGTCAAAAGAAGTAATATTTTGGTAGGCTGTCTAACAGATGTATAATTGCCAAAGTTGGAACATATTGTACATATTGTTTATTCCTAGATTTCCATATGAATAGACCATAATTCTATTTCTATGTTCAAAGTAATTCTAAGACAACATTTTAATGACACCAAACTATCCTAACATAAATCAAATACAGCTACATATTCTACAATTGATAGCACTTTGTACCAGGAATATTAACATTAATGCACCAATAAATTTCGTTATAAATATAACTTTGTGTTCTTAATTATTTGCTTAGAATTAATTGATTTTATTCTGCTTATAATAAATATCTCCTACTAATATTCTAGATATTAATACTTACAACAATCATTCAGGAAATCAGAACTAATATATATGATAACACAGGTTTTAAAACTCAGTATTTTAAGTTATTAATTTCTCCATCACAAACTCAGTTACCACCTGTTTCACTCTTCCTGCTTAGAATTGCTTTAGCTATTTTGGGTTTCTTATTTTTACAGATGAATTTCATGATTGTTTTTTCTATTTCTATGAGGAATACTATTGCAATTTTGATTAGAATTGCATTGAATCTGTATAGTGCTTTGGGTAGTATGGCCATTTAATAATATTAATTCTGCCACATATCCATGAGCAAAGTAGATCTTTCCATCTTCTGAAGTCTTTTTCTATTTCTCTCTTAAGGGATCTGTAGTTTTCGTTGTATAGATCCTTCAGCTCTTTTGTTGATTCCCAAGTTTTTTTTTTTTTTTTTTTGAGAATATTGTGAGTGGGGTAGTTTTCCTCAATTACTTTTCAGAGGATTTGTCACTGATAAAAGAAATGCCTTTGATTTCTTTGATTTATGGGTGTTGATTTTATATCCTGCCACTTTGCTGAATTCACTTACTAGTTCTAGAAGTTTCCTGGGGTTTTTTTTTTTTTTGGGGGGGGTCTTCTAGGTATGGAATCATATCATTACCAAATAGTGCTAATTTAAGTTCTTCTTTTCTTATTCCTTTAATTTCTTTAATCTGTCGAATTGCTCTGGCCAGTGTTTCAAGAACTATGTTAAATAGAAGTGGTGAGAGAGGGCATCCCTGCCTCAGTCTGGCTGGGCAGGAATAACCAAGCTGCCACAAAGCCTTGTAGGTTCCAACAGCAACTACTTTATTTCAACTTTCACCGGCACTGTACTGCATTGTGCTTTTCCACCAACACCACCCACTCGGCCCTTCCAGAAACCCCTCACACCAGAAATCCCTACTCCGGCAGGCACTTCCCCAACCAATGGGCGCTCTCTGGGAATCCCCGTGAGAACTCCAAAGTAGCAGGCACCCAATGCATCAAGAGCCACCCCATTGGTCAAATATACAATACAATCAATCCAGCATCACAGCAATTATATATAGCTTAACTCAAATCATCATCTCAATGGTTCCCTGGCTTCACCTTTCAAACATTCCCTCTGGCAAATGCCAGGCATCATTCTTACCAGCCAGTGGCTCTCAACACAACCCTGTCTTGTTCCCATTTTTAGAGGAAATGCCTTTAATTTTTCTCCATTTCAATGATGTTGACCTGAGGCTTATCATAGATAACCTTTATGATGTTGAGGTATGTTCCTGTTATCCCTAGTATTTCTAGTGTTTTGAAATACTAGGGATAACAGGAAAATATAACATACTATATTTTATCAAATGTCTTTTCTGTGTCTATTGAGATGATCATATGATTCTTATTTTTAAGTCTATTGATGTGATGAATTACATTTATTGATTTCTGTATGTTGAACCAAACTTGCATCCCTGGGATGAATCCCATTTGATCATGGTCCACAATCTTTTTGATATGTTTTTATATTCGATTTTCCAGAATTTCATTGAGAATTTTTGCATCTATGTTCACTAGAGATAATTGGTCTGAAGTTTTCTTTTTTTTCATGTGTCTTTGCCTGGTTTTGGAATCAGAGTGATATTAGCTTCATAGAATGAGTTCAGAAGTGCTGCCTCTTTTCCTATTTCCTAAAATAAATTGGAGAGTATTGATATTAGTTCTTCTTTAAGAGTCTTGTTGAACTTGGCTGTGTATCTATATGGTCCTGGGCTTTTCTGAGTTGATAGACTTTTAATGATGTCTGCTATTTTATCACTTAAAATTGATTTGTTTAAATTGTGTATATCATCCTGATTCAATTTGGCAAATTATATGACTCTAGAAATTTGTCGGTGTCTTCTATATTTTCTATCTTATTGGAGTACAAGTTTTCAAAATAATTTCTAATAATGTTCTGTATTTCTGTATTGTCTGTGTGATATTTCCTTTTTCATCACATATGTTAGTTATTTGAGTTTTCTCTCCCCTTCTTTTTGTTAGCATGGCTAAGGGTCTGTCAATTTTATTTATTTTTTCAAAGAACCATCTTTTTCTTCTGTCAATTTTTCAATTGTTTCTTTTGTTTCAATTTTATTGATTTCAGCTCTAAATTTAATTATTTTCTGTTTTCTGCTTCTTTTCTTGTTGATTTTTTCTTCACTTTCTAGGGCTTTGAAATGTAATTTTAAGTCATTTATTTGTCGACTTTTTTTTTAAGGAATGAACTCCATGTAATGAACTTTTCTTTTAGAACTGCTTTTATAGTGTCCCAGAGATTTTGATATGTTGTATCTATGTTTTCATTACCTCTATTTTTTTTTTAAATCTACTCCTTGATTTCTTCTGCAGCCAATTATTCATTCAGTAGCATATTATTTAGTCTCCAGGTATTGGAACATATTTTATTTCTTAATTTATCTTTGATTTCTAATTTCATTCCATTATGATATGATAGAATGCAGGGTAGTATGTCTAATCATGTCACTTACACACAATGGAATATTACTCAGCACTAAAAAGAATAAGATCATGGCATTTGCAGGGAAATGAATGGCATTAAAGCAGATTATGCTAAGTGAAGTTAGCCAATCCCAAAATATCAAATGCCAAATGTTTTCTCTGATATAATGGGGGTGACTCAAAGTGGTTTAGGGAGGGAGAGCATGGGAGGAAAATTACCTATAGATAGGAAATAGGGGTGGGAGGAAAAGAGAGGGAGAAGGGGAATAGCTAGGAAGGTGGAAGGAGAGGGTTGTCATTATACAAAATACATGTATGAAGATGTGAATTTGGTGTCAACATACCTTATATACAAACAGAGATATGATAAAGATAAAAAGGTGTATTAAGAATTGTATGCAAAAAAAATAAGAGAGCTCATGTATAATGGCATAATTTGGTATGAACATACTTTATATACAGAGTTACAAAAAATTGTGCTGTGAATGGATAATTATGAATGTAATGCACTATTGTCATGTATGTAATAAATAAATAAATAATAAATAAATAAATAAAAGGAAAAAAATTAAAACAAAACTATTAAAAAAGAATAAATGGGATGAGTTCAAACTAAAAAGCTTCTTCTTGGCAAAAGAAATAATCAGTGAGTTAAATAGAATGCCAACAGAATGGGAACAATTTTTTTACCACATTCACTTCAGTTAGATCACTAATCTCTAGGACATGTAAAGAACTCAAAATCTTAACACCAAAAAATCAATTAATCCAATCAATAAGTGGACCACAGAACTGAACAGAAACTTCTCAGAAGATAATATACAGTAAATCAACAAATATATGAAAAAATTGTCAACATCTCTAGCAATTAGAGAAATGCAAATAGGAACTACTCTAAGATTTCATTTCACACCAGTCAGAATGACTACTATTAAGAATATAAACAACAATAATGTTGGCGAGGATATGAGGGAAAAGCCACACTCATACATTGCTGGTGGGACTGCAAATTTGTGCACCCAATAGTGAAAGCAGTGAATCAGTAATAATTACATAAATTGTAATTGAAAAATTGGAATGAAACATTCATTTGATCCAGCTACCCCACTCTTTTGATTTATATCAAAAGGACTTAAAAACACTATACTACAGACATAGCCACATCAATGTTTATAGCAGCACAATTCACAATAGCTAAGTTTTGGAAAAAACCTAGATGCCCTTTAATAGATAGGAACTGTGGTATATGTACACATGGAATATTACTCAGCATTAAAAGAGAATAAAATCATGACATTTGCAGGCAAATGGATGGAGTTGGAGAATACAATGCTAAGTGAAGTTAGGCAATCCCCCAAAACCAAATGCCTACTGTTTTCTCTGATATGTGGATCATGATCCATAATGGAGATTGTGGGGGGAACACCAAATGAATGGAGGAACTTCAGATAGGGAAAAGGGGAGGAAGAAGAAGGGAGGGAGCATGGAATAAGATGGATGATGGAATGAGATGTACATCAGAACCCCAAGTACATGTATGAAGGTACAAATGGTGTGCCTCTACTTTGTGTAAAATCAGACATGAAAAATTGTGCTCTATATGTGTACTATGAATTGAAATACATTCTTCTGTCATGCATAACAAATTAGAATAAACAAGTAAATTTTAAGAAAAGATAAGACACTAAGAAAAAAATTAGAGGTTTCTTATAAAGTTACACATATACCTACCCTCTACCCCAAAACTCTATATTTTTGTTCCATAACACTAAAACATATGCCAATATTACAGCATTATTAGTTATGACCTGTAAAGAGTAACAACACAGTTATGAATCAGTAATAATTAGATAAACTGTCATATGTTCATAAGCATGATAATATTCACCATTAAGAAACTGAAAAATGTAGCCAAATGATTAAATTTAAATCTGTGGAATACTTGAAGTCAGACACCAAAAACAAACAAAAAGTCTAAACAAAACTATAAAAATATACTGCGTGAATTCATTTACATAAAATTTTCTTCTAAATTGGTGACTTTTCATTCTAATTATCTGATTAAAAAAATCTTGTAATATTTTAAGTGTTTCATTAACAATGTCAGGCATTTTTTTGTTGTTATTTTTTGTTTGTTTGTTTGTTTTTTAGTGACAGTAATGGCGTACAGTGGTGGTAAAGATTTTTTTCTAACCAAGTATTTAAATCGTGTTTTCAGCAGCAGACAACATTTATTGATCTTTGTATCATATGCTTGTCTGAACACAAAAATGATTAACATTGTTCTTTTGTGGAGTTAGCATCTGCAACAGTGAAAATCTCCTAGAATTTCATTAATAAGAATGTTATTTTATTTCCATGAGTCTTGATTATTATTATAAAGTAAGAGCTTCCTGAATCTCAGCAGCTGTTTGCTTCTCAGATCCCAGTGATCAAGTTTGTTATTCAGTGAAAGAAACCTGTAGTAATGAGATTATGATGTGGCTAAAAAAATAGGTCTTGAGTAAGCAATCTACAGCTGTCATAGCAGTCAAGAGAATCAGTCATTTCATTAAAAGTTTCTAACCTGAGGTCATGTTTAGAAAGAACTCTCTTTTTATTCAGCATATCCATCGTTTGAATAGTTTACTACAAACCTGTTTTATCCAGACTTTCCATTGGAGTATTGCTTGAGCCTCGGGAATAATCTTTCTGAAGAGTTAAACATGTTTTCTAGATTACATTCTATATAGATATAAAATGATCTCTCATAGTTATATATAACAGTTTTAAATACCAATTTCATTATTTTAAAAGTCAAGTTCTCCTTGAATCTACCTCTTATTATGGAGATTATCAGATTGCATGTCACAAACTTCCATTCAACACTTAACTTTCACATTAGCACAATAACCCTAGAAGCTCTTAACTGTGATTGACATGGCTTGCCAACCTGTGTTATAATCATCATGTGCCAGTCACTGTCATTGGCAAAAAAAATATATATATATATAGGGCACTAAGTAAGCATATACTGCCACAATCTGCATGGTCATTAATTCAGTTTCCAGTACCAGGCGGTGAGGGGGAGGAGAAAAACAAACAGATGCACAATTAGAGAAAAATCTAGTTCTCAATAGTTGACTACAACCCTGGTGGGGAGGTTGTGACACACAACAAAACAAGCTCAGCACGTTTATAGGTGTAAACATCAAACAGATTTATTATGAGAAATGTTCTTCATAGTAAACAGACTAAAGTCATGAGCATGAGCAGCCCAATTATGATTATCAGCTTGTGCCCTTAACTCTGTACCCTCAAGCAGCTGGTATCTGAACCTCAAGGTCAAGAATTGAATACCTCCTTGGCTGGCACAGTTCCACCCATTGAACAGGGCATCACCATAGTCCCTGGTCAGCCTCAAATCCTTGCCTTTATAATGTGAGTTCCCAAGAGAGGCACCGCCTCTGTCACAGAACAGTTCAAGATCCTTAATTCAGTCATTGCTCTTAACTTAAGGAAAATAAAACATAAAATAAATACTTCTGTGACATTGTTCAGATACGGATATTATTCGAGTGGTGGATATTTATATAAACATGTATGATTTAGTTATATTGGAAAAGTGGAGGAGTAGAGGAAAGGAATGGGCTGCTGGAGACCTAAATTATATTCTTAAATATTCTTACATAGTTAAAAGTAAATATATAATGTCTAATATTAAAATTAAAAGCATGAGCATGTTACTTTGAAATATAGATATTGAATCTACTTGATGTCCTCAAATATTTATTCTCTCTCTAGGTACTAGCACTATACTCACTTCTGTGTATAGGTAATAAATATTAGCAATTTTTCTATCTTTTTTACTCAAATTATAGCCATAAATACAGGTGAAAATGCCTATTTACAAAAAGGGCATTTCTACATAAATAATATAATCTATTCCTTTTTTTTCCTCGTATCTCTGTCTCTGTGAAGCCAAGTTGCTATCTTGAACTATATGGATGAATGCTATATTATAGAGATGGTAGGTTCAGAGAAATCCTAAGTTTTAATACATTCTTACAGCATATTTTCCTTAGCAGCTCAGATTAAATAGCTTCAATCTGTGTGTGTGTGTGTGTGTGTGTGTGTGTGTGTGTGTGTGAGAGAGAGAGAGAGAGAGAGAGGGGAAGAAGAAGGCAACAATAAAAAAAGAGGTAAGCTTCATATGTACAGCATACCAGTTGATTCTAAGAGCACTGGTTAAATTCCAGATTGGATATTTATGTGTGACTTTGGGCAAATATTGTATGCTTACATACTTAAGACTAACATGAGGGCTAATCAAGGTAAAGGCATTTAACCATTTAATGTTCTTACATTTTTTTATTCTTTTAACATTCTATTCCATTGGCTTCTATGACACTACATTCTTGTAGTTTTACTAATATACCTATAACATTTGATTCTCATTTTGATTTACTGATTTTTCCCAGGATGCTACATTTGGATTCTTCACATCAAATGATGTTTAATAATAAAATTGTCTTAAATATAAAACTAGGTATTGTCAATATTTATTTTGTGCATGCTACATGTTGTGTGTGTCATTCTAAATGTTTAACATTCATTACTTTTTAATATTTATAATAAACCCAGGTACAATTTCAGAAAATATGGTAAAGAGTTAATCAACTTTTTATACCCAGTTAATTTGACTCTAGTTTTGTATCGAATTAAATCATTTTATAGTGGTAAATAGTGCATGAATAATAGATATCAACACACAGAGAGAAGTCAGTCAAATGCATGCCTATATTTCAATTTTTTTATTGCCAGGTGCTATTATCATGTTCATTAAAATTTACTTAATTCTGAGTTTGTCATAAGTAAATATCAGCTGGAATGACACTTTGGTACTTTTTATAAACAAATTCAGGAAAAAAAGAGTCTGAAGAAAAAATTTATATAAGCAATATTTTAAGCTGTGCTCATTTGCTTTTTTAATGACAAAATAATAAATTCAATAATTTCATACACTTTGTTGACTTATTTTAATCACATAATTTATGTGATGTTTAATAAATTTTGAGTCACTGAATATTTAATGGGTTGGTCTAGATTATCATACTTTACTTAAAATAAAAAGATAATTAGTGCTTCATTTTATATAAGAAAATGTGACCATTGTGCAATGCATTTGTTTCCAGTCTCTTTCTCTGCTGGTGCTTAAGTATTTAACACAACACAAAAATACTTGTTCATATGCATCATTCTAAACATTTTTATTTTGACAAAATGGGACTTACAAAAATTTAGTGGTTGCATTTATCAAATTAAAAATTTAAATATATCAAAACAGAAAGACATATCAAATATCACAATTATCTCTAGAGTATTCCATATTTGTATTTATGTGAGGGTGTTTGTATTCAGGTGTATGTATATATCTCACATTTCAGAGACTAATATACAAAACCTTATTTGTCATAAGAACTCTTAGAATTAGCCAGTTAGAGAATATAACTTCATTTCTTTGCATGCATATTCATGCATATTAAGAAAATATTTTTCCAATTTCAAGCTTCTAGAGAGTCTTTAAATCTTTAGTTATTGCATCCGCTGAGAAACTCTAGTGTGAAATGAAGTCTCCTCCCCTCCAAATGTACTGATTTCATAAGCTTTGCAGAAACTCATATTGTCTTATTCTTGTAATATTATAAACATGTTTGAAAATAGAGAGTCTGCAGAGCTCTCAAAAAAACTATTATTCCAATAACAAGTCTTGATACCAGCACATAAAAAGGAAAGGAATAGTTGACCCTCTGTTGGTATTGAGTAAGAAAGCCTTTATTGTAAGAGTACTTCTAATTTTAATGGAGAATCACTAAGACTGAAAGTTTGAGCCCTGTTCCTATTTACCTAGTTTGGGATTATGACCAATTTCATTTAAATTGTCTTTTTTTAACTCCAGTGCCAAATGGTGCATAATTACAACTAAGCCACTCAATTGAGGCTGTTACACACAGGGCTCAAGTTACCATGTGGCACAAAGTTAATTATTTTAAGCCAGTAAGTTCTATTTATTATTCTATTTGCTACCTCATCGTTATATGTACAAAAGTTTTGCTTAAAATGTTCTATCATAAAGTCTTAATCTTTTTCCCTAAGTCATTTTTTTCAGATTAGTATATAATCTTTTCAGGAATTCTGATGCTTTATTATATTATTATAAGTACAAAATGTTCACCTGTTGTCTTGAAAAGTCAGAACTTTTCAATTTCTTCATATCAGTTATATCATATTTATAAAGCAAATGGACACATCAGTTCATTTCTATAGTGAAGAGCTAACCTTATACATTAGTAATTCTATTACTGTGTTCAGTATTTGTTATTGGATATTGAAAATAAATGAATTTAATGGGAATGAGACAACTTTGCCAGCCTTATGTAGAAATGTCTTGGATGTCATAAATAACACATATTCAGGAAAATATTATCCTGATTTTCCCAGAAACTGACATTTCAGAATGATAAATATCTTCCTATGGGGACTAAATGAGTTACATAAACATTCAGGAATGACTGTTTCTCCTCCTGTTATTGCCAAATATTGTGGGTTAGTGTAATGTAAATCAATATAAAATCTATGATAGATAAATATAAGCTAGCAATTTTTATTAAAAACACTAAGATTTTCGTTCAGTGCTACCTTAAGAGCATTTTCATGTGAATGTACTCAAATTTTATTTAATATCTTTTTTAAGGATAACAGATAAAAAATATTCAAAAGATGTCAACTATTTTGAAAATGGGATATTAAAACAACAAATGTTATAATTTCAACATTAATATTAAAATCTTTAGATTAAAAATTAAAGATGATATACACTTTTTTATTTTAAACTTTATTGTTCAAAATAAACAAATATGCCTTAAAGATTTTCTCAAGTATAAAGTTAACTTACAGTTTCTCCTACGTAGGGGTTGTCTAATGAACCTCAGAAATGCACTTTCTGGTTTAGTTTGAATAGTCAAGCATAATACATAAAGTAATGTGGCAATTGCTAAGTGTGTTGAGATAATTGAAATTTGCTTTTATAGACACAAACTGTTGACCTTTCAAGAAGTTGTTGATGGCATTCTACCAGCACTTAATGATATAAAAAGAGAACACTTTCCCTTTCCGTTTACCCTGTTTATTTTTTAGCAACATGAAAAAATAATTTGCATAAAATGAATTGATTTAAATATATTTTGGGTGTTTTATTATATAAGGCAAGAAGAAGATATTAAAATGTTATTTCTAAAGCCCTCTAAAATCATCACAAAATATGAATAAAACCAAACATATTTCATTTACCTGCAATTGAATCAAATATTGGTCTACAAAAAGGTATAAGTTTGAAGATGAACAAATATTGTTGATTGGGCAAATTCTACCAATTTTATCTTGTACAATAAGAAACACAGTCAATCTGAAATTCAAATATTTCATTTTTGTAATGTGCAAGTCTGCTCCACTTTTCCATGCAGATTTTCATGGGAAATCACATGCTTGGAGTCAATCTCCAACACCCAAATGACAACTTTCATTTAAAGACATAAAGAAAACCTTTAAATCTGTCCTTGCTGTTCATATGACATTTATAATGATTTTAAATGATCGGATTTAATTAATCTTTGCCCTAGAATATAAAGTGCTACATCTATTAATAAGCTATTTTTACTGAATAGGTTTACATTATTTCCCAACATGCTTAAAAACAACTTAAAAATAAGACCTTCCCACAACTTCCCAGCAGTAATTAATCTTTTGCTCCCCTTTTCTTTCAAAGAATTTTTCTTAACCTTAATTATAGTCCTTATGGGAATAGGTCTCACTGGTTAAGCCTTTCGATGGAAGGAACCTTTTATTTAGACATATCTGGATACTCTAGGAATGCTTTCACCTAATAGATGTGCAGTAAGTGCTTACTAAATTGTATTGCAAATTAAGATCCTGCTTCTCTGGAAAGACTTCTGCAAAAAACAAATACTTTGTAATTACTTCAATGCATCAATGTTTTCAGCTGCACTAGACAGAAAAGCTTACACTCATAAAACATACATGCATGAATGAATAAACAAGAAATAATGTGCCTTACTCATTTTAAGGTAAAAATAAGTTATTAATATTCAGAAATTTGTTGATCAGTGATGTAAGAGGAGATGATGTTTCTGGAATAGAATTTCTAAACCTTAACACCAGTAATATTTTGTGCTGGATAAATCCTTGTTGTTTGCAGTGTTCTACACTTGAAGGATGTTTAGCAGCAGATGTCTATGACATCCTTCAAGTTGTGACAATCAGAATGTCCTCAGATATTGCCAAATAGCCTTAGGGGACAGAATTTGCCCTACTTGAGAACTACTAAACTAGGAAAAGGAGCCATTGATCAATTTATTGTCTCAAAGTTGAGTTTTCTGACCAAATAAATTTCCCTTGAGCTTAGCAAATGACTAAATGGGCCAACTATAGAATTTTATAAAGCAAAGTCATAAAGAAAGGAGAAATGGAGGATTGCCCTTTTTTCTAGTCATACAGATTATGGGGAATAGAAATAAAGAAAATTTACCTTTGCAATATGAATTTTAGCATGACCTCTCATGGAATTTTGGTTCATAGGAAAGAGACTTGTTAGTTGGGTTGGCAGGTGTCTAAGGACAAAAGAACTTTTCCCACATATGTTTTGGAACATTAGGAAAAGATTGCCTTACACGCTGTCCAGCAGTATCTGTGTGTGGCCACATAGAGGCAGTAGTAAGGGAAGAATTAAGCTTACTCAAGTTCCTTTCTATTCTTTCCCATAGTCCATGAAATTGAGAGTAGAAGAGTGTGGCTAGGTAGGTAACCAATGGGCATATCACCACATCTGTCTATATAAGAAGAGTTAGCATAGACCATTAGTCAACTGTGAACTCCCCCAAAAGATCCGTAGGGAGAAAAATAATCTTGTATCAATTGTGGCTAACTTTTTAGATCTACTGGAATAAAGGAGATTAACACATTGGCAGTACCTTCTTAGTATCTCAGAAAAGAGAAATTCATGGAATGATATCTAATTTGTGATTGGGCAGATATCATAACATTATAGATTTGGATTAGTGCACACTCTGAGGTGAGAGTCTTGAAGCAAATTTTGATGAACACTTGGATAGTCTTCTCAAATCAGCTCTGTTATGTAATTCCCATTCTTAAGGCCCAGTAGCAGTTAACTACTGGGAAAAAGAGCTATATTTCATTTGCTTATTCTCAGTATTTCTTAAAAGCAGGGACACAATTTACAGATACCTGGGAATCTCCTGCCATCTAGTCCCCTGGTAAAAAGTGGTGTAACATGGAGTTAGGCAGTCAGGTTCTTTGTCTTGTGAATTCAAGGAATGAAATCCACAGATACAAAGCATTTCCAGTAGGGATCTCTTTGTGGTGGGCCATTGCTAGGTGTAAGGGTAAGGGTAACTAAGGAAAGGCTGCTGTGGTTGAAGCTGTAAGGAGCAGAAACAAGTATTCTAAACTCAGAAGTCAAAGTGATTAAAGCTGACAGGTAGTAGCAAGTCACAGGACATCTTCCAGACCTGACATGTTTTTCAGGTTGGCATGATATTTTCCTCCCCTCCCTTCCTCCTCTAAGGCTCTTATCCTTGCTGTCTATGGCAGATCTATCTTCCCACCTCAGTGGTACACCCAGGTGGCCTTGATGGTCATTTAATAAAAATTCACCTACCGAAATTCAAAATTAAATAAATGAATAAACAAATAAATATAAAACACGAAGGACATTTGCTGAGAGCCATGGCCGAGTCTGTATGGCCCCTGGCATTTTGCCAACAGTATTGATTGACAGGCGACGCATTACTATACGCCTCTGCCGCTACTTTTGAGTTCGAGCACTACTTTGGAGTTCTGGGGGATTTCCAGGGATTCCCTGAGAGTTCCCATTGGTTGGGGAAGTGCAGGAGGAGGGGTTTCCAGGAGAGATTTTTTTTTCTGGCTGCGGGTTCCTGGACAAGCCGCGCGGTGTTTGTGTGGTCCCCGGGAGCGTGGGTGAAGTGTTTTCTTGCAGTTCAAAAATGAAGTTTGTTCCTGCTTCAGTGGCTCGTGATTTGTGCCCAGCCAGACTTCGGCAGACATTATGTTGGTTCAGTTTTTATGCCAAATGGAGACAAAGAAGCAAATGGCTTTTGAGTAGAGACCAAGGAAGAGACCAAACTCAATCAGAGAGGAAACTAGAACATTCCCTGGGAAATACTAGGACCTACAATATATTCTCTTTAGATTTTAGCTATAGTTAACTCAAGATTTTTATGAATGACTCCTTGAAAACATATATCTCAGATAAATGTACAATATAATATATACATATATATATGGATATATCCATTCATATATACACATGTAAGTATGTATATGTATATGTACATAGATAAGTATGCTATATATGTAGCAATATAATAAGTATCTACTCTGTCATATATTTCAACTAATTATTGCCATGAAAATTTGAAAAAAAGAAATGCCCAATTAATAAACCTGGATGGTTTTGAAAACCTTCACACACACGTACCAAATATAATGCAACAAGAGTTTTGAAGTCACACTAAAATTCCAGATTAAAAAAAAAAAAATCTAGATAAAGGGAAAAACAAGCAAGGTATGTAGATGGGGGGAAAAAAAAAAAACAACTGGCAATTTTAACATTTAGTTCTAGTCAGAAAAATAGAAACTATTTTGGGAGATCTGATCTGGAGGGATTTAACCCAGAAAATTACTTATAAATGCACTGAAGAACAGGTAAGATAAAATAATGAAAGGTGATAGCTAGTAGAAAACAAGGAAGAAATGGATAGCTGTGTAAAAATCAGGAAGCTGTATCCCACTCAAGGACTTGAGTCCATAAGCTTTGCTTATGTGAAGGCACAGTCACTGGTGGTGGTGCAGGTCTCTGTAGGGAACTAAGGAGATTGGGATGGAGTCACTAAAGAAGTAAAACCACTGCTCAAGTAGAACTGCCCTAGGGACACCACCCATCTCTGCCAGGATTTCAGGTATCTGTACAGAGTGCACGGCCTTCCAACAATCCCAAGCCATTATCTACAAATGCAAACTTGTCTGATCTTTCCTGCAACTGCCAGGGGAATATATGAAGGGGAAGAAAATTATCAAGGGAGGCTGAAGAATGTAATTTGCTGGTCCCAATAGAATAAGTGTGGACATGGGAAAATAATCAGTAAACATACACTATTTCATTGGATAAACTTTTGAAGCTCTGATATAGGAAATGGTTTAAATTTTTTTATGATTTCTTGCTTTTCAAAAACACCTTTTCTAACAAGGTAACTACTGATCTTTTGGGACATGGTACCTTATGCCTTAAAGCAGAGGCTAGCACAGATCAGTTTTGCTAGACTGAGCTTTTGATCCTTTTTTTCATTATTAATTAATTTGTCCACACATCCTGTGAATATTTACTACCTACTGTGACCTAAGTAGTGATCTAAGCAATCTGTAGGCCTTATATTAGTACAAGACAGACCTGTTACATTTTCAAAGCCAATTCCTAGTTTTCTATATTCTCTGTTTCAAGTTCCTTTCTTGATATTTTCACTTATCTCACTAAATCAGTCATTAAACTACATTCCTTCAACAAAAGTTTCTAGTCAAAAATTTCAGTGAGCCTGAGGTTGCAAAATTCAATAGTAAATTTTCAATCCTCAACTTGTGTGACCTTTGGCAATGTAATTTCTTTTCCCCCTACCCTTTTTTTTTCACTTGTCTTCCAAGAAACCACACTTTTCAGGAGCTTCTGTGATGTTGTCAACCATATCTTTGCAAATTCTTTCTTTTAATTTCCCTCACCTTAAAATTTTGGTTTGCCCAAGTAATTCAGCCCTTTATTCTCTTTTCTGCTTTTTATGCATTTAGGGGTGTGTGTGTGTGTGTGTGTGTGTGTGTGTGTGTGTGTGTGAGAGAGAGAGAGAGAGAGAGAGAGAGAGAGAGATATCTCATTAGGTCTAATGATACCAGATACCATTAATTTTCTCCTACTTTTCAAGTTAAGCCTGGGCTCTGAAAAATGGTCACATTTATTCAACTGCCTATTTGATTTATGTACTCAGTTTGAAAAGAAATGTTTCAAATGCAGCACATTCAAAACTGCCCCTTAAGGCTGAAACACCCATACCCTTTGTCTTAGTAAATGACAACTCCACTCTTAAAGTTTCTCAAAGACAAATACCCTGAATTTTCCCTCAGTCCTGTCTTTTTGATGCCCCACATATTGTTGACTTCATCTTCAAGTTATACCCAAATGCTAACAGTTTCTTACTTGTCCCCATTATTATCATAGTCAAACCATCATTTCCTTGTGGATAATTACTGTGATCTCCTTACTGGAGCCTCCACTTTTATCCTTTCCTCTCTATAGTTTTTTTTTTTTATCAAAGGAGAAAGCAATGCTCTTATGATATATTACATTAATCCTCTGCCCAATTCCCTGCAATGGAACATTTGTCACTAAAAGCAGAGATAAGAGTTCTTACCATGGACTACAAAGTGTCAAATGGCCTAGTCTCTACTTCTCTCTGACTTTACCATGCATAATATTTCCCTTTACACGCTCTGTTCCAACTTCCCTGGTAGAAATTGCTAGAATATGATAAGTACTCTTCAACCTCAGAGACTTTGCACTTGCCATTCTTAGCTTGAAATCTCCTCTCATAGAGATACAACATGCCTCATTCCATCAGTTTTATCAGGGATTTTGCTCAAATATCACATTCTTAATGAGGTTTCTCCCTAGCTAAAGTCTAAAATTGTGTTTAAAATTGATGGTAATCACCAGTGGAGACACTGTCTGCTTTCCTATCATGGTTTTCTGTATAACTGCCAAATAATTACTTATAATTATATATGTGTATAGATTTCACATCTTAATATCTCTTCTTTCTTTTGCCTATAGAGTGTTTCCTGTCATATATTCAGATTCCAAACACAGTGCCTACTACCTAATAAATAGTGATATTTGCTAAATTGGTCCATGGATCTGATTTCTACATAAAATAGCAAAAGTTAAAAAATCACATTTTTATTGACGAAAAATAACATTAAGATTTCCTGAATTGCTGGGCCCACCTATAATCCCACCTGTAATCCCAGCAGCTGCGGAGGAGGCTGAGACAGGAGGATTTTAAGCTCAAAGCCAGCCTGAGAAATTTAGTTAGGACCTAAGCAACTCAGTGAAAGGTTATCTCTAGATAAAAACATTAAAAAAAGGGCTGTGGATGTGGCTCAGTAGTTAAGCATCCTTGGATACACACACACACACACACGCACACACACACACACACACAAAAAAAAAAAACTCCAGAATTAATTATAAAATAAATTTCCATTCAAATGTAATTAAAGAATTAGCCATCCCTTCGGTTTTAATTTTTTCTCCTTTAGAGTTTGAAAATTTCCATTTTATTTAATACTCAAGGTTTTAAGTCTACTTAGATAAACATAAGTTTTGAGTTAAAAAGTGATCTATAGATGATTAAATCTAAGACACTAATTAGATAATTTAAAATTAGAAAAAACCTGAGCTAGAATGATATCTAACTAATATCTTATTTGGAGTCACAGAACCATCAAGAAAGAAAATATATATAATATGGATAACACAATTTTTAATGTATCCCACTTTTAATTTTCTTTGCAACATACAATGGTCTTGTGACAATATTTTGCCACTTGAGAACTTTGTAGGCTATTCTTTTCTTACAATTATACACAGAGATTTTATATAGCACTATTTTACTCCTCTCAGACTACAATAACAAAATACCATAAACTAACTAGCTCCCATAAAAAGATATTTATTGGGCTGGGGATGTGGCTCAAGTGGTAGCACGCTCGCCTGGCATGCGTGTGGCCCGGGTTCGATTCTCAGCACCACATACAAACAAAGATGTTGTGTCCGCCGATAACTAAAAAAATAAATATTAAAAAAATTCTCTCTCTCTCTCTCTCCTCTCTCACTCTCTCTTAAAAAAAAAAAAAAGATATTTATTGCTCACATTTGGGATTCTGAAAAATCCAAGATAAGGGCATTGACAATTTTGATTCTGGTAAGGTCTTGCTTACCTATTAATGGTGGCTATCCTCTTTTGTGTGTGGGTATGTATGTGTGTTCTTATATGGTGAAACATAAAAGGGGCTCTTTGTAAAGGACTAATCCCATTATGAGGGTTCTGTCATGACCTAATGATTTTCCCCAAACTCCAGAATCTAATATTATTATCTTTGGTGAGGTGTTTGAAATTCCAACATATAAATATTAAGGGGGACAGAAACATTCGTAATATAGCATGAGTATCCTCAGTAATTTAAAGGAGGAAGATCAATCACATAGGCATTTCATGCATTAGTGATATAATCTAGTTGATGGTGACTGCATACTGTGACTTCATTCTTTAAAAATAACAAAAAGTTCTAAAAACATACTCATTGCCTGTACCAAAAGGAAATGAGGATAAAGATTTAGAAAATCATAAAAATTTTAAATTATTGGTCATTTAAATTTTGTAGTACTATTTCGATTCAAAATTATTTCAGTATTTGTAATTATGTATTTGAAAACGCAAAATCAGTATCCAAAAATCAAGATTTAAATGATTATTTTCTTCTCCTAAGTAACATTGTTTTGATTAAAGATATCTGATAGCAACTTAGATAATTCTTTGGATGAATGTTTAAACTTAATTCATCATATGTGAGAAAGACTGCTAAACTACACAGGAAGAGGACATGGGAATTGCCAATGAAACCATCTTTACTTCACAAATCAGAAAATGTTAGAATACACAGAAATGTAAAATGTGTAGTGGCCTGAATTGTGCCACACCCAAAGATATTTCTATGTTCTAACTCCAATAGCAGTGAACGTGAACTTATTTAGAGAAAGGGTCTTTGTAGATATTAAGAGTTTCAAAATAAGATTACCCTGAATTCACTAGGTGTCCCCTGAATCTAATGATAAGTATATTTATAGAAAGAAATCCACAGAAACAAAAGAGAAGGACATCTGGAAAAAAAAAAAAGGTAGAAATTGAGAGAGAGAGATACAAGATAAAGAATGCCTGGAACCACCAGATGCTGGAAAGAGACAGAACAAATTCTCCCCTAGAGTCCAGTGACAGAATATTGTCCTCCAGGACTCTCAGATAATTCATTTCTGGGTTCTGTTTTTGGTTCCTTGTTGTGGGTATTGAACCTGGGACATTGGTCTTAAGTATATTAGTAAGAACCTTACCACTAAACTACACCCCAGTTATAAATATTATTGTTTGACATCAACTAGTTTGAGAAAATTTATCAAGTAACACACACACACACAGTATTATGCGTGAAAGAAGTAATATAATGTTCATTCATTTAATGGATTAATATTTCTTAATAGAGATCAATGTTTCCTTGGAATAAATTGGGGAATAACCTTATGGAACAGGTAATAGTTTTTACTGGGTCATAAATAATGAATAGAGTTAACCAAACAGGATATAATAGAGAGGGCTACATATTAAATCAACTTACAAGACATTTTAAAAATGACAAATGAAATACTTTAAATTGTCAATATTGTGTAAGGTCAATGAATATGTAAGGTCAATGAATTTTTATTATAAGATCAATGAATCTTAAATCTTTCTTAGGAATTTATTTCTAAAGACCTTAAAAATGAGCAAAGATCACTTGTATCAGAGACAAAACAATGCTAGACATTAAAGTGGAAAAAGCAGATATTATTTAAGACTATGGCAATAGGGAAAAAGAAACCTCAGCATAAAAGTCGACTCACCTCCAAATGCAACAAGAGTAAATAAGAGTTTATAGCCAAAGAGCAGGGTGAGAGTCAGTAGATAAAAACTTAGAGAAAAAACATCAGGCATAAGGAGAGTTCTTGCTAAATTGACTTAACATGATACTTGCCCAAGGCATGCAATGTGAGTGGACACCACCTGGAGTGTGGTGGGAACGAGGAGGCCCAATGTTTAGAAATGATCAGACCTGGGGAAAAGAGGATCCTTGGAAAACTGATTTAGGAGGGTTCTTGACAAATCTGGATATTATAAAGAATTCCATGGATGGGACTAGGAGAAAGTTCAGGACCTAACTAAAGTTTGATCAAGCAAAGACTTCATTTAAAAGAATAAAGTTAAAATTTTTAAAGGAGTGCAATTCTCCACTTAAAACTGTCATTAATGTTTTACAAAGTTCATAATGAAATTTTAAATTTCACATAATATTGTGCCCTTTTAAGTCAATAGAAAGTATATAACTATAAAAAATTTCAACACTCGAGCCAAAACCCTCCTCCCTTCAAAGTTTTATTCACTTTTAGCGTTATTTATGTCCCTGTTTTGAAAGAATAGCATCGTAAAAATTCCTAATATTTGGTAATTGGTCTAGCTTATTTTCTTTTTTTTTTTATTTCTCTTTGAATTGTCTCATTTTATCATGCAAAATGCCTGGTTTATATTCTTCTAATCATATCCCAAGATCTAGAGGATGGTAACAAAAATGCACAACTTAAATTCAAAAATAGGACATGACAATTAATATTAAAATGGATTATAAGTGTTGTTTGCCTCTGTTTATTGCCAGAAACTTTATGCATTTATTACGAGTATTTATACTTTAAAAAAAATTCTTTTTGACATCTTACTTTGAAGGAAATTTACTGATTTTAACTACTCTTGGGGACCAGAATACTAAAGGATGGTTGAACTGAAAACAATTAAGAAGAAGCAGATTCAGGAAAACTCTTTGCCTTCTCTTTATTTGCCTAAAGTAGCACATGAATTTGCAAAGAGAAAAGATATCTTCGCTCCCTCCTACCAGGAAGAAAAAAGATTTACTAATGTAAACAAATTTTGACCATTATTATCTGGAGAAGGTATCAAAGAAATCTATACTAATATGCTTTGTTATCTAAAATTTATCTGTGCTTTAGTTGCAACCCCAGAATTTGCTGCCTCTAGAAACTCAAGAATATTTTCCCTTGTTTTGTGACTTCTCTAAAAATTTACTATTAAAGAACAAAGATTTAAAATATTACATAGGCAGGAATTCAAAGCCACCTTGTTGAGAACTACTATTTCCCTGGTGTCACTTTTGCATATATGAAATTTATATGTTATAAAGGGTACAAATCTGTGATACCTTTCCTCACCTATCATAAAGGTCATGCGTGAAACTCTTGTAATAAAATGCAGGTTAACAAGACAAAAATGTAAGAAACTCAATTGATCAGAGTCTTATGTGGCATGGAAGTCTATGGAAATAGAGACCTCAAAACTCAAGAAAAAAAAATTGACTAGATTTGATGAAGCATGGGCAACCATGTAACAGTGTAACTGGTGAAAGGACATAACCTAATGGTAATGGACTGAAGGAAAACTCTTCTGACTCAGATCTATTTGTTCACTGATGAAATGCTTATACTTGGAAAATAAGAATTGATAAGAACATCATGTTTACTAAAAAAATTTAGGTGATTCAGGTACAAGAAAGGACTTTTTATAGAGAGTGAAGGGACATGTAGTGGGAATACCATATTGGCAGGAAGGCTACCTGCTGTTCCAGGGCATGAGTGTCTTCTTGTTCTCCCATCTGATGAGAATAATACACTTAGCCTTGACCTCCTGGAGTTAGTTACAAACATATTACTTTTCTACAAGTTAAACATTGCAGCAGTTTGCATGTTTTGTATTAGTTGATGAACAGAATTAAAGGATAAGGAAGAGCATTAGACATTGTGATGGTATCTGAAGGTTAGCAGATGTTCTGGATTTAGCAAATCTAAGTAAATACTATTTAGCAGTTACCATCTTAATCATTTTGGTGTGGCTTTTCTTTAGAATTTTGGGTGTTGGTAAAGGGAAAGGAAATAAAAGTAATTCTGCCAAGGATAACTCTCAAAAGAGTGGTCAGTGGTACAAAGGTCTGTGTATGTTTAGGTTCTGGTTTTCTTCAGGTAGCATTCTTGCCTTCCGAGTATGGGTAGAGACCCTTCTGGAAGCAGAGTCTTTGAGCAAAAAATAAGAATATTATTCTAAGTTTTTGTGGCTTGCTTTGGTGGAAAGAAGATCTAGTGTTTATCTTCTACTTTAGAGAAGATGAATTCCGGTTTCTATGACTTGTTTTTTTGAAAGCAATATATACAAGAGAAAAGCAGGTGGGTTAAGGTCACCTGACCTTGCTCCTGAGGGCTTTACGATTTCCTTTAGCAAAAAAGTACTAATCACACTTTGGGGTAGTGTTTTGAGTTCTTGCAATGTTAATAAACTAATTGTTTTTCTCTTGATAATCTTCTCTTTTATAGGAATTCATTCTGAGAACCTATGATGGTTGAAGAAAAGAAAAACTACTTTCTTTCCTTTGCTCAACCTTAGGTCAAATGAGTGAATTATTTTAATTAAATGATTTGAACAGCAAATGCTTTGGGATATTTGCAGGTATAACATTTAATATATACTGTGAAAGTATCTAGCTTAAGTAGAAAATCGCATGAAGCAAGAATAGGATAATGAAAGACAACATTCTCTTCAACACATTCCACTTCACCATTCAACAAATCTGTATTTTAAAAGCACTAAAGAAGAGACGATCTCTACTTGTGAATAAGATAAACTTGTGGGATTATGTACAAAATTTGGACAAAAGCCTGAGTTATTTTATAATTCACAAAGAAAAGGACTTTGCATTTAGTTGAATGTATGCTCCTCGTACAAACTGAAATTTTGCCATCATATTTCAAGATGGAAACAAATTTCAATTACTCTTGCAATTTTATCTAAAATGTAAAACAAACAAAACCTAATTTTACTTTCCCCATACCTATTTTTAATTCCTTATTTAGGTGACAGAGACCAACAAACTACCTAAATAATGCTCTGCTGTTAACTTTCTTTAATATGCCAAATCAGTTTAATTACAGTTTCTATAAATAATCTATGCAAAATACTTCCCTGAACAGAATGCACTTTTCCTTCTGTGTGTGGCACATTTTAATACTTAAAAGCATTAGAACAGATGTTAGGTGCCTGCTAAACTTGTTTTCAGTTTTCTTTTATTTATATGTTAATGAGAATTTAATTACTTCATGAATACTTAAACAACCTGAGGGTGCCTGATATCATTAGCTTGAACATGACAAGCACCTCAAGTGACCACATGGGAAGACAAAAATTGCTTTTAGTTTACTTGAAGACAGAAAGATGAATTCATTTCACCCCCTGCTATGTTTTACCTGACACACAAAACTGGAAAAGCACAGACCAATCTTGCTTCAACACAAGTAGAAGAATTTTAGCAGAACACTCAAGAGCATAAATTCCTCCTATTTGGTTTTGCTTCGATGTCTTTTAATAACTACTATAGCTATATTCTGCTTTAAAATCTTATTTCACTACAAAGTGTTCTGTTAAAGTAAGTCACTCTATTTTATGTATTATTTCTATGGCAATCTTAGCAGAACTATGAACGTTTTAAACTTTATTTATGACAGTGAAAATTTCTCGATTTAAATACAATAAAAAGGTCATATTTTGTTAAACTGCAGGAAATCCTTTCACATGAATAACACCCATAAATCTTCACAGGCTATTTTTATTATCACAAATGGCAAAATGAATATAATTGCGCTAATAATATTTGTGAAAAAAATTTAAACATTTAAATAAGTCTTGTTGTGGCTCAGGAAAATAGAACCCTCCACCCCAATGTAACATTTTTAATAGACTGAGCAAATTGATCTAAAGAAACCTAAAAAGGTTTAAAAGCAATCTCAAGATGAAGGTCCCGCTAATCTTTCTTGCTCCTTTCTCATCAGACGTTGCAGAAACCCCTTATTTGTAAAAAGACTAGATTACCAAGAGGGGCACAATTTCACTCAACTCTTACCCTGAAATCCAATTATTTTCCTCAGAATACACTGAGGAATACAACTATATTAGGAGGGGCTTCCTTGTGTTTCAGGGCACTGACCTACAGTGAAGCTGAGGCAAACATGGAGGCCCTCTCTTCACCAGATTCTTGGAACCAATCACAGAAAGATTTCAGATATGTTGCTCATGTTAGCAGGTATTAGTGATAAGAAAAAGGGACATTTGTGCATTGCTGTTGGGACTGCAAACTGATGCAGCCGATTTGGTGAGCAGTATGAAGATTTCTTGGAAAGCTGGGGATGGAACCACCATTTGACCCAGCTATTCCCCTTCTTGGACTATACCCAAAAGACCTAAAAAGAGCATACTATAGGGACACAGTGACATTAATGTTCATAGCAGCACTATCATAGTTCATCATAGCTAGATGGTGGAACCAACCCAGATGCCCTTCAATAGATGAATGGATTAAAAAAATGTGGCAATTATACACAATGGAATATTACTCAGCATTAAAAAATAAGCAAATCATGGCATTTGCAGGGAAATGGATGGCACTAGAGCAAATTATGCTAAGCGAAGTTAGCCAATCCCTAAAAAACAAATGCCGAATGTCTTCTCTGATATAAGGGAGGTGACTCAAAACAGAGTAGGAAGGAAGAGTATGAGAAGAAGATTACCACAAAATAAGAAAAAGAGGAGTGAGGGAAAGGGAGGGAGAAGGGGAAATGTATGGAAGATGGAAGGAGACCTCATGGGTTCACAAAATACATATACAATGGTGTGAGGGGGAAGGGAAGGGAAAAAACAAGAGAGAGAGAGAGAGAGAGAGAGAGAGAGAGAGAGAGAGATAAGTGTCACAGTAGAATGGGTAGACAATAGGGATGGGAGGGGAGGGGGGAATAGGGAGGGCAGCAGAATACAACTGACACTAGGATTGCTGTATGTATACACATGGATGTATAACCAATGTGATCCTGCAATCTGTACACATGCAAAAATGAGAATTCATACCCTATTTGAATCAAATGTATGATATGTCAAGATCATTGTCTTGAACAACTAATAAAAAAAAAGAAATTACACCAAAAAATAGGATGAAAGACTAATAATAAAAGAAATATTTAAGTTTTAGTTAAATTGAAAGAAACATTAAATCTCTTTTGGAAAAAAAATAATACTGGGGAAAGATGGTAGAATAGAGCCATCCAGTAGTGATCAGTTCCTCTATATTATAGAATTAAAGTAACATGTATGTAACTGTATGTGGAAGTGAGTGGCCATGGGTGAGCAATGAAATTTGACAACAGAGAACATGAAATCTAGTTCAGAGACTAGGGAGAATTTCTCCCTAGTTTCACTCTGTGAAAAGTGTAGAGTGCAACTGCAAGGAGAGAGAGGATGGCACTTCCCTCTGGAATCAGTGATTCGGTGACTTGTTCTACATGACTTGGAGAGTCATGAATCCTGTGTGTTTTCCTGCAGGAGCTAATTCTGAAGATGCCAAAATCACAGATAGCAGATTGCTTGGTTCCAGAAATCCACTCTCCAGCACAAAAGTCAATGTTTTACTTGTTTGCTTGCCCTCAGAGGCAACTGGGACTCTGCCATGGCTTAGGCCTTTGCCACACCTTGGGAACACAGACTAAAATCCTCTAGAGAAAATATAAGTCTGGGGCACTTGTTTCCTGTTCTGACTAAATTGGCAATAAGTTATCACCACAAATTCAGTATTAGCCATTCACCTGTGTGCACAGACTAAAAAGCTTCGTAGAGATTATACCTTTGGCATGGCTACTATTCTACTTTAATGTGTATTCATGAGAAACTCCCGGAAAAGGCTGCCATCTGTGCTAACTCATGTGAAGAGAGTTGAAAGGAGTTTCAACAAGCTTTAGCCATGACTCACTACCAATTCCCTAAAATACTTGGTAGATTCCAACCTGAGGAGACCTGGAGAGATTATATACTGGAGAGATTATATCAGTATAGCCAGTGATCATCTGTCCTCACTTGTGTTTCTGAGAACCCTGTCTAGGAGAAAATGTTGACTCTTTTTTTCCTTGTACATAATATCTGTAATTTTTTAAAACTGTTTTTTCTACTTTTAGTACTTTTAACTTGTATTTATTATTTTTATTTTTAATTTGTTTTTTCTTTCTCCTTATATTCCTTTTTAAGATTTGTTTTTATTATCTGTTTCATCTTCACTTTTCTTTTTATTTATTTTTCTTTTTAGTTTATATACTTTTTTTTTTCCTTTGGGTGCTGAGAATTGAGACCAAGGGCACTGTGTACATGAGACAGGTGCTCAGCCTCTAAACGATACTCCCAGGTCATCTGAGAGAAATTAAACCCATATTTGGCTATAATTGCTCATTCTCAAATTTTGGCAGACACTTCAATTTAAAGAAAAGGGGAGGCAAAGCTCTCAGTTGTTGAGCTATCCCCAGGCAGGTATGGCTGCAGAGAGGTAGAGGGATGACTGCTAGGCAAATACTCTCTCAGTAGCTGCAGGAAAGTAATAATAATAATAATAATAATAATAATAATAATAATAGTAGTAGTAGTAATAGTAGTAGTAGAGTAGCAATATTAGTTGTAGTAGTAGTAGTAGTAGTAGTAGTAGTAGTAGTTTCTGACAAAGAAGAAACTAAAGTCACTCTATATTGACCAAAAATTCAACAAAGCAACAAAGGGTTAAATTATACAACATATCAAGTGAATTGATTCCACAAACATCTGCAGATAATTCCACTCAACATTTGCAAAAAACATATTCTTTTTATTAGCCTATGGAATTTATTTCTAAAATAGATCACATATTAGTTTATAAAGCAAGTCTTAACATATTTAAAGAAAATCATTTTTTTAAAAAAAAATTTCTAACGATTCTGATGGAATAAAACTAGTAATCAACTATAGGAGAAACTGTACAAACTAAAGAAACATAGATATTTAACAACACACTATCCAATGAACAGAGGGTCACTGAAAAATTCAGGTGGGAAATTAAACTTTCCTTAAAAAAAAATGAAAATAGACACACAACATACCAGAAGCTCTGAGAAAGAAGAAAGGCAGTATTAAGAGAAAAGTTTATAGTACTGAATGCTTACAAATAAAAAAAGAAAAAAGAAATTTTAAATAAATAGATTATTGATGTATATTGCAAGGTCTTAGAACCCCCCCCCCAAAAAAAAAAAAAAAAAAAAACAAGCAAAGGTCAGTAAAAGAAAAGAAATAATACAGATCAGAGCAGATATAAATAGAGTCTAGGAGAATAATACAAAGGATTAATGAAACTGCAAGTTGATTCTTTGAAAATATAAACAAAATTGACAAACTTTTAAGTGAGCTACACAAAAGAGAGAGATGAAACTTATAAGAGATGAAAAAGGAGACATTACAACTGTACTACAAATAGTCAAAGGAGCATTTTTTTTATATTTTTATAAATTAAATATAGTAAACTGAAAAATATAAAAGAAATGGACAAATTTCCAGATACACACTATCTACCTAAATTGATCTAAATGAATGTTTTTAAAAAAGCTAAATAGATCAATAACATGTAATGAAATTGAAGCAGTAATAAAAATCTCCTTGCAAAGAAAAGTCCAGGACCAAATGAATTTGCTAGTGAATTTAAAGAAGAGCTAACACCAATACCATCCAAACTAGTCCATAAAATAGGAAGGAAAGAAACCCTTTCAAACTCATTCTATGAAAACATTCTTACCCTGTTATTTAAAAATGTAAAGGATACATACAAAAATAATACAAAACTATAGACCAATATTCCCAATGAATATAGATGCAAAAATCCTCTACAAAAATTTGTAAATAAAATTAAACAGTATATTAAAAGGAACACACAACCATGTTCAAGCAGAATTTATTTGAGAACGCAAATATACTTCAACATACACAAATCTATAAACATAAAACACACAAATTCAAAAATAAAAATTACATAATCATCTCTGTGAAAAACAAACCTTTGATAGAATATAAAATTCCTTCATGAAAAAACTCTGAATAAATTAGGTATAGAAAATCATATCTCAACATAAAAAAGGCTATATATGATAGATAGAAAGCAAACATCATATTGGATGGGAAAAATAACTGAAAATATTTTCTCTAAGATCTGAAACAAGAAAATGGTGTCCACTTTCATCACTCTTATTCAATATAGTAATGATTTTTTTTTTGCCAGAAGTCAGATAAAAGAAAGAAATAAAGGCAATATAAATAGGAAAGGAGAAAGTCAAATTATCCTGTTTGTAGTTGATACAATTCTATACAAAGAAAATTGTAAGGCTACACCAAAAAAAAATTTAAATTGGTAAAGTAGAAAATACAAAATCACCATTCAGAAATCAGTAACTTCTCTATACACCAATAATGAACTTGCTAGGAAAAAAAAAAACAGGAAAATAATTCCATTCACAACAGGGAGACACACACACACACACACACACACACACACACACACACACGGTATCTAGAAATAGATCCAACTGAGGGTACTGAGGGAATGATAGATTTCTGCAATGGAAATTCCAGAACCCAGAAGAAAGAAATTGAATACAACTCTAGCAGGTAAAAAGGACTTCAATGTTTATTGATTGGGATAATTGATATTGTTAAAATGAATATAATGCTCAAAGCAATCTACAGATACAATGCAATTACCATCAGATACAAATAACATTTTTCACAGAATTGGGAAAAGCAATCCTAAAATTCAAAGAAAAGCGCAAACGATCCTGGATAGTCAAAGCACTCCTGAGCAAGAAAAGCAAAATTGACTACAGAGCCACGTTGACAAAAGCAACCTGGTAGTTCAACAAAACACAACCGTGGACCAAGGGAACAGAATAGAGGACTCAGAAATAAATGTAAGCATCTTCAACTATTGGACTCCTCACAAGGGTGCCAAAAACATGCAGTTCTTCAACTTTTTTTTTTGCCGGGGGCGGGGGGGATGATATTCTCATATAGAAGATTGAAGCTAGACTTTTATCTTTCCCCAGCATAAAATGGATCAAACATCTTAATGTAAGAAATGAAACTTTGAAACTGCTAGAAACATAGGGGGAAAACCTCATGATGATGGCACAGGCAATAATTTCTTGGGCAAGACTCCAATGGCTTGGGGGAAAAAAAAACAGCAAGAATGGACAAAAGGGATTTCATCAAATTTAAAGACTTTTGCGCAATAAAAGGAAGAATCAAGGGAGTAAATAGGGGCAACTTATTGAATGGGAGAAAATATCTGCCAGCTATTCATGTGACTGGGAATTAATATCCAGGTATTACAAAGAACTTATGAACAAAAACTAAATAATCTAATAGTAAATGAGCAAATATTTATTCTGAATAAATACTTTTTGAATGAAGTGGCATAAGTGTTATAAATAAATGAAAGATGCTCAATATCTCTGGCCAGCAAAGAAATGAAAATTAAAACTACATTGAGATTATATCTTACCCTAGTCAGAATGGTTGTTATCAAATCAAAGCAAAAACAAAATAACAACAAAATAACACATAACAACAAAAAATCTAAAGAAATAAGATATGTGAGAACAACAGAAACAACAAATGCTATTTGTGGCAAAAAAAAAAAAGGAATCCTTATACAATATTGGTAAAAATAAAATTAATACAATCATTAAGGAAAGCAGTACTGAGTTTCCTCAATGAAAAATGGAGCTATCAAATGATCCAGCTATACTACTCATGAGCATATATCTAAAAGAAATGAAGTTTATATACAGTAGAGTTACTTTCATACCAATTTTTATTGTGACTTTTTTAATGCAAAGCCAAGAGCCTTCTTAATTGCCTATCATCAGGTGAATGAATTTTTTAAATGTGATATATGTACATAGTAAGTATTATTCTGTCATAAAAATAAATTCTGTAATTTATAGGAAAACAAATGAAACTGGAAGACATCATGTTAAGCAATATAAATCAGGTAGAGAAATTGAACTATCACATGTTTTCTCTTTTCTTTGAAAGATTATAAGAAGAAGGAAGAGGATGATAAGAAAAAGGAAGAAATGAGAAACTCTGGTATAATTGACATAACAATGTAAGTGGCAAATTTTAAAGATGTGAATAGAGAAATAACAGATATTAAATATAAAATATATTTTCCCAGCATCAAATCAATGGGTGTATTTTTCTTATTATTTTAAATGGAGAAAAACTGCTTTACACCTTAACTACAAATTCCTATAATGTAATTAGTACCATTAAAACACCTAGGTAAGTAGGGTCTTTCATGTTAGGATCTAAATTGTTAGATATAATTTCTCTGTTATCTGGTAATAATTGCTTTGTGTGCAGATTCGTAGGCAATTTTTATGTCTCTGAGTTTTGAGTCACTGTTATGCTAATGGTTTCCAAATCATATTAGAAAAGTACCTAATTTTATTTTTTAGAAAGGCTGTGTTAAGTACAAATATAACTTTCTATATATGTTGACATTGTATTAGAAAATACTTCCTGTTTAAGAAATAAATGTTCTTGATACTTGTTTAATCCAGAATTGGGGACTCTGTAAAGAACTTTTTGAGTTAGGTGTGGGACAATTGAAAATACAATTTTATAACAGGAAGAAGGATTAAATTTCACAACAGAGGAGAAAGACTGAGCTCAATTATGATTAAAAAAAAACAGAGAAGAAAGACTGAGCTCAATTCTGATTAAAAAAAAAAAGTACATGTGTTGGGGAATTTATAGCCATGAACCAGGATTTGGGTCAGCAGGTGGAAAATTACTTAAAAAAAAAATAGGGGTAAGGAGGAATTCAGGCTAAACCAAACTAACAGTATTGGTAATGAAAAGTAGCCAGCATGATCAGATAGATCATATACTACCTAGGAAATGGGGAGAAATTGGAAATTTGTGTATTTTACGGGGAGATTACAAATAAAGGGTGAAATGAGTTCTGTCTAAACTGACTTAGGATTCTTGCTAAAACTGGCCTCTGAGGAAAAAGTTGGAAGCCAATGTTATTGTCTGGTCAAGCAGAGGGCTTAGAAGACTCTGACTACAATTTCATGAAGGAAAAAATCTTTGTCCATTGTATCTTTAAAGTATGGCTTTCATATGTTAGAAAAACTAGGGATAACAGGAACATATCTCAATATCATAAAAGTTATCTATGCTAAGCCCCAGTCCAACATAATTTGAAATGGAGAAAAATTGAAAGCATTCCCTCTAAAAATTGGAACAAAACAGGAATGCCTTCTTTCACCACTCCTATATAACATAGTTCTGGAAACACTGGCCAAAGCAATTAGACAGACAAAAGAAATTAAAGGGATACATATTGGAAATAAAGAACTCAAATTAGCACTATTTGCTAACAATATGATTCAATACCTAGAACATCCAAAAAATTCCAACAGAAAATTTCTAGAACTAGTAAATGAATTTAGTCAAGTAGCAGGATAAAAATCAACACCCATAAATCAAATCCATTTCTGTATATCAGTAACAGATCCTCTGAAAGGGAAACAAGGAAAAGTACCATATTTACAATAGCCCCCACCCCAAAATTAAAATACTTGGGAAACAACATAATGAAAGAGGTGAAAGACCTCTATGAAGAAAACTACAGAATGATAAATAAATACATTAAAGAAGACCTTGGAAGATGAAAAGATCTACCTTGCTCTTGGATAGGCAGAATTAATAATGTCAAAATGACCATATTGTCCAAAGCACTATACAAATTTAATGTAATTCCAATCAAAATCCCAATGACATTCCTCATAGAAATAGAAAAGGCAGTCATGAAATTCATCTGGAGAAATAAGAGACCCAGAATAACTAAAGCAATCCTAAGCAAGAAGAAGAGAAGTAGGTGGTATCACTATACCAGACCTTAAACTATACTACAGAGTGATATTAACAAAAACAGCAAAGTATTGGCACCAAAATAGACTGGCATATCAATGCTACAGAATTGAGAGCACAGAGACAAACCCACATAATTACAATTATCTTATAGTAAACAAAGGTGCCAAAAAATGCATTGGAGAAAAGATAGCCTCTTCAACAAATGGTGCTGGGAAAACTGGAAATCCATATGCAACAAATGTAATTTGTCCCCTATCTCCCACCATGCACAAAACTCAACTCAAAATGAATCAAGGACCTAGGATTAAACCAGAGACCTTGTGCCTACTTGAAGAAAAAGTAGGCCCAAATCTTCATCATATCAGATTAGGCCCCAGCTTCCTTAATAAGACTTTGATAGTGTAAGAATTAAAATAAAGAGTCAATAAATGGGATGGATTCAAAATGAAAACTTCTCAGAAAAAGAAACAATCAGTGAGGTGAATAGAAAGTCTACATATTGGGAGCAAATTTTTACCACTTGCACATCAGATAAAGCACTAATCTCTAGGGTATATAAAAAACTCAAGAAGTTAAACACCAAAAACAAAACTAACCCAATAAATAAATGGACGGAGGAACTGAACGGACACCTCTCAGAAGATGATATGCACTCAATTTACAAGTATATGAAAAAATTTTCAATATCAAAGCAATTAGAGAAATGCAAATCAAAACTACTCTAAGATTTTATCTCACTCCAGTCAGAATGGCAGCTATTAAGAATACAAACAACAATAAGTGTTGGCAAGGATGTGGTGAAAAAGGCACACTCATACATTGCTGGTGGGACTGCAAATTGGTGTAACTATTCTAAAAATCAGTATGGAGATTCCTTGGAAAACTTGGAATGGCACCACAAATTGACCCAACTATCACACTTCTCAGTCTATACCCAAAGAACTTAAAAACAGCATAGTATAGTGACACAGCCACATCAATGTTTATAGGAACACAATTCACAGTAGCTAAACTGTAGAACTAACCTAGATGCCTTTCAGTAGATAAATGGATAAAGAAAATGTGGTATATATACACACTGGAATATTATTCAGCAATAAAAACAAATAAAATCATGGCATTTGCAGAGAAATGGAAGGAGTTAGAGAATATAATGCTAAGTGAATGCCAATCAACAAAAAACAAATGCGGAATATCTTCTGCTATATAAGTAGGCTGATTCATATTGGGGTTGGGAGGGGGAGCATGGGAAGTTTAGACAAACTCTACATAGGGCAAAGGGATGGGAGGGTAGGGTAGAGGGCATGGGGGTAGGGGTAAAAATAGATTGTGGAATGAGGTCAACATTATTACCCTATGTACATGTATGAAGAAACAGATGATGTGAATTTACTTGGTATATAACCAGAGACATGAAAAATTGTGCTCTATAATATGAATTGTAATGCATTCTCCTGACATATATAACAAATTAGAATTTTAAAAAATGAAATAAATATTAAAAAATAGAAAAAAGTGTGGCTTTTGTAAACAAGGAATGTTTTTTTTTTTAAGAATAATATTTACCAGGAAGGTTTTAAAGGCAATGCAATATGCCTATACATTATTCTCATTTGTATGTAGAATTATATGCAAGAAACTATTGGCATATTGCTATGGTTTGTATATGAGACGTCTCCAAAAACTCATGTGTGAAACAATGCAGGAATTTTCAGAGGTGATAATTAGGTTATAAGAGTTGTAATCTAATCAGTAGATTAATCCACTGATATAGATTAACTGGGTAGTAATGGTAGGCAGAGTGTGGCTGGAGCAGGCTGGTCCCTGAGGACATGCCTTTGGGTTTTATATATTGTTTCTTGTGAGCAGAGCTCTCTCTCTCTCTCTCTCTCTCTCTCTCTCTCTCCTTCCTGTTTCTATGTGCTTAGCTGCTTCCCTTTGTTACATTCTTCCCCTATAATGTTTTGCTTCACCTTAGGACCAGAGCTATGAAGTTAACTATCTAGGGACTGAGACCTCTGAGACTATGGGACCCAAATAAACTTTTCCTGCTCTATATTGTTCTTGTCAAATCTTTTGGGTGTTAAAAAAAAATGACCAAAACATATCTATTTTACTTTTAATAAAATTTTAATAGAAAGATTTTTATATTTGATTTGCAACTTAATGATACAGATAGGTTGGTATGTAGGTAAATAGGTAGAGATATATATTGAAGATTTGTCACACATTATAAAAACCAACAGAGTGTTCAATACAAAGTGTTCAGTGCAAAATTTATGAAGATATTCATTACAAAATTAAGTATAATAAATAAAGGATGTAAAAGAGAACATTTGTGAAATGAACCAGGAAGTTTTTTTTTTTTTTAAATTGAGACAATTAATTGCATGTGAGGAACATTTTATTCTATTAAAGAAATCAAAATACATACTGGATTTTAAAAAAAAGGAGCATAAATTTCCCAGGGGAATCAATGAGAAAAAAGATAGGATACATGAATCAATAAGAAGAAAGGTAGGATACATGAAGAAATAAAATTATCAAAGTTGGACCTGAGAAAATGATACCCCAATGTATTGCATTTTGGCACTCTGAGTACATTGAACTGAAGGATGTTGGAAGGGCCTCAGAAGTCTTTCTTTGAATTTCTACTCATATAAACTAAACTTCTCTTTTTCAGTGTATATCATAGAAATTATAAAAGACAGTCATAAATTTTAGGATATTAGTCTAGCCTTCTCCAGACTTTCAGTGTAAGATGTGACCATTAAAAAAAAAATCTCTAACTATGTAGGACATTTTTGTATTATTGTAATGATTTAATAAGAAGAAAAGTTTATTTTGACTCAAAGTTCTAAACATTTCAATTTATGATTGGTTGATCTATTTCTTTTTGACCTGTGCCAAAGCAACACATCATGGTGGGAGCACATGAAAGAAAGCTGACCATCTTGTGGCACTTGGGAAATAAAGAGAGAGAAGAATGAACTGGCATCTCAAAATTCGCTTCAAGGTTGCATTTCTGATGGCCTAACTTCCTGCAAGTAGGCCCCACCACTTCCCAACCGTGCCATGAATTGGGGACAAAACCTTTAATACATGAGCCTTTGGATAACATTCCCCATCTAACCTATAACACTGACTCATCTTGTATTACAGTAAATCATAACATCCTTATCCCAGAATGTGTCCTGTTCTATTCCAAGAGGAAAGAACGTCATCAAGAGAAAACAAAAATTTGAAGAGACAAGTCTTGCAAAGTTTCATTATAGAATCTTTTACCATTAGATCATTTCCTTTTGCTCAATCACATATCTATATAGATGTCTGTTCTTCATAGAGCCATAGCCTAAAACCATAGTTTTACATAGGTCTTTTAGTCTTCATTCCTGAAGTCTCCCATGTAATATATAACTTTGATTAAATAAATATATTATTCTTTTCTCTTTATAACCTCTTTTATTAAAAGAATGTCAGTCATACCCCTTATGATGGGTGAAGCATCTTTACCCAAACCTAGATAATAAAAATAACAAAAGTAGGGGCACATTTTTAAAAGCAAGAAAAGATATTTAAAGAAATAATAATGATGAAATTTCAAGAATTTAAGAAAAATTTAAACTACTGACAGTAAAGGCTTACAGAGTGTCAAAAAAGACTGACAAGGAAAATTACTTTAGTCACATTAGAGTGAAATTTAAATACATTGAACACAATGAGTTAAGGACAGACTTCCTACAAAGGGAAAAGAATCTGACTGATATCAGACTTGGCAACAACAGCACCATTTGTGAGAAGACATTAATAGTATTTTGAAAGTTTTGAAGCCAAAGCAACTGTGTTAGTCAAATTTTTGACACTGTGACCAAAACACTTCAGAAAAACAACAGAGAAGTTTTTTTGGACTCATGGTTTCAAAGGTTCAGTCTGCTGTCGGCTGAGTTCATTGCTCTGGCCTCAAAGTGAGACAAGAATATCCATGTTTGGAGATTATGGCAGAAAAGTACTGTTCCACTCATGGCAGCCATAAAGCAGAGAAAGGAGGAGCCAGAAGCCTAAGATAAATCCCAAGTGCATGCACCCAGGGATCTGTGTCCTCCCGTCACTCACCACCTGCCTATAGTTACCACTTTTAGGAGTCTTAAATTATTAATCCATCAAATGGATTAATCCACTGTAGCAATAATTGGAACATAAAATATTTAGGTGCTCAAATTACATTTAATGCAATAAATATATGCTTAGGTATAAAAGCTTTTAGAATATTTGGAAAAAAATTATCATTTTTAACTGTTGAATCAAAATATAAAAGAAATTAATGTAAATATTTTGATAAGAAAATATTTGATAAAATAATAACATGGTAAATTTATCCTTTTATATGCATTACATATTTATTGAATGCATAAATAAATGGTTTTAAGCAGAAATGAACTCAAAGTTTAGGCTGTCCAATAATTTTTCAAGTCATCAGATTTCTTAGCCATAGCTCTGTGCCACTGCAGCATTTTTCTGTCACATTGTGTATCTCCTGATGTTTAAATGCTGTACTAGGAAGGAATTTCTGCTAGCTCATTGCTTCTACATAGCCCCACAAACAATTTATATGTCTAATTAAGCCTCAATCAGTTTCTGTCTTAGGAAGCAAGCATAGTACAATTGTACCCCAAGAACCCAGTAATATTGTCTTTTTGTCTCTCTTCTCTAAATAACATAGAAGCAAACTTTTTGCATCAGTATTTGTAAAAAAAGACTTAGTGCAAGGTCAGCCACCCTGGAAAACAGAAACAAGAAGCACAAATCTGCCTCCGGAGTCAGATGGAAGTAGAAGAATTTACACTAAGGGAGAGGGAAGAAGCTCCTTATTAATTGGACAGTGAGAATGGATTTTCAGGTGAAAGCAATCATCATGCCTCTTCACAGGTCAATGTTCTTGTCTGCCCTGGATAGTTTTGATCTTGTGACTTCCAAAGGTCGCTTGCCTTTATACAACTACTCTCCAGAGAATTAGAATAAAATACCACAAATATCCAATGAGATGTATTTTTAATTTAATGTTTGTTTGGTTTTTTCCTGGACCATCTTTGTCTTTTCAGAGGCCTTTGAAAGAATAATATAGAACTTGTTACATTCAGTTTCACCCTGATGAAGCATCTGTTGAAAATTTACATCCATCTTGCAAGATATGAGATAATGTAATAGAATGAAATCATCATCTTCAAATAAGTTTTTTCCTATCATAAACATTACCACCCATGAGTGGGCTAAATATATACTTCATTAAAATTGTAGCACTCTTGCAGAGTAGCCATATATAATAAAATTTTTGAGGGATACAGAGAATCAACAATATAATTATTTTATCAAAAACTCTAATTGAAAAAATTGCTCCAATTGATTAGAAGATGAATACAGACCAAAAGTAACGTAAAAATTCATTAGACCTGAGGCTAAGATAAAGTAATATTGATTTTTATTTATTTAAATTAAGATGAACATATCAATGTGGAACGTTAACATTTTTGCAGCAATAATTGAGTATACCTACCTAGAGAGTTATCAGTATAAATACATTTTTTAAAAATATTTATTCCTTTTTCCAGTATTTCTTAAAGAATAAAACATACATATATTGGTTTAGTATAATGGTATGTAATGGACTAAATTATGTTCCATCAAAATTATCTGTTGATGCTATAGCACACAATGTGACTGTATTTGAAGACAGTCTTTAATGAGGTAATTAAGGTTAAAGTAGGGCTCAAATCCAATAGGACTGTCATATTTACAAGAAGAAAACAGCACCATTCTCTCTCTCTTTCCCTCTCTCTTTCTGTGTGTGTAAGTGTGTGTGCATTTGTGTGTTTCTTCACACAGAGAAAAAAGGCCATGTGAGAACACATCAATAAGGTTATTTCTAAGTGTGGAAGAGGACTATTATCAGAAAAGAAATTTTCTATCAGGTCAATATTGTAATTCTAGCTTCTATACCTGAGAAATACTGATTTATACACTAAAATACTGATTAGGATAATATTTGGATCATGACATTATACATTTTACCTCCACATGATCTTTCTCTATTTTCTAGCCTTACTGGTGTGTACAAGTATTCCTACAATAATAAAACATACAATATTAAGTGAGCAGTAAATTTTTTAAATATTTAAGCATTTCTGTTGTTTTAGATACCTAGACCCTTGTATTTTGACATGGGAGCCATTGAAGACTAACATAGTCTGGTTTATGTTCATACACATGCATGCATGTGCATGTGCGCGCACAAACACACGCGCACACACAGACACACACACACACACACACGGTAGATTTTTTAAACTTTTTAATCTTTGACATACAAAAAAACAAAATCCAGAAAAAACAAATTTGACATTATACCTTGTTGGAAACTTTTACCTACTTTGGGACTGTGGCCATTATTGGGTGTTGGCTGAGGTGGCCTTGTGGGTTCTTCCAGAGCATATCCAGACCTGGCTGGATTGGAGCACAAGGGCTTTTGACCTTAGCCCCGCCTAATGATTTAACCTGAAATCTGCCTAGGCCCCTAGTGATAGTGACATAACTGCCCCTTATTGGTTCTCGCTACTGTCTCTTTTTACTCCCTCCTTATATCACTATATAACCTTGTCCCTGACACAATACAGTTGAGATTTACTGTGCCTTCACGACTGACACAACTCATGTGGTTTCTTCCCAATTTTGGGATGGGGACTGGGCCGCGACACTTACCCTCTCATCCAGCCCCTCAGAGATGACAGGCTGGTCCTGCCTGTCTCCCATGTACCCTTGTTGCAGGGAGCAACAATACCTCTCACAAAAACTTGACTGAAATGGATTATAAAGTAAATATAGAATATAAAACTACACATTGTAAATTACATAGGAGAAACTCTAAGTCATCCAGATTTTGGAAATGAGATTTTAGAAGCAATAGTAAGCATGATCCATAAAGGTAAAACTGAAAAGTGGGATGTCATTAAAATTAAAAATTTCTCCTATGCAAATGACTTGAAAAGAATTAAAAGACAACATATATAAAACATACATCTGATACAAGACTTATTTTCAAAATATGCTAAAGAATCTTTAAAACTCAATAAAGGTGCATACTATCTAATTTAAAAAAAGGATAAATGATCTGAATAGACACTTCATCAAAGAAGATATACAGATGGCAAGTAAGCAAATAAAGACATACAACATCATGTGTCATTAGGGAATTTTAAATTAAAACAACAATAAAGTACCACTAGATGCCTATTAGAATGGATAAAATCCCAAAACGGATAACAACAACTGGTATCAAAAATGTAAAAGAGTAAGAAGGCATAATCATTACTGGTAGGAATGCAAAGTTGTGCAGAAAATTTGAAAGATATTCTAGAAGTTTCTTATTGATTTAAACATAGTCTTATCAAATGAGCCACTAACCACTCATTTTTAGAACTGATATAAATGAGCTGAAAACATATGTCCATATTAAAAATACATGCAAATGTTCATAGAAGCTTTATTTATAATTGCCCCAAACTGGAATCAACCAAGGATTACTATAGACAATAAATGGATAAACAAATGTTTCTGTGCAATATTTTATTCAGCAATAAAAAGTATGAGCAATTAAAAAATGAACATACAAAGAGGAAAAGTTAAATGAATACTGTTTAGTGATAGAAGCCAGTCTAAACAGGCTGGCTTCCAACTATGTGACTTTCAGAAAAAGGGAAAACCACAGAGACTAAAAGAGTTTAGTGCTTGCTAGGACCTAGATGGGGGAAGGGATGAATAGATGGAGCACAAACATATTTGTGGTGGTGAAATTAGTTTGTATGATACCATAATATAATATACTATAATATGTATGATATATAATATGTAAATATGTGACATTATGCATTTGTCCAATCCTATCAAATTGTAAAACACAAAGAATAAACTCTATTCTAAGCCATCAACATTAGGTAATGATTTACCAATACTGGCTCATTTATTTTAACAAAATATCACAAAAATGAAAAAAAAGTGTTAAAGACAGGAAAACTAGTTGAAAGAAAGTGGATTATAAGAAAATGTAATATCCACTCTATTTTATATCATCCTAAAATTACTCTAAATATGAAGTCTTAACAAAACAAAGTCCTAGGAAATGGGCAATACAAAAGTCCTTAGAAAGCCACTCCAGAAATAAAGGCACTTAAGTGGCTCTCTTGCAAGATTCACAAAAATGTGAGAGATCCATGGAGAATTGCATCGCAGCATTTGGGGTAACATAGAGTATCCAACATTTACTTTGCATTTCTTTGGTATGTATTTTGATGAGATCAGCGATTATCTTCCAAATAGATGAAACTTATCATCAATAAAAAGTCCATGTAAATGCTAATTATAAGAGAAATGTTGGATTTATGAACTCCATTGTTGTCACATAAACTGTAATTTTTTAAAAAGGTTTCCAAATTTCACACTCCAAATTAAAGGTTGGTGATGACGCTTCATTTTACAAGAGAAAAATCATTGTCTGGTCTATTTGAGTAGAAACAAGATTTATTCATGGGAGTAGGCTTTCCAAAAGTCCTGAGAATTGCTCAGTGTACCAGTTTCTAAAATGAGTGAAAATGGCTAAAATACTAGCAGTAAATAATGCCTGAGTAAAATTCAGTTAAGCAACAACAGCATACAATATGGATTAGACAAGTTTAGATATGAGCAATAAACATCACAATAGGCTCTTATGCTTGAGTGTGTGATGTATGAATGAGCTGGGGGCAGATGTTAGACAAATCCTCTCTCTTGCTTTGACTCTTCTTTTAGTTCTTGTCTATCATGAGATGTGTTTACTTACACCCAATCAGGTTTAGTGATAGAATCACAGGTGCTCCTCTTTTTTACTTGCTTCTCTTTAGAACATCTTGACACAGCAAATAATCTTGGGAGAACAGTTGGTAAAGGAAAAGGAAATACCTCTCAAATTTATTCCAGTGGATATGACTCCCCTCTCTTTCCTTCTCTCTTTATTGAGAGAGAGAGAGGGGATGGGGGGGAGAGAGGGAGAGAGGAAGGGAGAGAAAGGGAGAGAGACAGAGTGAGAGAATTTTTTTAATATTTATTTTTTAGTTTTCGTCGGAAACAACATCTTTATTTGTATGTGGTGCTGAGGATCAAACCCAGCACCATGCGCATGCCAGGCTACAGCTTGAGCCACATCCCCAGCCCCTCCCTCTCTCTTTCCCTCCTCCTCTCTCTCAATGCCTCTCTTTCTCTCTCTCTCTCTCCCCTTCCCCTTCCTCCCTTCCTGTCCCCTCTCTCTTTTTTTCTCTGTATCCCATTTTTCTTTGCTTCTACTTGCCAATCTATCTTTTTTTTCTTTTTTACCAGTATGATTTAAAAAAAAAAAAAAACAGATGACAGTGGAATACATTACAATTCTTATTACACATATGCAGCACAATTTTTCATATCTCTGGTTGTATATAAAGTATGTTGACACCAATTTGTTTCTTCATTTCAATCTACCTTTTCCACTTTTTTTCTTAGACTTGTTAGAGAAAGAAAAAAAAATCACTTCTATGGAAATGCCAACAACGTTTTAAAACTTGCCTTATAAATAAGCAATCTAATTATAGACTAATAAATCCTGTCAAATTTCCTCTAGAGTTACACAGAGATATTGATAAAGTACTGAAAGGAGGTCAGAGCTTAGACATGTTGAATATGTTAGGCAAAACCCATAAGATTTCCTAGAAGAGGAGAATTTTAGCTATGTAGGGAAGGATAAATAGACATTTTTTTTTAAATTTGTTTTACTTAGCTACACATGACAGTACAGTGATCTTGACATATCATGCATTTAAATAAGATGGGATATAATTTCTCATATTTCTGAGTATACAGGTTGCAGAATCACATTGGTCATGCACTCACATATATACACACAGTAATAATAATGTCTGTTTCATTCTACTATCTTTCCTATCTCCCCAATCCCTCCCATCCCTTCCCTCCACTTCTCTCTACTTAATCTAGGGTAACGCTATTCTTTTTTTTTCCTCACATCTTCATACATGTATTTTGTATAACAATGAGGGTCTCCTTCCACTGTCCATGCAATTCCCTTTCTCCCTCCCTTTCCCTCCCACCCCTCTCCCCTATGTAGAGGTAATCTTCTTCCCATGGTCTTCCTCTCTTCCCCATTTTGAGTCATGCCCCTTATATCAAGCAGCAAAGATGGGAGTGGGATAACTTTAGCCCCACAGATCACTTTGTTCAAAGACAAAGAGTTTAAAAAGAGCTTGACAAACTTGTAAGTTTTTTTGTGGTAAAGAATTGTTTTCCCAAAGTAGATATTTGGAAAATGAGAATATAGAAATAGTGGATTAATAGAATCAGAAAACAGCCTTCTCTGCCAAGTTAAAGATTGAGCCTCATACTATAATAAATAGTTCCCCACCACATATTGAGAAAGGATAAGAATATTACTAATGCAAGGGATAGGGTATGGCTCAGTGGTAGTGCACTCACATCAGCATATGTGAGACTCTGGGTTCCATCCTTAGACTACAAAAAAAAAAGTATTTTATTATATTTAAGGAAAAAACACTAAAAATTAATTTGATAAAGAACTTGAAACATCAATACCCCAATGTTGAAATCATTCTGATAATCACAGGCTTTAGAAATAAAACTGGTGAAAAGAAACTGACATTGACATGTTTTTCTGCAGCAAAATCAACATTATTTCATTTGATCCTTTTATAGTAACTTCCACATATATTTTCCTCTTATACTAAACTTAAACTAAGGTTTTCTCTTCCATTTTAAAAATAAAACAAATAATTTATAAAAATGCCTACAAATTCTCTGCATAGGGTGTAAATCTAAATCTAAGATTAATTAGGCTCTAATTGATAATAAGAATGATATAGTTTGTCAATGCATTTTTTATTTGCAAAAGCACTAAATAAAGATTATCAACCATTTGTTGTTACAGACTTATTAATAGAACATTCATACCAAAATGTCCACCTATCACAGTTATCCCTTTCATTCCCTGAAAAAAAAAAAAACAGATTCTCCAGTGATATCTACAAAATGAATACATTTGTAACTAACATATAGTTAAAGACATAAACTGACTCCCTCTATTTACCATCTCTCCTTTTTTCCTTATGAAGATCACTTCCCCTCCTTTAATCCATTTTCTCTCTTGGTTAGCCACCATTTTGACATTCATGATGATGACTCTGCTTCTTCTCTTTCCATTTTCATGATCCTATCTGACTTTAGCACTGTTATTTATTTCTTGAACTTTATATAAATGGAATTAGACTTTTTATATTCTTTTGTGTTGGTATCCTTTTCTTAATATTATGTCCATGCAGTTTATCCATATTGTGGATATATTGTTTTTACCATATTTAGACATCTTTATAATACCCTTTATTATTAGGTATACATTGTAACACAATTTTAGAAAGCCGAATTCAATAATATATAACAATGATAATATACCACAACTAAGTGAGGTTTATACCAAGAATGTGGAGTTCATTTTTGAAAATCAATTTGAAAATTTGTTAGTACAATTTACCATATTTACAAACTATAAGGATAAAATCAATAGTGTCATTTTCAGTTAACCTAGAAAAAAGAATCAATTGACAAAACAGAAATTTCCTGGTTATTTTATTTTTGAGCTCAAGAATTTCTGTTATTTTCCCTTATGTTTTTTTAGTTCTGTAGAAAAATTGTTACTTTTTATTTTACCTTCTCATGCATTGACCTAATAATTAATTTTAAATTGCATGTAATTTCATATGTGAATCTTTATGAATCCCCTTTAATAGTGTTTTAATTTCCTGATACCTTTTACTCATAGTGTGATGTTTTGTCACGTCTGGTTATTTTTAATTGTGTTCCAGATATTTTATTTATGAAATTATTTGAATAAATATTTTTTAGGATTAATCAATCTTTGGAACACATTACCTATTTCTAGAGAGAATTTATCCTTACTTTGGCACACATCTTATTTTACAAAAGTTATTGTCATTTCCTAAATATGACAGAATATTAGCACCTCAGTGAACTGCAACCTCTCTCCTATTAGTGGCACAAAATGAAATCGCTTAATATTCTTTGCTTTTCACATGTGGTAGCATAATCTCTGACAAAATCAATGTGGTTTAGGAAATATTATGTTTAGCTTGGTCAAATTTCAGTCATATACTTATACCTGAATGCACAAAATCTTTAAGAATGTGAGTGTGAGTAATCCTGAGAACTGTGTTATATTACCATACTTGGATACTAGATGTGAAAGGTGTTAACTAATATGTATGATTTCCATTATCTATTGATTTATCTAATATATAAAGAATATTCTTATTTATTTTTTTTTAAATTTTGTCAATTTCTTTGTTTTCACACTTGTATCTGATGCTTTTTCCTGTGGGCAGAATTTTTCTTTGCCCTCGGAAGCAAAACTGCTTTAAATCCACGTGTCTTTGTATTTTTTTCTCCCCATCTACCTCAGACATACTTTTCCTTTGTCTATCATTAAAGGACATACTTGTCCTTCAAAATTTTGTACCATGGCCTTCTTTGTGATGCCACGCTTCATTACATAAGAAGGTTCAGCCCTTGCTCCACTTCTTCATGTTATGTAACTTACCATATAGAATTTAGTTTCTTGCTTCTCTTCCCTACTTGATTTTATCTTTCTGACTGCAAGTTGTCATGTATTTTTTTGTCTTCTAAATTCATGACGAATGTCAAGTACATTGTTGATAGGTAAATGTTTCTTGAATAAATAAATGTTTAATGTCCTGGATGGGGGATTGTGAAAACATTTGACTTAAATGGTGTCAAAATATAAGCCAAAAATATATTCTTAAAATTATGTTTCCTATGAAAATCATTCTTAGGAACACTAAAATGGAAAGAAAAAGAAACTGACAACATACAACTGCAAATGAATATATTAAACTGATCCATGTGGAGAGGTAGTGAAATCCAATTTTCAAGAAAACAGTGAATAGGAAAACTGTTGTGAGGTCATGAGATTCTGTGACTACAAACACAGTGAGAAATTTAGAATTTAACACTGATTTTCCAATGAAGCTTAAAAAGTTTCCTCCGTTGGACTCTGTAAGATTCATTGTTGAATTATAGTAAACCTTCTCTCTGTTAAATATATCATCTGAGCATTACCTCAGGGGGTCAAGCCCAGAGGCCCAGATCTACCCACACAGACCTCTCAGGGCTCAGGCACACAGCATGCCTGGTCTACCCCTTGCCCAGTGGGGCAGAGATCTCCAGAGTTTAGCCTTTGGAGTAAGACAGCCCTTTCTGACCAGCAGACTACCAAGGAAGGTCAAGCCCAGCAGCCCAGATCCACCCTCACCTCTGCAGGGCCCAGGTGCATAGTAGACTGGGTCCACTCCTTTCCCAGTTGGACAGAAACACACCAGAGGCTAGGGCTACCCTTTCTGACCAGCAGACTACCATGGGAGCCTAGATCTGAGATCCAGCCCCGACTGCCCACATCAGCCCAAGTGGGATCCAGGATCTCAGTAGGCAAAGTTCGACATTGCCAGAGCCTAGTGTTTGAAGCAGGACCGGCCCTTCCTACCAGCAGAATACTGTGGGAGGTCAAGCCCAGCAGCCCAGATCCACCCACACCAGTCTCTTCAGGGCAGAGACCCACAGCACACCTAGTCCAGCCCTTTACCAAAGTGCAGGCACTTGCCAGAGCCTAGGCTCTGGTGCAGGACCGCCCCTTCTGACCAGCAAACTACAATGGGGGTCAACTCCAGTGACCCAGATCTACTCACTCCAACTTATGCAGGGCCCAGATGGAGAATACAGTAGTATCCAGTGAGGGACACCCGCAAGGTCTGGAAGCCCAACATCAAGGTGAGGTACAGACAATCTGTATGAGTACTATAAGAATATAGGAAAGAAACAGTAATATCTCAGATCCACACTGCAAGAAGGAAGACATATATACAACATGAAAAAAACAAGGGAGGAAAATGCCCCAAACAAACCAGTACACTATAATAAGAGAACCTATGGACAATGAAGTTGATAAAATAACAGAGAAGAAATTCAGAAGGTTCATAATTAAAATGACCTATGAATTAAAGAATGACCTAAATGAGCAAATACAGGCAAAAATTGATCACTCCAACAATGAGATAAGAGAGCAAATACAGGTAGTAAAAGATTATTTCAATAGAAAGATATAGACCCTTAAGAAAAAAACAGTCAGAAATCTTTGAAAGGAAGGATACAATAAATCAAATAAAAAACCCAATAGAAAGCATAACCAACAGACTAGATCACTTGGAAGAAAAAATGTCAGATAATGAAGACAAAAGTTTAAAATCTAGAAATACCCAGTGAAGATAGTAAGAAACCATGAACAGAACATCCAAGAATAATGGGACAGCATCAGAAGACCAAATCTAAGAGTTATTGGGATAGAGGAAGGCCCAGAGTTTCAAACGAAAAAAATGCACAATGAGATAATATCAGAAAATTTTTGATATTATATATATATATAATATATATATATATATATATATTATATATATATGCCTAGCATACAGAAAAATGATAGAATCTTAAAAGAGGCAAGAGAGAGGAATCAGATCACATATAGTGGGAGACCAATTCCTCTCTCACCAGATTTTTGCAACCCAGAACCTCAAAACCAGGAGATGGTGGAACAACATATACCAAGATCTGAAAGTAAATGGATGTCAACCAAGAATTTTATATCCAGTAAAACTAAGTTTTAGATTTAATGATGAAATCAAAACCTTCCATGATAAACAAAAGTTAAAAGAATTTACAACTAGAAAGCCTGCACTATAGAACATCCTCAGCAAAGTATTCCAAGAAGAGGAAATGAAGAACAACGACGAAAGTCAGCAGACAGAGGGTTTACGCTAAAGGAAAATCTATCTAGAAGAGAAACTAAGCCACATTAAATAGCAAAAATTACACTAAAGGAAAATCTATCTAGAAGAGAAACTAAGTCAAATTAAATAGCAAAAATAAACAAATATGTCTAAGAATACAAATCGTGTCTCAATAATAACCCTGAATGTTAATGGCCTAAACTCACCAATCAAAAGATATAGAATAGCAGATTGGATTAAAAAAAAAAAGACCCAACTATATGCTGCCTTCAAGAGACTCACTTGATAGAAAAAGACATTCACAGACCGAAGATGAAGGGTTGGGAAAAATCATACCATTCACATGGTCTGCAGAAGCAAGGAGGGGTTTCCATCCTCATATTAAATAAAGTAGACTTCAAACTAAAGTCAATCAAAAAGGATAAAGAAGGACATTACATACTGCTCAAGGGAACCATACACCAACAAGAATTAACAATTATACATATATATGCCCAACACAATGGAGTGGCTACATTCATCAAACCCTTCTCAACTTCAATAGTCAAATAGACCACAACACAATAATTTGGGGTGACTTTAACACACCTCTTTCATCACTAGATAGATCTTACAAACAAAATCTGAACAAAAAAACCATAGAACTCAATAATACAATCAAAAACTTAGACTTAATTGACATACATAGAATATACCAACCTTCGATGAGAGAATATACTTTCTTCTCAGCAGCACAGGAATCCTTCTCTAAAATAGACCATGCACTATGCCACAAAGAAACTCTTAGAAAATATAAAGAAGTGAAGATACTACCCTGCATTCTATCAGACTATAATGGAATGAAGTTAGAAATCACTGATAAAAGAAGAAATAAAATTGACTCCAATACACAGAGAATAAATAATATGTTAATGAATGACCAATGGGTTACAGAAGGCATCAAGGAGGAGATTAAAAAGTTTTTAGAGGTGAATGAGAACACAGATGCAACATATTTAAATCTCTAGGACACTATGAAAACAGTTCTAAGAGGAAAGTTCATTGCATGGAGTTCATTTCTTAAAAGAAGAAAAAGTCAACAAATAAATAATTTAACACTACATCTCAAAGTCCTAGAAAAAGAAGAAACAATCAACACCAATAGCAGCAGAAGACAGGAAATAATTAACATCAGAGATGAAATCAATGAAATTGAAACAAAAGAAACAATTGAAAAAATGGATGGCACAAAATTTGGTTCTTTAAAAAGATAAATAAAATTGACAGACGCTTAGCCATGCTGACAAAGGAGAGATAAAACACAAATCACTAATATACGTGATGAAAAAGAGAAAATAGAAAATATTGAAGGCATTGGCAAATTTATGGAGTCATATAATTTGTTCAAATAGTATCAGGAGGATATACACAATTTAAACCGATTGATTTCAAGTGACAAAACAGCAGACACTATCAAAAGTCTACCAAACAAGAAAAGTCCAGGACTGATGGATACACAGCCAAGTTCCATAAGACCTTTAAAGAAGAACTAATACCAATATTCTCCAAGAGGCAGCACTTCCAAACTCATTCTATGAGGCCAGTATCACTCTGATTCCACAACCAGGCAAAGACACATTAAAGACAAACAAACAAACAAACAAACAAAAAAAACTTCAGACCAATAACTCTAGTGAACATAGATGCAAAAATTCTCAAAAAAATTATGGCAAATTGAATAAAAAAAATCAGAAAGATCATGCATTATGATAAAGTGGGATCCATCCCAGGGATGCAACGTTGATTCAACATCTGGAAATCAATAAATATAATTCATCACATCAATAGAATTAAAGATAAGAATCATATGATCATCTCAATAGAAGCAAAAAAATAAATAAATAAATAAAAGCATTTGACAAAATACAGCACCCTTTTATGTTCAAAATACTATAAAAACTAGGGATAACAGAAACATATCTCAACATCATGAAGGCTATCTATGTTAAGCCCCAGACCAACATCATTCTAAATGGAGAAAAATTGAAGGCATTCCTTCTAAAATCTGGAACAAGATAGGGATGCCCTCTTTCACCACTACTATTTAACATAGTTCTTGAAACACTGGCCAGAGTAATTAGACAGACAAAAGTAATTAAAGGGATGCATATATGAAAAGAAGAACTCAAATTGACACTATTTGCTGATGATATAATTCTATACCTGGAAGACCCTAAAAGTTCCACCAGGAAATTTCTAGAACTAGTAAATGAATTCAGCAAAGTAGCAGAATATAAAATCAACATACATAAATAAAAGATATTTCTGTATATCAGTGACAAATCATCAGAAATGGAAATAAGAAAAACTACCCCATTCTCAATAGCCTCAAAATAAATAAATCAATAAATAAAATAAGATACTTGGGCATCAACTTAATGAAAGAGGTGAATGATCAATATAATGAAAATAACAGAACCCTAAAGAAAGGAATCAAAGAAGACCTTAGAATATGGAAAGATCTACCTTGTTCTTGGATAGGCAGAATTATATCAAAATGACCATACTTACAAAAACACTATACGGATTTAATGCAATTCCAATAAAAATCCCAAAGACATTACTCATAGAAATAGAAAAGCAGTCATGAAATTCATCTGGAAAAATAAGAGACTCAGGATAGCTAAAGCAATCCTTAATAGGAAGAGTGAAACAGGTGGCAGGACTATACCAGATCTTAAACTATACTACAAAGCAATAGTAACAAAAATAGCAATGGTATTGGCACCAAAACAGACTGGTACACCAATGGTACAGAGTAGAGGACACAGAGAATAACCCACAAAATTGTAATTATCTTATATTAGGCAAAGATGCCAAGAGCATGCATTTGAGAAAAGACAATCTCTTCAACAAATGGTGCTGGGGAAACTGGAAATTCATATGCAACAAAATGAAATTAAATTCCTGTCTCTCACCATGCACAAAACTCAACTCAAAATGGATCAAACAAAGACTTAGGAATACAATCAGAGACCCTTCGTCTAAAGAAGAAAAAGTAGGCTCTAATCTGCATCATGGAAGGCCCCAACTTCCTTAATAAGATTCCTGTGGCACAAAAATTAAAATCAAGAATCAATAAATGGGATGGACTCAAACTAAAAAGTTTCTTCTCAGCAAAAGAAACAATCTGTGAGGTGAACACAGAGCCTACATCTGGGGAGCAAATCTTTACCCTCACAGATCAGATAGAGCACTAATCTCTAGGGTATACAAAGAACTCAAAAAACTAGACACAATATATATATATATAATTGTAATGCATTCCACTGTTATATATAAATTCATAAATTATATATATATATCATCTGAATTTATATTAATAAAAGTTTAATGTGTATATATATATATATATATATACACACATTAAATGGGTCAAAGACCTGAACAGACACTTCTCAGAAGATGATGTACAATCAATCAACAAACACATAAAAAAAATGTTTATCATCACTAGCAATTAGAGAAATGCAAATCAAAAGCCCTCTAATATTTCATCTCACTCCAGTCAGAATGGCAGCTATTATGCATACAACTGTAAGTGTTGACGAGGATGGGGGGAGAAAGGTACACTGATACATTGTTGGTGGAACTGCAAATTGGTGCATCCAATATGGAAAGCAGTATTGAGATTTTTTGGAAAATTGGGAAGGGTACCACCAGCTATCCCTCTTCTTGGTCTATACCTAAAGGACATTAAAACAGCTTACTACAGGGACACAGCCACATCAATGTTTATAGCAGCACAATTCACAATAGTTAAATTGTAGAACCAGCCTAGATGACCTTCAATAGATGAATGGATTTTTAAAATGTGGCATATATACACAATGGAATATTACTCAGCAATAAAAGAGAATAAAATCATGGCATTTGCAGGTAAATGGATGGAGTTAGAGAAGATAATGCTAAGTGAAGTTAGCGAATTCCAAAAATCCATATACTGAATGTTTTCTTTGATATAAGGAGGCTGATTCATAGTGGGATAGGGAGTGAGAGCATGGGAGGAATAGATGAACTTTAGGGCTGACGTGTCAGAGGGGAAGGAAGAGGGCATGGGGTAATTAATTATGGTTGAATATGATAATCATTATTATCCAAAGTAAAAAATTCTATGGAGATACTAATTAGTGTGAATATACTATGTATACAACCAGGGATATGAAATTGTGCTGTATATATGTAATAAGAATTGTAACGCATTCCACTGTAATATATAAATTTTAAAAATATATATATCATATGAATTTGTATTAATAAAAGTTTAGTTTGTAAAACTAAAAGAACATGAACATAGACTGTAGATGGTAATTTCGTACTTTATAACTAGTTTCAAATCACTTTCATTTCTATTTCATTCATGTTTTTTTCTATGCTTTACCTAAGAGGAACATTAATTTAATCTGATACTTCTTTAGAAAAAATTCTGTGTTGGTTATTGAGTACTCATTTAAATATAACTGGGAATTTGATAAGAAATTCTTTTTAATTGGGTAAGTTATGTAACTGAGTGTTTAATGAAGAAACCCTGAATTACTACTTGGTTTGGACACAGTCTTGTGTTATACTGATAAAGGTCAAAAAAGTTGTCTATTGTGGATAATTTTCCCATTTTCAAACTTGTTACTCTAAACAGTGTTCTTAGAATGTCCTACAAGAATCAATTACATACTAGGGCATTGTAGGATGTTATTGCAAAGCACATTTTTTGTGTGTGTGTGTGTGTGATCAAAGTTACTAGGCTTTATAAACTTTAAATATGGAACCCAAGACTGTGTTCTTCCAAGAAGTGCAATTGGTGATTATTAGGCAATTTTAATATAGAATAGGTCTGCAGAATGATGGTGATTAGTATTCAATTTAGTATCTCTATTTCAAATGTCGATACATTCTGTTCTTTTATTTAAAGAATGAGTACTATTTATTTTTTGCTTTTTAAGTGTTTTGGAAAGTAATAAAATCAGTGTTATAACATCATTGATATGATATAGATCTCTTAGAAGAATATTGTGTGTCTTCCTCAAACTGTCTGCATATTCAATACAAAAAAAAAAAAACCCACCCCATACTTATATTCCATACAAATTCATTGTCCCTTGCTTTGCCAAGGTTTTTAAGATATGTTTTTAATATTCAGTGTGTGTTCCTTAGGACTATTTATTTAGGTATTCTTGTTTCTTCTGTTGGTTTACCATTTGCATAAAATTCACATTGAACCCTTTATAAGAATGAATGTTTTATTGAATTTTATGAATAAAAATCTTTTAGGGTGATGCCTTATGTGTTTTTTGAAACAATATAGATAGTTTATACTTACACATGCTTAAGTTTGAACATATCTTATCTAAAACACGTATTTACAAAATATTTAAGTACTTTCAGGGTCCACATATTAAACATTTTTTAACTTAAATTCCTAATATTTCTCTAATTTCATTGGATTACAAATTGAATTTGTGGATATCATTTTGGAAGAATTAAGTCAGGTAGACAAAAGATGACCCAAAACAATATGAGTTTTTTTTTAATAATAACAGATAATGTCATTAGAGAGAATTCTTAGATTTAAGCAATACCTGTAAAATGTTAGCATATAACCAGTACTTTCCAATGCATTTACCTTTAGTAACCAAATTCTTCTTATATCCAGTAGAATCTCTCAAAAACTGAGTTTTATTTTGCTTAACAAGGAAAAATGTCCATTTTATTCAAAGCAAATATAGTTGGACAGATTTTAAAATCACTGTATGCCATGAGCAATCTTTACTTAAAGAAAATAAGATATAATGAATTTTCAGATGAGTAGGGATGATTTCCACATTTTGCAATAGGTGAATGAGAAATAGTTATATTAGCAGTCTCCCAGATGTGAAACATAGCTCATTATACACACCTGCCAATAGCTACATTAAACATTTAATAACAGTAGGATACACCTTACCCTCAAAAGTGATAAATGAGAACATTTTAGCATTTTCCTTTTTCTGTGGTTTTTCCTATGATTTTTTTCTTACCTGCTATGTAAGTTTCTCCTTTTTAATCTTCTAAACACTATTACTAGTGAAATGAGAAAATAATTTTACCATCCTCTCAAAGATATATATTTCCTTAAAACATAACAGGTGATTATGTCTATGTAATTTTCATTTTAATTTTATCTTAGGTCTAAAAAACAACTCATCTTGATTACATTTAATGGATAAATGTAGACAGGAATGTTTTTCTTGTTTTTAAAAAGATGCACTTTTCTATTATTTCTGAGCAAATGTCTAGAATGTTAGAGAACTAAGTAAGAAAAAAAATCAACCGTGGATATGAGCCAAATTCTAATTATCCCCTTCCCCTTCCAATCAAATAATATAATGCAAAATTGTAACAATTGGATGTTAATAATAACCCTCCTTTTTTGGGTTCAATTCATATGCACCTCACATTCTGACACACTATTCATTGCCCTGAAAAGGAATCAGAAAAGAGCCAGCAAGCCAAATAGAGAGGGGCCAAGGAATCACTTCTCTGGCAAGAAAAAACATAAAAAACTGTGTAGAAGAGATACCTCAGCCTCCTCATATTTCTTTTCATTGTGTAATGACTCTGTGGTAGAAGAACAGAATGCTAAGAACCTAGTGCTGAATTTTAATAAGACTTGCATGGTCAAACATACTTAAATCTCTCTGCACAATGGTAGAGAATACAAATGTTCTTATTGTAGTATTGAGAAATAATTTTAATTTTTATAAACTCCAGACAAATTTCTTTTGAAAAGTACAGTCACAGATGATTTTGCTCATCCCACTCTCATGTAAAAATCAAGTATGATTCAGAATAATCTATTAAGAACACATTTTTTCCCTAAACTATTTGCTCATTGACAATAACTCTCAAGGAATTGTGAACCAAGGTTTAATACCAGGCAGAGTCTGATAAAATGTTTTCTAAGACTAGGAGTTTTTACAGTCACATGTTTTTAGTGTGTCAATTAGAATATTATATATCTCCTTTCTTTTATAATTAAATATACTCTCTGCTTTGATAGAACGTACCTCTTTTTGTGGTATTATATTGATTTAACATTCTGGTAATCTGTAGATTAGAATAAAGGCATCTTGATTTTGTTTTTGTGCTCATTATTATCAAAATCTTCATATTTCACAAATACTCTCCAGTAATATGTTATCTACGAATCCTTAAGAAACACATCCCATAGTACCAAAGACAGTACACTATAACCTGTGAGTGAAATCTAAATGATGTCTATTCTTTTAAATATATTTGTGATCAATATGGTCTGGAAAAATACATAACATCTAAAATATTTACTATCTGACTTCTTATTAAATAAAAGTTTCTCAATCTCTAGTGTTTTCTGCCACTGGCAGGATATTGTATCAGTAACATATTGTTCTTTAAAATATATATGTAGGGTATAAAATTTTGAGGCCATTTGGACCAGAAATCAGAAAGGCCTAGTTTTTTTTTTTTTTTTTTTTTACTTTTTCATTTTAATAAGTAAATATGGATATACAAGAAAGTCATAACTTATCAGATTATATCATGTGAATTTTAAAGCCTAAGAAACATCTATATCATTGAAATTTTTCATAGAAATCTAACATGGAATCTAGAACTGCTCTTAGTGAAGTGGAGATGGGAACCGCAGTCAAGACCACTTGCCTAATCCATTATCCCACAAAATTCATGAGTAAGCACGTAGAGTGCCTGCACAGCTAGCAACCCGTTCTATTCTATGTCCATGTGTCACAGATATCTCAAATTCTACAAGCAACTTACTTTCTTAAGGAAGTCCTTTCTTCATCTACATCTAGCTCAGAATCTAGTAAATGGTTGGTACTTAATAAATATTTGTTGCTAAACATAACTCTCTTATTTTTCAGTGGCTTGCCATATTCAAAATAATCATTTTTCACCTACAACTTCCTCCTTTCAAGTGCATAAGCAGGTAAACAACATCACACTATACTGTTGCTAGAAGAAATGAGGAGGAGGGAGTTTCTACTGGAATTGTGTCTCTTGACTGTTTACTAACACTTAACTCCCATTCCATTTCTCTCATCCTTTTTAGTTATGAAGGGATCCTTTAAAGCAACACAGTAATGAGCACATGCAGTTGAGGGTAGGCCAGGAGTCTTTTGGAAGCTCCTACTGGGAGATTGAAAGCTGTGTGGGCAGTATTCTTACCATGACTGTGGCCATTTATCATGGCTTTCTGGGAACAGAACACACTAAGGTAGAAGCAGAGTTCTGTGAATGGCACCACCATCTGCCATTATATTGTTTAAATCATATTATTTGTTGTCATACTTGAGTTTTCTCTACCTTATCTCCTATGTAAAAATTTGTTATAAAAATCCTCTGCCAATTATAGATCCTCAAATTTCTCCAAACTCTCATTTTATCTGCTTCTTCAGATGTGGCTCTAGGTAAAGCATTATAACATATCTGCGTATCCACAAAGCCTTTTTAGTGCTTCTTCTGCCTCAAGTTGTATCTTCAGAATTCATCTTTGAACTGATGCAAAAATTAATCTTTTAAAGCCAAAATGATCATACCATGTTTTCATGTAAATTAAATGAGTGAATTCTCCTTTTCTTTAAGATAAAATACATACCCATTACTATGTTATATTAGGCCTTTCAGTATCTTGCTGCTACATTTTTCTCTAGCCTCATTTCTTACCATTCCTATCTTTCCAGACTTAGACTCTTTTTATATGTGCTGAACTACAGAATTATATTGTGGAAAATAAAAATAACACCTTTGACAACTTAACCATCAAAACCTCATTTTCTTATTGATTAAACTGCATCCGAAACAGGCCAATTTCACTCCTTGAATAATATAACATATTACAAATCTTACCCAAAAATTATCATATTAATGATTCAATAAATATATTTTTGTTTTATATTCTGAATACCACCTTAAATTGTGTCAGCAATCATGAGGGCAATAGTCTCTTATTATTTCATCAAAAAACTAATATATATTTTAAAATTAGGAAAGTAAAAAAGAAAGATCTAAGTTACATATGTGTGTGTGTGTGTGTGTGTGTGTGTATGTTTATGTAAAAATAGATACTCGTTAGTAATTCTAGATGATAATTTACGAGGGAAAAATGATTTAGGATGAAAAGGAGATGGACTTTGGGGATATTATACAGTGTTAGAATATTAAAGAAATTCATTGATAACCTAACCTAATTTTATTTTTAGAGGACTAAAATATTGAGGGATTTGACTAATTAGTTCCTAGAATAGACCTATGCTTTCAGCTCTCAATGTTTTTGGCAAAATTCAGAAGTCTGGGTATATATAGTTGAAACTAAAGAGATGTATTCCAGAGTCATATAAGCATTTGAAACTGAAAAGCTGATAAGCTTCTCCACTGAATAAATGAAGGGATTTTTAAAAAAATATACCATGCTTCTTTGATTTCCTTGATGTCAACCTTTATTTCTGTTTATGCACTGTTAATGACAGACTGGCATATTGACTAAGAAAAAAGAAGTTCAAAGAGGAAAAAAAGTCAAACAGAGGATAGTACAAGGTTAAAGGTGTGAAGAGAAGACAGTGAGATAGTGAAGGCTGGTCAACAGTGATGCACCACTACTGCAGAAAATGAAGTGAAAAAAACAGATGAAAGTTTCTGATTAGCAGATTAATCATGAACTTGCTAATAAAAAAATACTACTGAAGTGGAAAACTATTTGCAGTATTAGACTGGTCATGTCAAACAAAGAGCTCTTAAAAATATCTGTTTGATGCCCCTAAAAGAAGGGATAGAGTAGAGAAAAGAGGTTGAGAGGGAAGGATAAAGGGAGATGTGGAAAAGTATTGGGAATGAAAACTACCAAATTGTCCAATGTACGAATATACCACAATGAATCCTGCTTTTATATATAAGTATAATGCACTAATTCAAATAATAATAATAATAGAGGGGAGTTCATTAGTGTGGAACTAGCCAATTGGGGGAGGAAGAAGGAAAGGAAAATGAAAAGGGTGTTGCTGCGGAATTAATTTTGTTTAAATTTTGAGACTGGGTATTGTTTAATTGACCAAGCTGGTTTCAAATTTGCTATCCTCCTTCCTCAGCCTCCTGAGTAGCTGAGATTATGATTATAGGAATACACTGCCACATCTGTCTAAATTTTTATTTTGATTATCTCTTGTATATTTCATTAAATGCCTTTTTAATACATTTTACTCCCAATATTTTTAATGTAATACAGATTTAATGGGAAGAGAGTCTATTTTAAATGAAGTGTATTTCAAAAAATTTCAGGACTAGATAATCTCAGGACTAATTTTAAAGGATTGATGGGCTGGAGATATGGCTCAGTGGTGGATCTCTTGTCTCACATGTATGAACATAAGGCCTGCTTTTGATCCCCAGCAAAGCAATTAAAGATAAAAAAAAAAAAAGAATTGGCTCCTTGAGAACAGGGAATATGATCCAAAACAGTAACTATGAAAAATTAATTCAACCAATAAATGAATAATTTATTGAAATAGGGTGTAGTGGTACTCACCTATAATCTCAGCAGCTCAGAAGGCTGAGGCAGGAGGATTGTGAGTTACAAGCCAGCGTCAGCAAAAGCTAGGCACTAAGCAACTCAGTGAGACCCTGTCCCTAAATAAAATACAAAATAGTCCTGGGGTTGCTGCTCAGTGGTCAAGTGCCCCTGATTTCAATCCCCTGAATCCCCACAAAATAAATTTAAAAATTTATTGACCTAAAATAATACATGACAGATTCCTCCCAAAATAATGACTTTATTTCCACACACAATTTAGTTTTAAAATCACCTATATCCATAATAATCAGTAATTTCCGTCTTTTAATAATTACTGAGGAAAATGGAAAATGTTTTTAAATGCCTTTAATAAGATTAGAAGAGAGATCTACCTGTAAATCTCAATTATAAGAATAAATATAACTTGTTTGAAATCCAATATGATTAAAAGCTAGAGGAAGTTCATATAATATTAAATGAAATATAGTATAATTAGATGGCTCTATCTATCTTAAAAAATAAACACCTTATGAAATAATGGTTGCTAAACAATCAAGCAATTGTCATTAACTCTATTTTATTGGGCAACTGTAGCATTTTGCCTATGGTTTAGAATAATCCTTCTCAGAGGAGTAATAGTATATATTCCTTTTGTAATTGAGTACCCATTAAATCATGGTTAAAAATTATACCTGAGGTCCACAGAAGACAAACATTATTACTATATAATTATAAGTTGTTCATCTAACAATGTAATTAACAGTAATAAAACATTTCTTGAACACAGAAATGCTCTCTAATATTTGTTATTGTAAATTATTATGATATGCTAACAAATATTATTTTTGTATGGAAAGAAACAATAACATAATACTTTCTATATTATGTTTTCTCAATAAAGCTATAATTCTACTACTAAACACAAAATATGTGCTGCGGAATACATTGGAAATAAATTAATGGTATTTGTCTTGCTGTGTATATGATTGCATCCATTCCAAATCCCAGTGTATCACTTTTTACTATGCCATGGAGCTGAGTAGCAAATTATTTGGCTGAATAAAAAGGGGCAAGCAGAAAGCAACAGCTTATCTGTAAAACAGTTTGGCAGCAAAATGCAGTTCGACAATTTGTTATAGTCAGATCATTAGGTTAATATGAAGTTGTGTGAGGAGGACGGCTGAGGGGAGGTTTATATGTCTAGGAATATTAAAAAGCAATTTGCACCAGAAACACATCCTCACCCTGGACTGACTTTGAACATGTTTACAATCCACTAAGAAAATCTGATGTACATTTTATTTCAGAATTGAGTAGAACAGGTGTTAGTGCAGTCAGGAGTGGAAGACTGAAGGGATGCGAAGCTGCTGTTAAAATCGAAGAGAACAGAGCAGCCAGTCTGCTAAATATTTATATGAACTCATGTGATATTTTTTTAGTTTTTCCAAGGAAAATCCCTCAACAGCTTTTGAATTCCAAAAAAATATGTTTGTTTCTCCTCAGCATGTTTTTATGGTCTTTCTCATTTCCAGCACATGTTAAAGAACTATTCAGAAATTATTAGGATGAATAATCAGCAGACAAGTTTGCCTCTAAAAAGTGCTACATGCATATGTATGATATCATAACAAATACACTTAAAATAGTTTAACCAGGCAGGCGTTGAGCAAATGTCTTTGGGTCTTATTGCCAGAAATTCCATTGTATTTGTTCCTCACTGCTGGTTGAGCATCTTTCTTATATACTGATTTTCCATTCGGCTCTAGGCTTACGCACTCTTGGTTCATCCCACTATTGATTTTTCTGCCTTGTCCTTGTATCAAATGGTAGCTCCAATCGACATCTGTCCCCTTTCATCCAAATATTTAGAAAAGGAGTGAACACTTGGCTCCCCCCCCTATATTTCCCGCAGTAACTCCTCTTATAACTAAAACGGATTTTCATCAATGTGTTTGCCAATAATATCCTAAAATTATAAATAACATGCCATTTATCATATTTTTCCCCTGGTGTCCTCTGTTATATTAGTGGATGTTCACTTTATGAAATATTTACTCAAAGGACTATTGTGATACCACATTATCCTCCCTCTCAAAGTTCTTTGATTAATTCATCATTTAATCTTTCTAATTTTTTTTCTCAGGTGACTCACTAAATATGTTGTTACCCACAACTTATTTTTAGCCCACCATTCTTCTTGTTCTCTTGTTTCCCTCAGGGATTTCATTCACCACTAATAACTCCTATCTCCAATGAAGGAATTAGGACCACATCACCCAAAAGGTGCTGATTTTGTATATTGATTATTTTGAGCAAAATACATTTGAGATACAGTGTCTGCAGAATAAAACTCTCTAACCTGCTTTTTTCTACCCAAATTAAACCATAAAAATTCTTCTAAGAAACATGTCCTTCCTTATGAAAGACTAGGAATAAATGTGACATATCTCCTAGCAACTTCTCCATAATTACTGTCCCCACCCAAACAACTCTGTTTTGTCAGTTTATTTTTTTTACTAAGGCATTCTTTTATTGCTTAAAAGACAAAAATGCTTTCTCCCTTCTCATTTCTACAGATCTTTATTCTTGTATCAATTTCATTTATAAATGCAGCAAAAGACCCCAACTAAGTACTAACGTGTAGAAGTGATCTTTAGCCTCCTTAGCACAATTCAGTAATCCAATCTATAACCATTCCATGAACATCAGATTTGTTTATTTGTTTCTGAATATCTGTATTTGAATTTTGCATGAACACCAATCAGGCAATATTTAATGTTTTCATTTTCATCTCCTCAAATCCTCCCCCCCCCTTTTTTTGGTGCTTTGGATCACACCTAGAGCTGTATGCATGCTAAATAAATGTTGTATCTCTGAGCTACACCTTTAACCCTCATTTTCCTTTTTTTATTGTTCCTACCATTCATTTAGATTGGCAGTACATTCATTGATTCAGTTACACAAAAGAGAAATCTGACACTCATCTTTGACTTATCCCACTACTATATTCACACCATTCAATCCATCTCAAAACATCTTTCAAATTATTTCAAATTTATGGTACCATTATATTTCTGACTCTGTCCTAAACTAGGACATTTCCTTAATTACAGGAATACAAAAGTCTCCAGTATTCTTTATTGTTGACAGTATTGTTTTCTTCATGTACTTTTGTTTCATAGTTACCAAGTTAACTACCTTAAAAACAAATTGGATTCTGGCACATACCAGATAGAATACTGCAATTATTCTTTAATATTTCTAGTGAAAAATCTCAGTTTCTTAAGTATATAGACATGTTTTTTTTCCAACTCTTGCTTTCTGACAACTGCTCACAATGTCTCATCTCACCACTCATGATCTTGATGCTTAATCAACTCCCAAGACATTTTTCCCTGTGCTATTTTTTAAAATTTATATATCTGTGTTCAGGCTGTTTCCTCACCTAACACATCCCAAATGTATGTAACTAATACCTGCTTTCATTTAGTCTAAAATGGCAGCACATTCTCTGAGAAACCTTCCTTGACTTGTTCACAATACGCTGTATGAGAGTTCATCACTGCATTAACTTATAGCAAAGGAAACATAGAGAATGAATGGAGTTTGGGAGGGCTCTGGATTTTTATTGAAAGTGGAAATGACCTGAACTCTAGGCATGGTGCTCTTCAGCAGCTGCAGACACAGTCTGTACTCAAAAGCAGCAATGATGTTGCCATGTAGTTATATCAGTGACAATAGAGATGACCACTTCATTGACTGGTCCTCAGTCTAGATCAACTTCTATCCTTCAGCTGTATATTGTCACTGTCAAGCATTAGATTGGGAGAACTCTAACCCAGCTAAAGAAAAAATATTAGCCCTATCTTACAAAGAATGAAACACATTCACCTTTGATCATCATTAACTTCTGATAAAATCAATCTAGTATCTGATGCAAGTGATGACTGAGATTGTTGCTAAGGAAATTGTTAACCTCTTTTTAACCGACAGACTTTTTTCCTAAGACAAATATTGATTAAGAAACTTATAATTACCAATTATTTGAGAAAAGATAACAAAATTAAACATCTCAAGAAAAGAACTGAAGGATCCAACATGGCGGCCGGCGAGGAAGCTGCACTTTCAATATCTCCACATTAACGGGATCAGAAACACCAATTAAAACAGCTACATTCTACCTACTGAGGATCTTCTAGCAAAATTCCGTTGAAAGGAGACCTGCCGAGAATTAGTAAGTTTATTAGACGTGACAGTTTGCCCCAAACAAGTGAAACTTGACTGGCAGCGCGGGCTCAGAGTCCAATCCCGCGGCCACCCGCCGCTTCTGCAAGCGGCAGGCGGCCCAGAGCAGCGCGGCAGAAGGGTCCCCGCCCAGCCAGCAGACAGCGCCCGCCATCCCGGCTACCCTGGCGGCCCTGCTTTCGCCCGGCGAACAGCCACCCCACCCGGCTGGTTCTTAGCCACGCCGCTGCAGACACCCGGCTTTACAAGCACCCCCGGCGGCCCTGCTCGGCGAGAAGGGTCCCCGCCCTGCCGGCAGACAGCTCCCGCCATTCCGCTCTTGTTCTGCAAGCAGCTACCCCGCCCGCTTGGTTCTTAGCCACGAGGCTGCAGCCGCCCGGCTTTACAAGCGCCCCCGGCGACCCTGCTCTGCGAGAAGGGTCCCCGCCCTGCCGGCAGACAGCTCCCGCCATTCCGCTCTTGTTCTGCAAACAGCTAGCCCGCCCGCTTGGTTCTTAGCCACGAGGCTGCAGCCGCCCGGCTTTACAAACGCCCCCGGCGACCCTGCTCGGCGAGAAGGGTCCCCGCCCTGCCGGCAGACAGCTCCCGCCATTCCGCTCTTGTTCTGCAAACAGCTAGCCCGCCCGCTTGGTTCTTAGCCACGAGGCTGCAGCCGCCCGGCTTTACAAGCGCCCCCGGCGACCCTGCTCGGCGAGAAGGGTCCCCGCCCTGCCGGCAGACAGCTCCCGCCATTCCGCTCTTGTTCTGCAAGCAGCCACCCCGCCCGCTTGGTTCTTAGCCACGAGGCTGCAGCCGCCCGGCTTTACAAGCGCCCCCGGCGACCCTGCTCGGCGAGAAGGGTCCCCGCCCTGCCGGCAGACAGCTCCCGCCATTCCGCTCTTGTTCTGCAAACAGCTAGCCCGCCCGCTTGGTTCTTAGCCACGAGGCTGCAGCCGCCCGGCTTTACAAGCGCCCCCGGCGACCCTGCTCGGCGAGAAGGGTCCCCGCCCTGCCGGCAGACAGCTCCCGCCATTCCGCTCTTGTTCTGCAAACAGCTAGCCCGCCCGCTTGGTTCTTAGCCACGAGGCTGCAGCCGCCCGGCTTTACAAGCGCCCCCGGCGACCCTCCTCGGCGAGAAGGGTCCCCGCCCTGCTGGCAGACAGCTCCCGCCATTCCGCTCTTGTTCTGCAAACAGCCACCCCGCCCGCTTGGTTCTTAGCCACGAGGCTGCAGCCGCCCGGCTTTACAAGCGCCCCCGGCGACCCTGCTCGGCGAGAAGGGTCCCTGCCCGGCCAACAGACAGTTTCCGCCATCCCGGCTACCCTGCCGGTCCCGCTCTTGCCCTGCAAACAGCCACCCCGCCCGCCTGGGTCTTAGACACGCGGCGGCAGCCACCCGGCTTTACAAGCGCCCCCGGCGGCCCTGCTCTGCGAGAAGGGTCCCCGCCCTGCCGGCAGACAGCTCCCGCCATTCCGCTCTTGTTCTGCAAACAGCCAGCCCGCCCGCTTGGTTCTTAGCCACGAGGCTGCAGCCGCCCGGCTTTACAAGCGCCCCCGGCGACCCTCCTCGGCGAGAAGGGTCCCCGCCCTGCCGGCAGACAGCTCCCGCCATTCCGCTCTCGTTCTGCAAGCAGCCACCCCGCCCGCTTGGTTCTTAGCCACGAGGCTGCAGCCGCCCGGCTTTACAAGCGCCCCCGGCAACCCTGCTTGGCGAGAAGGGTCCCTGCCTGGCCAACAGACAGTTTCCGCCATCCCGGCTACCCTGCCGGTCCCGCTCTTGCCCTGCAAACAGCCACCCCGCCCGCCTGGGTCTTAGACACGCGGCGGCAGCCGCCCGGCTTTACAAGCGCCCCCAGCGGCCCTGCTCGTCGAGAAGGGTCCCTGCCCGGCCGGCAGACAGCTCCCACCATCCCGGCACTCCTGGCGGCCCGCCCGCTCTGCGAAGGGTTACCCCACCCGGCTCTTAGCCACGCGGGCGCCATCTGCCTGGCGCTGAGGGAGCCCCCGGCGGCCCAGCGCAGCCAGAAGGGTCCCCGCCTGGCCCGACAGAAGGCACGTGCCCTTCCGGCTCTGCTAACGGCCCTGCCCACCCAGGAAAGGGCTCCCCACCTTGAGAGGATGGGAAGGAAATCTAACCAAGCCTCTATGAATTAGCGAACTGGGATCTAAAACCAGAGATTATATCAGACCAGAGACAAGCCAGTTCCACCTCTCCCTTCGGTCACTCCTGCAAGGAGCCAGGGGCCCGCCATAGCAGAGAGGGGAAGTCACCAAAGATCGGCCAAAGAGATTCCTTCCCAGCGGACTCTAAATTAGCAGGAGCGGCGAGGGAGCCGGACGGAGCTGGCGGGAACCGCGGCAGCGGCACGGGAACCGGCGGGAGCTGAGGCGGCGCTGACGCAGGAGCCGGCGGGAGCCGCGCGGCGCGGGTCTCCCAGCTACAGCCCCCACCAGTGCTGACAACTGAGGTCTCTTGCACCAGATACGGGGGCGTGGCTACCAGAAGAACGAAACGCGATCAGTATGAAAAGACAAGGAAAGAAAGGACCACAAGCAATGCAGGTCAACTCAACTTTAGAAGAGGTAATATCTGCAGCAGATGGAATGTCAGATAAAGAATTCAGGATATACATGCTTCAGATGATCTGGAGTCTCAAGGAAGACATTAGACAGCAAAATCAGACAATGAAAGACCACTTCGACCACTTCGACAATAAATTACACAAACAAATCCAAGAAGCAAAAGATCAATTATACAGGGAGATAGAGGTTATAAAAAACAAACAAACAGAAATCCTGGAAATGCAGGAAACAATAAACCAACTTAAAAACTCAATTGAGAATACTACCAGCAGAGTAGAACACTTAGAAGATAGAACATCAGACAATGAAGACAAAGTATTTCAACTGGAGAAGAACATAGACAGCTCAGCAAAGCTGTTAAGAAACCATGAGCAGAACATTCAAGAAATATGGGATAACATAAAGAGACCCAACTTAAGGGTCATGGGGATACAGGAAGGTATTGAGGTCCAAACCAAAGGAATGACCAATCTATTCAACGAAATAATACGAGAAAACTTCCCAGACTTGAAGAATGAGACAGAATCCCAAATCCTAGAAGCCTACAGGACGCCGAATGTGCAAAATCATAAGAGAGCCACACCTAGACACATTATAATGAAGATGCCCAACATACAGAATAAGGAGAGAATTTTAAAAGCTACAAGAGAAAGGAAGCAGATTACATTTAGGGGTAAACCAATCAGGATAACAGCTGATCTTTCAACACAGACTCTGAAAGCTAGAAGATCCTGGAATAACATATTTCAAACGTTGAAAGAAAAGGGGTTCCAACCAAGAATTGTGTATCCCGCGAAATTAAGCTTCAGGATGGAAGATGAAATTAAAACCTTCCATGATAAACAAAAGTTAAAAGAATTTGCAGCTAGAAAACCAGCTCTTCAAAACATCCTCGGCAAAATATTACAGGAAGAGGAAATGGAAAATATCAATGAAAACCAACAGCGGGAGGTAGTACAGTAAAGGTGGGGGGGAATAATCAAAGAGGAAAACAAACCATGTTTAGTAACATAAATAAACAAATATGGCTGGAAGAACAAACCATATCTCAATAATAACTCTAAATGTTAATGGCTTAAACTCACCAATTAAGAGACACAGGCTAGCAGAATGGATCACTAAACAAGACCCAACAATATGCTGCCTTCAGGAGACACATCTGATAGGAAAAGACATACATAGACTGAAGGTGAAAGGTTGGGAAAAATCATATCACTCATATGGACTTCGCAAACAAGCAGGAGTGTCCATACTCATTTCAAATAAAATAGATTTCAAGCCAAAGTTAATCAAAAGGGATGAAGAGGGACACTACATACTTCTCAAGGGAACCATACACCAACAAGACATAACAATTATAAATATATATGCCCCAAACAATGGTGCAGCTATGTTCATCAAACAAACTCTTCTCAAGTTCAAGAGTCTAATAGACCACCATACAATAATCATGGGAGACTTCAACACACCTCTCTCACCACTGGACAGATCTTCCAAACAAAAGTTGAATAAGGAAACTATAGAGCTCAATAACACAATTAATAACCTAGACTTAATTGACATATATAGAATATACCACCCAACATCAAGCAGTTACACTTTTTTCTCAGCAGCACATGGATCCTTCTCAAAAATAGATCATATATTATGTCACAGGGCAACTATTAGACAATATAAAGGAGTAGAGATAATACCATGCATATTATCTGATCATAATGGAATGAAATTGAAAATCAACAATAAAAGAAGTAAGGAAAAATCATGCATCACTTGGAGAATGAACAATAGGTTACTGAATGATCAATGGGTTATAGAAGACATCAAGGAGGAAATTAAAAAATTCTTAGAGATAAATGAAAACACAGACACAACATATCGGAATCTATGGGACACATTGAAAGCAGTTCTAAGAGGAAAATTTATTGCTTGGAGTTCATTCCTTAAAAAAAGAAAAAACCAACAAATAAATGATCTAATACTTCAACTCAAAATCCTAGAAAAAGAAGAGCAAAAAAACAGCAAAAGAAGTAGAAGACAAGAAATAATTAAAATCAGAGCTGAAATTAATGAAATCGAAACGAAAGAAACAATTGAAAAAATTGACAAAACTAAAAGTTGGTTCTTTGAAAAAATAAATAAAATCGACAGACCCTTAGCCACGCTAACAAAGAGAAGAAGAGAGAGAACTCAAATTACCAGCATACGGGATGAAAAAGGCAATATCACAACAGACACTTCAGAAATACAGAAGATTATCAGAAATTATTTTGAATCCTTATACTCCAATAAAATAGAAGATAGTGAAGGCATCGATAAATTTCTTAAGTCATATGATTTGCCCAGATTGAGCCAAGAGGATATTGACAACCTAAACAGACCAATATCAATTGAGGAAATAGAAGATACCATCAAAAGACTACCAACTAAGAAAAGCCCAGGACCGGATGGGTATACAGCAGAGTTTTTCAAAACCTTTAAAGAGGAATTAACACCAATACTTTTCAAGCTATTTAAGGAAATAGAAAAAGAGGGAGAACTTCCAAATTCATTCTATGAGGCCAACATCACCCTGATTCCTAAACCAGACAAAGACACTTCAAAGAAAGAAAACTACAGACCAATATCTCTAATGAACCTAGATGCAAAAATCCTCAATAAACTTCTTGCGAACCGGATACAAAAACATATCAAAAAAATTGTGCACCATGATCAGGTAGGATTTATCCCTGGGATGCAAGGTTGGTTCAATATACGGAAATCAATAAATGTTATTCACCACATCAACAGGCTTAAAAATAAGAACCATATGGACATCTCGATAGATGCGGAAAAAGCATTCGACAAAGTACAGCATCCCTTTATGTTCAAAACTCTAGAAAAACTAGGGATAACAGGAACATACCTCAACATTGTAAAAGCAATCTATGCTAAGCCTCAGGCTAGCATCATTCTGAATGGAGAAAAACTGAAGGCGTTCCCTCTAAAATCTGGAACAAGACAGGGATGCCCTCTCTCACCACTTCTGTTCAACATAGTTCTCGAATCACTGGCCAGAGCAATTAGACAGACGAAAGAAATTAAAGGCATAAAAATAGGAAAAGAAGAACTCAAATTATCACTATTTGCAGATGACATGATTCTATACCTAGCAGACCCAAAAGGGTCTACAAAGAAACTATTAGAGCTAATAAATGAATTCAGCAAAGTGGCAGGCTATAAAATCAACACGCATAAATCAAAGGCATTCCTGTATATCAGTGACAAATCCTCTGAAATGGAAATGAGGACAACCACCCCATTCACAATATCCTCAAAGAAAATAAAATACTTGGGAATCAACCTAACAAAAGAGGTGAAAGACTTATACAATGAAAACTACAGAACCCTAAAGAGAGAAATAGAAGAAGATCTTAGAAGATGGAAAAATATACCCTGTTCATGGATAGGTAGAAGTAACATCATCAAAATGGCGATATTACCAAAAGTTCTCTATAGGTTTAATGCAATGCCAATCAAAATCCCAACGGCATTTCTTGTAGAAATAGAGAAAGCAATCATGAAATTCATATGGAAAAATAAAAGACCCAGAATAGCAAAAACAATTCTAAGCAGGAAATGTGAATCAGGCGGCATAGCTATACCAGACTTCAAACTATACTACAGAGCAATAGTAACAAAAACAGCATGGTACTGGTACCAAAACAGGCAGGTGGACCAATGGTACAGAATAGAGGACACAGAAACCAATCCACAAAACTACAACTATCTTATATTTGATAAAGGGGCTAAAAGCATGAAATGGAAGAAGGATAGCATCTTCAACAAATGGTGTTGGGAAAACTGGAAATCCATATGCAACAAAATGAAACTGAATCCCTTTCTCTCGCCATGCACAAAAGTTAACTCAAAGTGGATCAAGGAACTTGATATCAAATCAGAGACATGGCGTCTGATAGAAGAAAAAGTTGGCTATGATCTACATACTGTGGGGTCGGGCTCCAAATTCCTCAATAGGACACCCATAGCACAACAGTTAATAACTAGAATCAACAAATGGGACTTACTAAAACTAAAAAGTTTTTTCTCAGCAAAAGAAACAATAAGAGAGGTGAATAGGGAGCCTACGTCCTGGGAACAAATCTTTACTCCTCACACTTCAGACAGAGCCCTAATATCCAGAATATACAAAGAACTAAAAAAATTAGACAATGAGATAACGAATAACCCAATCAACAAATGGGCCAAGGACCTGAACAGACATTTCTCAGAGGAGGACATACAATCAATCAACAAGTATATGAAAAAATGCTCACCATCTCTAGCAGTCAGAGAAATGCAAATCAAAACCACCCTAAGATACCATCTCACTCCAGTAAGATTGGCAGCCATTAGGAAGTCAAGCAGCAACAAGTGCTGGCGAGGATGTGGAGAAAAGGGTACTCTTGTACATTGCTGGTGGGACTGCAAATTGGTGCGGCCAATTTGGAAAGCAGTATGGAGATTTCTTGGAAAGCTCGGAATGGAACCACCATTTGATCCAGCTATTCCACTACTCGGTCTATTCTCTAAAGACCTAAAAAGAGCACACTATAGGGACACTGCTACATCCATGTTCATAGCAGCACAATTCACAATAGCAAGACTGTGGAACCAACCTAGATGCCCTTCAATAGACGAATGGATAAAAAAAATGTGGCATTTATACACAATGGAGTATTACTCTGCATTAAGAAATGACAAAATCATAGAATTTGGAGGGAAATGGATGGCATTAGAGCAGATTATGCTAAGTGAAGCTAGCCAATCCCTTAAAAACAAATGCCAAATGTCTTCTTTGATATAAGGAGAGTTACTAAGAACAGAGTAGGGAAGAAGAGCATGAGAAGAAGATTAACATTAAACAGGGATGAGAGGTGGGAGGGAAAGGGAGAGAGAAGGGAAATTGCATGTAAATGGAAGGAGACCCTCAGGGGTATACAAAATTACATACAAGAGGAAGTGAGGGGAAAGGAGGGAAAATATAAGGGGGAGAAATGAATTACAGTAGAGGGGGTAGAGAGAGAAGAGGGGAGGGGAGGGGGGAGGGGGGATAGCGGAGGATGGGAAAGGCAGCAGAATACAACAGACTCCAGAATGGCAATATGTAAATCAATGTGCAACTGATGTGATTCTGCAATCTGTATATGGGGTAAAAATGGGAGTTCATATCCCACTTGAATCAAAGTGTGAATTATGATATATCAAAAACTATGTAATGTTTTGAACAACCTACAATAAAAATTAATTAAAAAAAAAAAAAAAAAAAAAAAAAAGAAAAGAACTGTTTTTAATTGACAAAATGTAAAGTCCACCATGCTAAATATTATTTGATAAAAGTAACTTTTTAAAAAAATTAAATTTTGGGCTGGGGATGTGGCTCAAGTGGTAGCGTGCTCACCTGGCATGTGTGCCACCCTGGTTCCATCCTCAGCACCACATACAAAGAAAGATGTTGTGTCTGCCGAAAACTAAAAAATAAATATTAAAAAATTCTCTCTCTCTCTCTCTAAAAAAAAAATTAAATTTAACACAAATTATGAGAAATTTTCCAAGAAAGAATGTGTATCTACATGATATTGTTTTGTGTTTTTCCATTTAGTAAGAAAAGATATGCAAATATGTATATAAGTGATTATTTGATAGTAACACTAAACAATGGAATACATTGTGATTGTAACAGCTAATACAGAGAAATTTGACCTATAAACAATTTTAAATTTTTATTTGGCAGTACATTTCTCTTTACCTAACTGATAAAAGTTACTTTATCAAGCAGTGTATTCTCATCAAATGATGAGTCTAGACATTTATCTTCCATTATTTGTTCATTTCCATTAGACAGCATATCATGGAAATATATGTAGCAAGTATTCAAATATGAAACAAAAACTCTTTATATTCTAAGACTTAAATCCAAATTTTAATGTTTTAAACTATTGCAGTTTGGGGAATTTTGTTTTCTTTATTATATTTTGCAATGTGAAAAGGTTAATCTCCAAAGAAGACAGCTCTAAACCAACTCTACATTTCCTATACAATCAAGATATAATAGAATAGACTAAAGAAAATCAAATTATCCTTTCTACTTTATTTTATATAGATATATTTAAACTTTGTTTTCATTGCTTTAAAGTCAAAAGAAAATATTATCATCCATGTTTACTTTATTAAACATAGGTTCATTTTAATATTAAGCAAAAGTTTCTTTGAATTTTACTGAAAAAAAGGATCAACAAGTATTTTATTCCCAGTTTACCACCATGTATTTGAAAAGACTAATTAAAGGGTAAGACAAAATTACATGGAATAAAATATAAAGACAATATCTTGTACTGTAGGAACAAATTAATTTTAGTTGTACAAACACTAATAAAAATTTAAGCAATGGATTTATTGACAATATTTAAGTAGTCAAACAGACATAATAAATTATTTATATGAATTATTACATATTTGGGGAGCATAGTGCTATTTTTAAAAATAGGAAAAATCCTCCAATGTATGTTGCATTCAATGCAAAAAGTTGATAAAGGTCAAAAACATTTTCCTTTACTTCATAGCAGTTTTCCACTGCTATTGTCTTCTAACCTATAGAACATGGTATATCAATTATTTCCAGCTAAGTGCCAAAAAAAGACTCCCATCCATCTAAAAAGCACTGTACATGATTGATAAATCCAACTTATTTGGAGGAATTTTATTATACTTCAAATTGAACAATGAATCTGTTTTCGTGGTTCAGTTTCAGTTTGAATAAAATTCTTGTGACTCCTGACCAATGATCTGCTTTTCTTTTCTTTCTTTCTCCACAACTGACACTATCTTCTAGGAAATTTTCCCAGACTCCACTTCTATTTTTCTAAGCCAGTCATGCCATTCATTTTGTACTCTAAACTCCCAGTCATGAATTCTCAAAATCAAATGTAGAAGTTGTCAGTCCTAGTTCAGATTCGCTTTCTTTAACTTGATGTTTCTGCTCCTTTGCTTAGTTTCAACTTTAATTTGTTGTCATTGTTTTGAAAGCATCCATAAGTTCTTTCATCAAGTCAATTTTGCCCGGGTGTAAGCACTTCCAAGTTAAAGACAGTTTTTAAATTGCAAGGCAATGTGGAACTTTTCAGAAAATAAATCCTTGCTGTATTTCTGCCCTTTTTCCTTCTCCCTGTACCTCCATTACTTATTTCTATTGCTGCATGGTTAAAAGATCATGCCAGGCTAGATCATTGTTATCTTTCTATCCTTTATTTGTAGCATTAGATAAAATTGGAAAGCTAAGTATTATGGAAATTTATTAATAAATTACATTTTATATATTTAGTGTCTGCTGTTTTCTGCACTCTCTTCTAAGTGATAAAACAGCATCTGGATATATGAAAAATTTCCCTACCTTATTTTCTTACTTAATATTCTGTCTATTTTATGACAAAGCAATTTATATATTTCTATGACTGTATAGTCTTTGAAATGATTCGGTTTATATTTCAAATTTAATAGATATTAGATATTCCTGATTTGGGCTTGTATAAAAATAAGTAAAATCTATTCGTTGATATTTATTGTAAACAAATGGAGGTCTTCAAGAACTGGTCAGACTAACGATAGGGAGCATTTCAGTCCAATAGTTAAGGACCTGCTTTTTCCAAGTTTCACCTATTCCTGCATACAGAGAGCTGAGCATATGAGTTTATTACTACAATAGAACTGGTGTACATATGCTTTGACCTCTACTTCCAACCTTATCCTCATTTCCCAATATCAAGATTACTCCTTGAGGGGGAGACTTGACATTCAACATTTTTAGAATTATGTCACTGACATTGCCATCTATATTATCATAACTCTAAAGTTGCAATTTAAAGGTCACTGTATCACAGCAATTAGGTGGAAGGAGAGAAGATGGTATCAATTTATACCATTTAAAATTGCTTGTTGTTTATATAAGTAAGCTTCTACTATTTCATTGAGTGTATTTTAAACAACTAAACACATGAGTTTAAACAATTAAAAATGTAAAACTCTGAAAACATGAGAGAGCAAGAATCAAGGAGAAAAAAAATAGATATAATCCAATAAAAAATTTAGACATGTAAATAAGAAGACTAATAATATCTAACCCCATTAAGTTATCCAAGATTAATAGCTAATGCAGAAGCTCATTTATATCTGGCTAGCAACACTGCTGGAGTGATAGTTCGATATAGTTCATCTTGCAACACCTCTACAATGCATGTGATCATTTTCCATCATACTGAAAAATCCCTCTTTGTCACAACATTGATGTAAACACAGTAGCTTTAAGCAAAACTGTGCAGCTGGTAAATATTATAGATACTTTGTTACAATTTGTAACAGTCTTTCTCCTGGAACTACATGTGCTTTTCTTATCTAAACTTGTTCCTTTCCTTAGGTAGCTAACAGTTAATTTAATTTAATGGTGCAGAACAGTGATTCTAAAACTTTGGTTACATTCGTTTTTATTAAAGCCATGGTGTTTAGCTTCTAGTGATTTTCTAGTTGATGATGAAGCTGTTTGTTCAGGGTCATACTTATAATAGTAGCATAATTTATGAGACACAAGGATATAGCACTCATAAAGATTATAGCATGTAAATTATAAAAAGCTTATTAATATGGCATCTAATTTATATCTCACAATGTTAAAAAAATTAGTACTATTCATAACCAACTGCAACTGGTTCACATCTTGGTAAGTGCAAAGCCAATGAACTCTACTGGGAGATAACAGAGTGAAGAAAAGTTTATTACTGGTGGCAAGTAAGGTGCACAAGGAAAACTATTCTTAAAACAGTGCTTCTATGGCTGGGCACAGTAGTGGTCACTTGTGTTCCAGCTACTTAGGATGTTGAGGCAGTAGGATCACAACATTGAGGCCAATCTGGGCAATTTAGCAAGATTCTGTCTGAAAATTAAAAAAATAAAAAGAGCTGAGAATCATTTACTGGTGGAGATCCCTTCGTTCAACCTGCTTTAATGAAAACAAACAAAAAATTAAAAATACAGTGCTTCCTTCATTAAAAACAGCAAAGGGCTTTTATTAGGGACTCTTATATAGGAAGGACTCTGAGTCCTTTATGAGGACACTTAGACACTTCTAAGCTTGCTCAGTTTGAGGTCTTACATCACATGCTCAAAAACATGGCAGACAGAAATTTAGTATTATAATGAACAAAAGTTTACTCCAGGTCATGATTTTGGTTAATTCCTTGTAAATTTCTCTAGAAGTTCTTACTGGAAACAAATAATTAAAAAACAACGTAGAAGGAAAATTATCATTTAGTGGGGCAGCTGCCTCACCCCACACAAAAATTTCGCAAGGGGCATCACCCCGAAAGTACCTGCTCATGACTCATGGCTAAACAGATTATGAGGTTGCCATTATCTGAACACTTATGCTTTTGTTTTCTTTTGTTCTGTTTTTACAAATTTTTTCTTACTTACAACTAAGGACACAGAAAAGACACTGCTGATAAGGAAGAACATTTAATTAAGCAGAGCCATCAAGGAAAATATGAAACACTCAAGAAATGTTTTCAGCCATCTGCATAGCTCTGTGGGGGCAAGAGCAAAATTTAATCTCAGTGTCACACTTCACAAAAACAGATTCCAGATGGGTCAAGAATTTAAATTAGGAAAATATGGTATATAATAATATTGGACAAAATGGGAAATGTACATATAAAACAATATTGTGAATAGATAATGCTTTGCTTACTACGGCTCTAAATCTTGAAGTCCTTAAAAATTGATAAAAATATTTACTGATGTTAAAAATAATATCAAAAAATTAACAAATGTCTTATTATGTAAAGGAGTTTATAAATAATTAAGATGAAATATTCTAAAATGCATTATAAAATTAGACAAAGAATAGGGCAAGAAAGTATACATGGACAAAATCATAAAAATGATTAATAAACATGAAAACATGGTCAAATCCACTCATAGTAAGGTAAATTTAAAATCCAAAACATTTTTTTTCTTCTGTGTAAATTTGGGAAAAGCAAAATATTTAATTAAATACTACTTTGCCAAAGACTTGAGGAAATTAGTGAGAGTGTTAATTAATATAAACTCTATGAATGAGCTACTAATAAAAAATATAAATATATATTTTCTTTGGCAATTTCACTTCTAATAATTCTGTCACAAATAAAGTCAGTTTTATGAAATAGCATATGGTTAATAATATCCATTGTTACATTCATTGCTACATTGTTTGTCATAACTAAAAAAAATGTTCATCAGTGTAAGTTCGCATGTACACATGCACAACAAAATATAAGGTGGCCAATAGTAGGAGAAAGAGAAGCAGTAAGAAAGGATAGAGTAGAAGAGAAAGAAAAAAGAAGAAAGCAAAACCATGAAGACACATAGGCTCACAGAGTTTTAAATTTATTTTTCTACTAATTTTCATTAGGAGATGTCCCTGGCCTTAAGTCAGATTTCATCATCATCTAGTTGCCCAAATACATTTCTTTCCTACTCATTGCCCACTGGGTGTCTGTAATCTGATTCTTATTTGAAGGCACAAGTTATGGAATGGAGGAGTTGGTTGCCCATACAATTTATTGTCTAAACTGCATTCCCTTTGAAAATATAAGAAATCAACAAAACTGGTGAAAACTGAAAGTGTGAGCATAATGAATGAGCAACCTAATTACAAGGACTTGGACCATTGAAAAGAAAGATGTCGCTATGAGTCAGTGTAGTTTGGACTCAAATCATTTTGGAGCATGACCAAAAAATTTCTGGATATTTCATGAAAATTAATTAGTGATAGAAAGGGGTATCCTCGAAAATGAGTAATGCAGTTCATCATGATAGGCCAAGTTATTTGTTGTTTTGTTGGTGCTGGGGTTTAAACCCAGGCCCTTGAACAATGATGGGTATGTGCTGTAACACAGAGCAACCATCATAGCTCAGTAGTCCATGTATGACCACAGATACCTATGCATTTGCTTCTTTTCCATGTTTTCACACTGACAAATTAAAGATACTATGAGATATCTCTTTATTTCATGTTTCTCCATTTAGTCTGTTCTAGATCCAACACTGTTGGGACCTGCACAGCAGTAACAAAGCAATCTCCAGTAGGGGTAATCAGAGATGGAGAAAAACACACAGACAAAATTAAACACACACACACACACACACACACACACACATTTTCAAGTAAAGCTGTGGTCAGATAGGACACTGCACTCTGATAGAGGAACAGTGATCCAGAATTATCTCCACAAGTTTATTATATAGGGTCTCATAATCAGGAAGTTAAACTATAGGGACATCGTAAATTGCTTGAGGGTTGTGAGTTGTCAGAGGCTTTTTTGCTCAGTAAAAAGTTATAGAGCTGAAAAATTTTTTTGCAACTATCCTACTGTTGTACTGCTAAAAGTAGTCTACTATTATCCTGCTGTACCCAGGACACACATTGTACTGGGATGTCTGATAACTGTTAGCATCAGAGCAGTCATAACCCAGAGCCAAGACTGATAACACTTTCACCTTTGGCAAGGTATGTTTCCCAGGCTTAACTTTTGTCAACATCATGGGATCAGCCTATAACCAGGGACTCATCCATTCTGAGTGTGACTCCTTTGTCAAAGACCCAAGTATCTCTTTCTAGGATAAATTTTTAGACATCAACCCCTCGTTTGTCCTCTCAGTGTAAAAATATTACTAAAGTTTATACCTTACAATTCCCTATATGATAGTCTTCATCGACTTTTCTATATTTAACTAGGTAAATTTATGTGAATCACAATCTATGATTGTTCACAATTGAATATTTTTTTATTTTAATATTTTTAAGTGTGAATTTTAGGTTCTAATTTCATTTGGGGCAAGTGTATATGTGCAAATTTGATTAAAAATTAAATAAAAAATGAATAAAAATAATACAGTATCATATTAACATCTTACGGGCCTAACATGGTAACATAGTAGGAGAGATGTTTCCCGAATTGCACATTGGGGAATCTTCACAGGTAGCTATAATATCTACTGGAACTTGGATATTTAATAAAGGAATTTCTTCAAAATTTAGGTAGAAGAAAAGTGTGAACAGAGTCAAAAAATGAGAGAAAATAAGAGCATTTCTAGAATGGTGAAAATGCCAACTAAGTTCTTTGCAAAGTAGTATCCATAAATGTGTATCTAGCATTCAGCCTCTCATTTATCAACCAAAAGGGACAGCCTATGGATGGGTTTCATAAAACCTTCTCCTCTCCTTCTTTCATCATTTTTAAAACAAAATTAACTCATAATAAACCTTGTATATATTTAAGATATACAATATGATGCTTTATATATATACTGTATACATTTCCATAATTACCACAGTCAAATTAATTAACAAATCTGAAGAGGACACAGAAGTGCATAGGCAGCCAGGGCAAGTGAGCAAGCATGGAATTCAGAGGCGGGTTCAGATCAAAGGCTTATGGACAGGGTCTTCCACTAAGGTCAACTTTCTGGTTGATGAAAGCACTTATTAACACAAGCAGGGGACCCAATCATACAGACTCCTCTGTACTCATGCTCTTAAGTGGGGATCCAATAGAAAAACTAAAATAGATGGGGGGGTGCCAAAGAAGAACAGTGAGGAGAATGTGGAAAGGAGAGAAGATATTAAAAAAAAAAAAAAGAAAGAAAGAAAGAAAGAAAAAAGAGCAAATTCCAGGAACCATAAAAAACAAAACAAACAAACAATTAAAAAAAAAAAAAAAAGCCCAAACTTCCCCAACAGATTCCCAACTCCAGGGTCCCCTCCCCTTTTAAGAATTCAGTTACTGTCACTTTTGCAATAAATCTGCTGTTTGTTTGCTTTCTGTCCTGGTCTTCAATTCCTTGCTAAGCAATGGACCCAAGACCCTTAGATGGTAGCATATCCATCACAATCCCTAGTTGCTATTTGTATGTAGATGTTGTGGGGTGAGAACTCTTAAAACCTGATTTCTTTTCAAGTTGAATGTAAACATTACAGTTGTAACTCTAGCATCTGAAATTCTGTAGATCTTCTTCAGTAAGAAACTTCTGAGTTTGTCTACACATAAACTGTTGAGGCATGGTGGGAACTGAAGATAAAGCACCAAACAGAAGTTGAAGTTGGACAAAAACATAAGCATTTTTCTAGATTTTATTTTGTAGGAAGTAGAGCAATGTCTTTTTGGAGGAAGCATACTAGATACTCTCTGACCAATACCCAGAGAGACTTAACCTTCTTGATCTGAGTGCTCTATTTAAAAATAATGAAGACTAAAATAGCATTAGCTGTCGGGGCTGGCCTGTCAGAGACTTGGCTGACAACAGGCACACAGGAAATAGTTTCTGGCTATTTCTTATTTTAAAATCTGAGGGTTTTCATGGTTATGTGAATATGAAGTGGTATTTGTTTTATATATAACCTTAATTTTCTCTCCCTTATATTTCATTTTTCGGTCTTCACTTTAATTCATTCAGATTATTTAATTTATCCAACATTTTTAATAAACATCTACTAAGACCTAGGGGCAGTTTTAGACACTGACACTCAGGGGATTATACTTTCTCACTCTCCCATACTTGAGGCATGTGATTTCTCCTTTGATTGAGGTTGACAGTAGACATTTCTTTTTATTCTATTCTTGGTATCTACAACTTCCAAACATTTCTGAACATTCTTAATTCTAGAAAATTAACTGGTGGTGTCAAAGAACAACTCAAAACTTTTCAGTTACTTTTTTTAATTGTAATGCCTTATATTTCCCTTCAAGAACTTCACAATGTAGCCTTAAAATACCTTCCAGCCACAAGGTTAGACATTTCAGTTCTAAACTGCTCTGCTTTCCAACCCCTAAACACGCTTTCTTCCCCATCTCTGGGTCTTTAATCTTTACTCCTTCCTCTGTTTTTAGCCATTTTTATCCTCTCTCTATTTCTGTCCTAGTACATAAGCCACCAACCCATGAAAATTAAACTGTTGAAGTGATTTCACTTGTACTCAATATACATATATATGTATATATGTATTATGTATTATATGCAATCATATATGCTATGCATATGATATATGATTTTACATAAAAATTTTACTGATTCACTTTTAGCACACAATTTTAAATAAAGATATATGTTCTTCTGTATATAAAATTAAAAATTGTTAATTTTAGTTTTAAAAGTTAAAAACCTCTTGAAATAAAAACTTTTTTTCCCTTTAACCAAATTGTGAAGATCATAACTACAAAAATCACAAAGGATTTCTCCAATACCATATATCAGAAATCTGACCTGGGTTTTGTCTGTTGAGTAAGATGATCAATTATGTAAAAGAAGTCATAAACAGTAGTAACAAAGTTTACAAATAATAAAATTCTGATGGAAATTTTATATTATATTGGATAAATCTGAAGTAAAAGGAAAAATATCGCTAGTCAAAAGTAAAGAAGGAATAAGAAGAAAACACATTAAATACTCTACAAGAGAATAAAAAAAAACAGTTGCATAGTAAGAATCAGTTCCTGTAATAATGATGTTCTTCTACAGAGTAGAGTGACTGCAGTTCACAACAATAAGAAGTAGAATAATTTGAAACTTTCCACTACAAAGAAGTGATATATGTTCAAGGAAAGAGGAAAATTTAATTATATAATTTGATCATTACATATTGTTTATATGCATCAATTATCATTCTAAACACCATAAAATGTATAAAAATTAGGAAATATATAATTAAAAAGAATTTGTCAAATAAAAACAAAACTATACAATAGATTGTCTGGCATAATATACTGTAGTCTCTATATGGTTTATTGCCATTTTCTTGAGCTCATTGTTCAAATGTCTCTGTTACCATGCAATTTTTCTGTGATAATTTCCCAGTAAGAACTTTTACATTTCCTATCTTGGTCAATCTCTATCACGCCCTGTATTTCTCAACTTTTTTTTTCTTTCTTTTTTTTCTTTTTTTTTTTTTTTTTTTTTTGGTAGCATTGTTAGTGGGAACTCAGGTCAGAGACCAGATTCATTCACATGCCTCACTGAGAGTGTAACAAAAGAGAAACGATGGTAAAGAAAGAAATTAATTTATTTCTGTTTTGGCATAAATTGGGAAAACAGCTAGTTTAGAAATCTGTCTTCCCCATATAGACCATAGTTTCAAGATTACATAGAAGAACAAAAACTGGGATTTCAGAGATATTTGTATATATCTTCAGTCTGGTCAGGCAGTAGGGGGTGCAGATCTGGATATGGGGGTTCTGCTGACATCCTTTTGCTGCCAAGGCTTGGGAGAGAGTTTCCCTTCATCTACTGTTGTCTGTATGAAATGATTGCCTGTAGGAAGCTAGGACACAGAAATAACTTAAAAGAACAAGTTAGAAGTATAAATGGAGTTAGGACAATGGCCCGGTCTTTTAAACATTTTTTTTCCAGTTTTAAAGGAGCCCTAGTTAGAGCACTTTACCCTCTGTAAGATAAGACAGACTTCACTCATATTTTGCTTGTTTTATTACCACAGCATTCACACTTACCCACATAGACACACACTAAATATTTGTTTCATAAGAGCAAAACTAGTGTTTTCTGCTTTATTTTCAATTGCTATATTCCCATATTAAGGTAACATATGGTAAATGTAAGTGCTCAAAAGTTGTTTATTATATGAATTAAAATATAGAACTAAATATTGTTATTCATATTACAGTTAATATATTACTCTTAATTCCAAGCCTTGTGTTTCAGGAAAATATTATTAGTATGTGAGGATGCTGAAGTGCCTTATGTTATGTGAAGAAAGACTGAGGGTTTTATTATCAGTTTTAGAAGGATAACCTGATGTTGAAATCTCCAAATAGACATGATGATAGATAAAATGGTTTATATATCCCCAAAAGTTAAAGTATGAACAAATGGACATGAAAAATATTCTGCCCAACATAGTGAAGAACAACCCAATATTCAGAACTGTTGAAAAAGAGAAAGAGCTGCTTCAGGACCTAAGGAAGTAGTGTTTTAAATATCATCTGTACAACCTTTTCTCAGGGATATTGTAAAAGTGACTGAAGCATGAGTTTATGGTTTGAATATGTGAAATATCAATGAATTTGTTATTGGTATTATTTATTGAGAAAAAATAAATCATAATATTGAACAAAATGATTTATATATTTCCTTCCATCTTATCAAATTTATAAAACACAAAATCTGCCACTTCTTGTAAGGATAGACCTAGAGAAGTGGAAATAACATTACTTCTTGAATATCATGTAGTGCTTTCTTTATTATTTAATTATTTTTTCTATGTACTATCTTGACTCCCTTTTAATGTATTGCTTTGTGCTTTTTCATAGATTATTCAGTAATTTTACTTCATAAACAAATGAAAATAGTTTGAATTAAATTCTCTATTGAGACATTAATGTTATCCTTAGGGCACTATTCTCAAAGACTTAGATGTTTCTTCTATAAAAGAATAAACATCAATATAGTTTATGATTTTAAAAACTATTGCCAAGCTTTTACAATAAAACATTTAGGAAGAGTGTGTTCTTCGTGGTGTTTTCTGTTGTGCTATTGACTGCATGACTAGTTGAATCAATGGTGTAGAAATTGGTCACTTACATTGCAAAAATCTGAATCAATTGGAAAACAGCTGACTTTCTGACTGTTAGTTTTATGAGAGAACACATATTAGATTAAGGTGCCTTGTTTTATAACCTTTGGGAGAAATTTTAAACAATAATTTACATGCTTCCTACATTTTTCTATCTTGTATTTATTGTTATTGCTATACTGATATAAAGCAATTTTAAGTTTTGAACTTGCATTTTGGATGCTGTGAGGCAGGGCTACCCTTAAGCAGTAATATAGTTTGCAAAAAAAAAAAAAAAAAAAAAAAAAAAGAATTGATCCTTGAGCTACAACATTGCTTCCTCGAAAAAAGCTGTTCAAATTATACCTGAGATAAGTTATTGGAAGACAAACTGTACTAAAAATTAATGACCTTGTAAAGAAGGAACAAGTAGGTAAACTAATATAATCTGTTTTGTATATCTGCATAACAAAACACACCAAAATCTGTACCACCAAACAATAAACTCTTGTCAAGAATTCAGACAGGACTCAGGTAGTCAGTATTCACTTTGTACTGGAGCATGTGGTTACTCATGCAAGGTACTTGTTTGAATCCTGAGCAGATATAGAGATATTAGAACATTTTATTCATGTGCCTAGAGACTGGGGAGGGATATCTGGGAAAGTAGCTCATGAAGAACCCTCTGGACTTTCTTAGTGGTCCATCTATTAAATGTACTACTTATTTGATGGCTCAGGGCTCCATACCTTGTGTTCCAAAATATAGGATACAGGACCTATCAGTTCTTATAAACGACAGGCTCAGTGAAATTGATCTAACATTATTTCTAAAAGCATTCTATTGACAGATTACTGGCCAGCCCAATTTTAACGGGAGTAGGAATAGAACCCAGTTTTTGATTGAAAGAGTACCAAAAGATATGTGACCATTTGGGTTCCAAAAATGCAATGTGGTTTCAGCTCCTGAAAAAAAAAATGCTTTTGATGTTCATTTTATGTATAATCAGTATACTAAAAATATTTATTTTTTTTCTTCTTATGACTTAAAAATTTATTATTTTCATCTCAGCACATATCAAAGTGATATTTCATTTCAAATCAAATAGTTTGCAAACTCAGCAATTTGGGAGTTCAATTTTATAAAAAGTCAAGTTTACCTAGACCCTGGTCAAGTTTTAAAATGAAATGTTTCATTGTTTCTGGATTAGCTGAGACCTGGGTTCACTATTTTAATTTAGTTGAGCTGTCCAGTTTTTATAGCGAATTCTTGATAATTCATGGGATTTTTGTGATTTCAGTTGAGTTCATCTCCATTTTCCTTTGCAAAATATGACAATACTTGTCAAAACCTTGTGAACTCAAAAGAGTTGGCTGAAGCACACTAGTTTTACATTCAATTTGGAAGCTCACTTGGTCTGGCTGAACACAAAATGTGAAGCTAAATATTCTTTATTTAAAGTGGTTAAAATAAAAGCAAATACATTCATGCAAATTTATGTAAATCAGACAGTATAAGCTATTATTAACTTGAATAATAATTAAAATCATGACCATCAGAAACTGAGGAATCAGGTCTAGAACATTTTGAAAACTAAATTAAGCAAACCGCTCAACTCCCTAATAAGTTTTTAAAAATATTTACTTGTGTTAGTCTGGTTCTAATTTCTAATAGTCATATTCTCATTCTTCCTATGACTTTAAGGGTCCCTCAGCACAAATTTTTCATGCTCTGTGAATACTCTCATTTCTCTTCTATGTCACACATACATATATAATATAATCTATTACATATATTTTAAATTATATACAGAGTTTATATCTTTTATAATACTAAGAGATATGTGTGTATATTCAGATATAGATATATTTTTCATACCCTCTTTGAAATTTAAGGAACATGAGAACCACTCAGGACCATATTTACAACATATCCTTACATCTTAGTATGGAATCTGACATTATGGCTGTGAATAAATATGATTATTTTCTTTTATGATAATCTAACATATCTTACCAATAAAGCACTGTACTTTAAAAGTACTATTGTTCATTTAATACTTACCAAGCCTTGCCACTTTAATAGTCTATAAATCAAAGAAATCTGTGTATCAATGCATAATATATCTTTAAGGTCATTATTTCAAATTAAATTAAATCTAATAGACAGTTTAAAGTTGATCACAAAAACAAAGCTATTAGTAAATCAAGTGACTAACGTATTTTTAGTTCTTTTATATCTTGGAAATTAATGCTTTATCTGAGGTGCTGTTGGCACAAATTTTCTCCCCATTCTGAGGGCTTTCTCTTCATATTGTTGATTGTTTCCTTTGCTGTGAACAAGATTTTTTTGCTTGATACCATCTCATTTATTGATTTCCTGATATTGCTTCTTGTACTTTGGGAGTCTTGTTGAAGAAGGCGAGTCCTAAGCTGACATGATAGAGTGCTGAGGCCTACATTTTCTTCTAGTAGGGACAGGGTTTTTGTTCTAATGCCTAAGTCCTTGATCCACTTTGAGTAAAGTTTTTTGTAGGGTTATATTTTCATAATTTTCCAATTTTTACTTTTGAAAATTTCTTCTCATTGTTTATACATGACAGTAGAAGGCATTTTGACACATCATACATAAATGGAGTATAACTTCTTCTTTTTCTCATTGTACATGATGTAGATTCCCATTGGTCATGTAGTCATATATGAACATAGGGTAATAATATCCAATTCATTTTAGTGTCTTTCCTATCCCCATAACCGCCTCCCCTCCATTCCCCTCTGCCTAGTCCAAAGTACCTTTATTCTTCCCAACTTATTGTAAGTTAACATCTGCGTATCAGAGAAAATATTCAACCTTTGGTTTTTCAGGATTGGCTTACTTCTTTTAGCATGATATTCTACAGATCCATTCATTTACTGGCAAATGCCATAATTTCATTTTTCTTTAAGGTTGAGTGATTCAAAGTGGATCAAAGACTTAGGCACTAGAACAGAAACTCTGCACCTAATAGAAAACAAAGTGGGCCCAAATCTTAACCACGTTGACTTAGGATCTGACATCCTTAACAAAACTCCTGAAGAGCAAAGAATAAAATCAAGAATCAATAAATGGGATGAATTCAAATTAAAAAGCTTCTTCTCAGCAAAAGAAACAACAACATGAAGAGAGAGCCTACGGAATAGGAGAAAATCTTTACCACAGTTATCTCAGATAGGGCATTAATCTCCAGGCTATATAAAGACCTCAAAAAACTTAACACCAAAAAGCAAATAACCCAATTAATAAATGGGCTCAGGAACTGAACAGACACTTCACAGGAGAAGAAATACAATCAATCAACAAACATATAAAAAAGTGTTCAACAACTCCAGCAATTAGAGAAACGCAAATCAAAACCACTCTAAGATTTCATCTCACTCCAGTCAGAATGTCAGCTCTTATGCATACAAATAACAATAAGTGTTGGCGAGGATGTGTGGAAAAAGGTACACTCATACACTACTGGTGGGACTGCAAATTGGTGCAACTATTATGAAACACAGTATGGAGATTCCTCAGAAAACTTGAAATGGAACCACCACTCGACCCAGCTATCCCACTCTTTGGTTTATACACAAAGAATTTAAAATCAGTATACTACACTGATGCAGCCACATCAATGTTTAAAGTGGCTCAACTCACAATAGCTAAACTATGGAATCAACTTAGGTGGCCCTCAACAGATGAGTGTTAAAAAAAATGTGGTATATATACAGGGTCATATTTTAAATAGTGTAAGTAAGAAAAAAAAACAGTTCCAATTATGAGAAATTGAAAATGCAAACACCACTTCAACTCTGTCCAGGAACAAGACCTCCCCATTTTTTTAAGGGCATGCATATGTAGATTAAAGCTATTACTAATTTCTAATTACTGTTACAAATTTTCCCAAAATATAGGACCTTAGAACACCAATCATGTGGATCAGGAATTTCCAAAGCTTTGGCTAGAAAATATTGCTTCTGAATAACTCATGAGGTTGCAGTTAAGTTTTGGAGTTGGAAGAGAAGGCTGGAGCAGCCTGAGTGTGGCTCATCTCTTTGTGTTGATGTAGTCTGGGGACATATCCACGTGCTCTCTATGGGCTTGGGTAAGCTTCACAGAATGGAGGCTTTGGGACTGTCAGCTCCTTTGCACAGGACTGCAAGTACAGGTGATCTTATAGTTACCCAGAACATCAGTCATCAGTCAGACTATATCACTTCTGATACTTTCATGTAGATGCCTGTAGATCACAGACTAGCCCAGATTCAAGAGGAGGAAATATAGAACACCCTTCCTCTCCATGCAAAAGCACATCCACAATGAAAGCAGTATCAAGGACATTTTTATAATATCAGATGGAATGGAAGGCTTTGTTTTTAAATCTTGAAATGAGTAAGATGAAGGAGAAAGAAAGTGAAAAATTTACCTTTAAATAAATCCATCAGCAACAGAAGCCCAGAAATATTTAACTCTTTGCTTCTCAGAGTCTGTAATAATTGAAAACAAAGAAAGATAAATCTATCAAACATACTGAGTCACTTAAAACATCTGGGTATTAAATATAAAACTCTTCTCCTTGGTTGTCGATAAAGACTCCTCTCTAAATCATGCCACAGTTTTCGTCCAAAGGAACTCTTTGTTATTCCTCAGGGCACTTTCCATATAGTGTTTTCACAGTGTGTCCAACAGGCAGGCATTCTTTGTGAAACTGTGAACCTGCCTTACAGAGAGATAAATTAACAGAAAACCACTGAGTTCTTTGGTTTCCTCAAGGTTCTATGACAAAGTCGTGTCTCTCCAGCTCTTTTATCTTTTTTGATTATGACATTTTGTATTATTATTTTAATTGTTGTTCTTCTTGTTATTATTTTATCTTTATTCTTCCCTAGTCTGCCAAAGATTCTTTATTTGTGTTCATTGTTTGATCTAATATTATCCTAGTGAGTGAAATATTCTATATTTGTCTTGGTAAGAATAAGAGCTTTTTTTTTTTTTTTCAGTATCTTTCACAACACCACTTAGGCATGCAATATGGAGAATTTTATTTGGTAGTAATTTCCTTTGAACAGCTACAGGGTAGAGCTGTCCCAAGTTTGCATCTTTGGTATCATATGACAGCTGTTAATGAGCAGCTGAAGTAAGAATAGATTACAGCCTAGGAAGCAAGTTTCCCAGTTGAGGTTAAAAAAAGAAAAATCTTAGACTTTTGCCTCACCTTTATGTTTTGTATATTACCTTAATTTCATTATCTTTCATGACCTCTCTACCTTAAAACCTCTGAAATTTTGGTCTTTGATTCTGTTTTATCTTTTTCATTTTAATTATGACCCTTTGAACACTGTACCTCCGAAATAATTGCTTTCTACTTTCTCCTCATAGTTATGCTAAAGGATAAATTATGGCAAGGTTTGAGCCAGAACAATTATTTATTTTTGACTAAGAACTCAACTCCAAAGATAACAAAAGAAGAAAATTTTGAAAATACATACATTTTAAAAATATAAAAATTATTTAAAAAGCAGTTTTTTTCTAAATGAAAGCTAATAGATGGTGTGGACAACTTCTGTCAGTTGTTCAAATTCTGAATAAAGTAGAATATAGCATTTAGAATGGTCCACAATTGATCTCTAAAGAACATAATATTTTTACTTCTTTAAAGAGGTGGCAGAGAAGTTATTTAAGTGCTAGAAATAAGTGATAAACCAGGAAAAGTCTAGCACAGTTTCAAATGATTTAATCAAAAGCAGAGAAGACCATGAAAAAGATTAATCAAATATCATTCAGTTTTATAAAAATGTTTACAAATGTACTTACCAGTTTATCATTACACACTTTACTGAATGTATATTAATACTTCACATAGGCAAAAAAGTAAAATATACCATTTCAAAACCACAATGAAGTGTGCAGACAGGACACTGATATTCCTGTCATATTGCTGATTCTTTGTGTGTGATTGATTAGGCTAATTTTCCAAAATCAACAAAACAAGAGAGATAAAATAAAACAGAGTGGCATAAATGACATTATATTGTCAAAACAGGTATTCAGACTCACCCCTGGTGTAACAGTAATAACTGCATCATTTTTAAGAAAAAGATACAGTCCAGGTTTATGTTCTCCATACAAAATGCCTACTTCCTTATACCCAATCATCCCACTGTTTCCATAAACAGTATACCTAAACCAAACTCATAATGTTATACAATATTATCATTTAACACAGGAAATAAGGACAACAATTAATTACATCTTACTACAGAAAATCATTCTGGCTTGCACTATTTTTTTGAGCATGTGATCATATGCTTATTATCTGTATCAAATAAATAGTTAAATGTGACTGATAAAATAACACATTAATCATTCCTATGGAAGTCACTGACATAAAGATTGAATAAGAAATGTAATACAGTTAGATGACCTCACACATAAACCAGATGAACACATCAACAAATTTTAAAATCCCATCAAATAATGTCATCTCATATAATCACATTTAAATATGTGTGGATGTGTTGGTACGTTCATTGATGGACAAAGTATTTTCTAGCCAATTCCCTACCATGCTGTAAATAATTGACAAAATATAAATGACTCTTTTCCTTCCTGTAAATAGCATACAATATTTACTAACCTCAAACAACTAAAACATGCAGAAATTCTTGTCTACTTCTCAGTATAAAAATAAATGGGGAAGAAACAGATGACTTTATATACGACCATAGGGAACACATACTGGCTCATCTTGTTTTGTATTCTTGTACACAACAGCATAAAGAAATTTTTTTATATTTTTGCATAAAATCTCTGAGAAGTAGAAGGATTTAAAAGTAAATACAGTTTCCTAGGAGTACAGAATGAGGGAGGGGGCTAAGAGGCAGATTTCTGGGGGTAGGGTAGAAAAACAACAATAGGGTACTCCTATTTACCACTCTATTTTTGAAATGCAAACATTCTTGAAAACATTGCTTCAAAAGGGGCATTTCATTTCTGATTATTTCCTGTCAGCACAGACTGTGTGCTCCTGAATAAGGAAGTTCTTTGACTACTAATCTTTCATCCTAGAGCCCATAACCATCTGTTTGGAAAGTTTAGGAGCCTAGTGCTTATTCCAGTCATGGAAAACTAAACAAAGTAAAACCTGCCTCTTAAAATTTTGTCTTCTTCTGTTTTATAATTCTATTTTCCTTTTACACCTAAGGGCAATAGAGCGGACCACCTTAGAGATGCATACACAGGGCTGGGTTCAGGACTCCAATGCTTTGAATTTATCACAATATCAAAGACTATGGAATAATTCCTGTTCATTTTTTTTTCTTCCACCCTCTGTTGCTCAGGCTTTTTGTATTAAATCAATCATTATCCATCAGTCTTTCCTCTAGTCTGGGTTATATGATGCAGAATAATATTCACTTCACTCTTATCATCCTCAGGAACAAACATTCAGATGGGATTGCCTTCCCCAATGACCCATAAAACATTGCTTCCATTATTATCTCTATGTGGGCATTTGAATGTGAGGTATGCCATTTTCTTTCTGTTTTATTCACAAGCACATTTCAAAATGCCAATCAAAATCACCAGAGAAACTGCTCCTATTTGGAATGAAAATGATGGTCCCTGACAGTATTTCAAATTTTTGGTCATGCTCCTCAATGATACAATTTTATTTCTGTTTAGTCAGAATAACAATTTGTGGAGCCAATGTTTTTAGTAAATGAATTCAGTCTTTGTTATAAAATGCATTTGTTAGAATTTGCAATTAAGAACTACATTTGGTAATTGTTTTATATGTTATACACCTCTAGCATTAAATTTAAAACAGATTTGTAGTGTGTTAAATGGTAAAAGATTTTTGTTGTATTTTAAATTATTTAAAATAAGATCTTATGTTCATTATTAATAAAGAATGCAATCTTTTTTTTGGAAGCAATTTTCAATTATTTGAGATATAGAAACAAAAGTAGAATTATAGGTGTTTTAAACCTAGTACCTTTCAAGGGAAGAAACGTAGACTATGAAGCCTGAGGCCCTGGCTCTATTCAAACCAACCAATTTCCATGATTTGTTCATGCCTTGTGCAGGTGTTTTGACTCTCACCAATTTGCTTTTCCCATTGGCACAAAAAAACGAACACCCTACCTCTAACATGGTCCCAGTCCACCTTAGCTCCATTGGTCATTTTATTTCCTTACATACACCTCAATATAATTGCATAGTTCTAGTAGAACTAAGTATAGGGAAGAGTGTTTATACTACTAAGTGCTATACAAATTAAAATTTAAAAAAAACTTTATTCAATCAAAACTTTTGCATTAAATAACTTACTCTGCCCACTGGAGGCACAATTAGTTTTCAGTTTACAGGCATTGGATTTAAAAGGTATTCCATTAACTTTATTAAATGAAAAACAAACAGCTTTTTCTTTCGAGTACAAACAAGACTTTTGCTTTTTGCTTTCAACTTTCATTATAATATTTCGTTTTAATGCTTTTATTTATTCTGTTCAAATTTTGGTATTTAATCTTAAACAAAATGACTCAAGTGAAATTACCATTTCGGAAATACTGACTAAAGTAAATAATTACTTCCAGGAAAACTCTTTTTAGACTTTGGGATTGGTCTAACTCGTCTAATTCACTTTTCAACTAAAGCAACCTAACTATAGAATTATCAAGGACGGACATAATATCCTTCATTTAGAATACAACTATTAAGGGAATTTGTTTTTTAAGATATTTCAGCAAATGATGAGCTGACCGAGGTTCAGAACCCAGTCCTTAAGTAGTGACTACAGTGTTTTCTGCTCTCAGCCATAATATATTTGAAGTAGTAATAGAATGAGATAAAAATATCAAGAATGTCAAGTTTTTAATTGACCTGAGTTAATAACTCCACATTCCAGTTGTATGTGTTTGCACCTGGAATGTGAAATATGACTGTGGAAATGGAGTATGTAGGGATACATTAAAAAGTCATTCAGAACTGATACATTTTGTCCCATCTTATAATTACACATCTAGCATCTGGTGGGCTTGGGGTTAAGCATTATTCAGATACATGACAAGACAAACATTTTATGCAAATAACAACTAGTAGGAAATTTTGTGTGTAGAAACATAATACAATATTTTAGAAAATTTGCCCAGGGGAACTGAATGGACTGCAGCTACAGTTTATCTCCATGAGAACTTTACAGATGTCTGAAAGGGTTTCTGCAAACAGCACATTATTTGGTAGTTTTTCATTAGAAGTGCTATTGGAAATGATATCATTGAAAGCAATTCTAGAGTCTTATCTTCAATATGAGTGAGGATCCCTTTTAGGGCAATGCCTTTTGGTACACAACTGGTTTCCAATCCAAGGCTTTAACAGATGCTTCAATCAGGAAAGAGACAACACACCAACACCTATCAACTGATACCTGCTTCCTTTCCCTGTTCAGAGTTCCCTTCTCTTTGACATTGCATGATAGAATCTGTATATCACAGGGGGCACATTAGAAAGGGGACTAAAAGGATAAGATAAAATGTTCAATAGAGTTGGAATAAGGGCTTTTTATGCAGAAAGAGTAGTATGAGAAATTTTAGGGACGTGTGACAATACTTAATTATCTGGAAATAGCAAATGAGGCAGTATTCTTTATATGTTTTTGACTATTGATAGTTATAGAGTAAATAATTCATACACAATTTATTAGAAAGTAAAACTTAAGGTTAAAACCTATTTTTCTAATATTTATACTTTTTGAAAGTTTTCACAGTTCAAAAGTCTCTGTTGAAAGAGACTTTTACCAAATTGTAGCATACAACAGTAATTCATTCTTTTAAAAGGCTAAATAATAATATTCCACTATAGGTATATATCCCATTCTCTTTACCCATTTATCCATGTGTGAATATTTAAGTTGTTTTCATGTCTTAGCTATTGTTAATGTTACTGTGATAAATACAAGAATATAAGATCATTTAAGTGCCTATTTTCAATTCTTTCACATATATATATATATATATATATATATATATATATAGAGAGAGAGAGAGAGAGAGAGAGAGAGAGAGAGAGAGAAAGAGAGAGAGAGAGAGAGAGAAAGAGAGAGAGAGAGAGGTGAATTTGCTAGAGCGTATAATGGCTCCATGTTTGCTTTTCTGAGGGATATCTATATTATTTTCTATAGCAAATGAATGTACCATTTTATATATCTAACAACACTTTACAAGTGTTCTAATCTTTCCACATTCTTGTCAATACTTGTTATTTCCTATTTTTTTTTATAACAGGCATTCCTAACAGATGTGAGTGATATCTCACACTATTGTTTTGATTTGCATTTCTCTGATGACCAGTGAAGTAGACCATCTTTCAACATATCCGTTGACAATTTATAAGTCTTTTTTGGAAAAAAGTTTATTCAAATATTTTGCCCAATTGCTGCTGTTATTATTGAGTTGTAGCATTTCATTAAATGTTTTGAAAATTAATCCTTTATCAGATATACAGTTTACAAATATTTTGCTCAATACCCTAAGCCATCTTTGCACTCTGCTTGCTGTTTCCTTTGCTCCACAGAAGCTCTTTAGCTTTATGTCATCCCAATCATGTATTTTTCCTTTTTTGAATTATGTTTTTGATATAATATTTATAAATTGTTATCAATGTCAAGAAAATCTCCCCTTTGTTTTCCTCTATAAGTTTATTTTCTTTTTTATTTTGTTTGCTTGTTTCAAGTGTTATGTTTAAATCTCTAATCCATTTTGAGAAGTGAAGTAAGGTAAGTGTCTAGTTTCATTCTTTTGCTGATGGCTAACAATGTTTTGCATGGTAAATGAATACAGTAGACAAAATATGGTTTGGAGACACTATAGTGTAGAAATGAGGATTGGAAATTCAAAATTTAATTGAAACAAGTGGAGTTTATCAGTGTGTTAGTTGTAGAGAAAGTATAATGTAGCTGCCAAAATTACAGTATTAACAAAATATGGTATCTGAATGAAATGTTGATAGCTCATCTCTACTTTACGCTTAGGCTCTACATGTTAGAAAGAAAAAAAAAAGACATGGACAAACTAGAATTTGGAGAGCAGATAGTGAGAACTGTAAAAAACAAAATTGTCATAATAGGGATTGATGTATATTTGAAGGTTTTAACTTTGGGGGAAAAATCCAGGAAAATATAATATCTTAGGTAGAACTTCTAGAAATGTTACAAGGAAAAGGATAAAGGCTTCCTTTTTTTATTTTGTCAAGGGGTTGAATCAGACTGGAGTAGTAAAAAATGCACAAAAATCACTAAATTAATACATCATAAATATATTCTTTATGAGTATGGATTAATAGAATGTTCACAAAAAGGAAAGCATACCTTTCTACTGGACAGTTTATTGTTTAGGTCTGTGGTCATTTATGTACTCAGTCATCAAATTAATTCATGTTTGTTTGTGTAGGGTCCATGTTAATTATCAATTAATTACTAACCAGTCAATCATATTGACTATGTGGCAAATTGAATTGGTCATTTAGCCAAAGGAAATATCTTGAACAGATGTCTTGTGTTCCAGTTACTTTATTATCTAGAAATTAACTGTCAATCATTCCTATATGTTGTAATATAATTCTATATAGTTTTCCATTATAAAACTTCTAGGTAGTAAAAATAGAATTTTTCATGTAGTAGAATTCTAATAAAAATCAAATGGCACTAGATGTCGTTCCTAAAATCTGTCTCAAATATACTATATTTTAAAGACATGTGCTAGACAATGGAATCACAATAGCTTAATGTGTAACCTTATGATCATCTCCAGTTTGTTTCCATGTAGATACTTTTTTCTTTTATTACAACTCACAGAATGTACAGTAATTCCAACCCCAACATACTGACCTGTTTTAACAAAATAGAATGGAAAATTGAGACATTTCCTATGGTACAACAGACCTCATTGTATAACAGACAGTTTAGGAATGGAAGACATTTTCTCTCAAGATTATTTCTTCTTCTTAAACTTGCTTATGTTTTCACCCATTCCTAAACTGTGTTCATTAGCATAAAAAGATAGCACAAAAGTACACAGTAGAGACAATGGTCTTGGGGGAATAAGGTTGATTGGTTCACTCTGATTTCTATTTCTATTACATGAAAAGCCTAACTGTTCTTTATTACAAATTCTTTTATTTTTCGCTCTTGAATAATTTTGAATTTGTGTTTCTCTCACTTGCAAACCAGAGTACTGATAACACAATTATAAGAATGAAGGTCACAGGATTTATAAAAGAGGGGAGAGATAAGACTCTCAAGTGTAGCAGCAGAAATGTGTCCCTGTAATTCTCTTCAAAAGAAATACTGTTTGGGGGACAACTGATGAAAACTAACACACTTCTGAGAACCAAATTTCTCATTAATATTCAAGTGTGACATTGGGGGAAAATTATAGAATAAAACAGTCTAGATAGCAGATTCACATTAACCCATTTAAATTCATTAAAATTCTAAAGAGTTTGCCTTGTTGTTGTCTTGTCTACATAATGCCAATGGTTGAATTTTTAATCTTTGAATATATTATTTTGTTTCTGGATAGATAGAAGAATCAGTGGCTCCTTTACTAAGAGATGTTCTAAAGTACTAAATTTAAAAACGAAAAATTTCCTATAGGCATGACTGTGTTATTTTAACTTACAGTATGAGTTCAGGGCTCAATATGTTTGTTTTGGCTGTCTTCCCAAAAATCACATTAACAGTTACCAGTGAACCAGATCATTCAACAGTCCATAGCCTTCATTTAATCGAGAAGTCAGCAAACTTTTTCTGTAAGTGATAGATAATAAATGTTTTTGGCTTTGGAGGGCACAGCTTCCTGTTACAGTACTGTGGGCTTTTGTTTTACTGAGATGGTAGTCAGAGGGAATAGTTATACAAATGAGTGTGGCAGTGTCCCAAGAAAACTGTATAGACATTGAAATTTAAATTTCTATAAGCCTCTGCTGTCATGTATAACAAATTAGAACTAATTAATTAATTAATTTAGAAAGAAAATTTTTAAAAAATTTAAAAGAGGATTTAAATTTTGTATGATTTTCTTATTTCTCAAAATATTATATTTCTTATTTTAAAAAATCAAACTAGACATGTAAAAAACATTCTAAGCTCATGTGGCATGTATACTTCTGGGTAGGGCTTTCCTTACAAGATATTTTAAAGAATTAATTGGTAATTAAATTATTTATCTAGGTGTATTGTTTATTTTTCTTCTAAATACTCAACACTACAACATGTAAATGTCAAAAAGGGATTTTGGGGAAATGTCATTTCTGACTTTGCTAACTGGATTTAAGTATTTCTCTGCCACAGTTGTTTTCATAATCTTAATATGTACTATACTCATATTTCTTTGTCATGGGCTTAATCGCCTGACAACATATGCTTTCTGGCCTAAAGAAAATGTTCCAAGAAATTTTTTAAGTCAATTTATTTTGTCCTTCTGCACTTTTTATTTTTACGTTTTCTGTCTTTTTGCCTTTTATGTAAGTGTTAACATGCCTGGCTGTGATGCAGATACTTAGAGCACCATCTAGAGATGAAAAGCTACAATTAACAGGGTGAAAAAAAGAAGAGAAGCAGTGTAACTGGAAGATGACTTTGCAATTTACAATTAGTGTGCAGATTATATTTTCAAATGATTGACTCTAAGAAAGTCACACATTCCTAATTGAAAGCAAATACTTGTTTAATGTTGATTCTCTTCATCACTTTTCCAAAAATATATTGATTGAACAGTTTCAGACTGCAATTTGCATTCCATGCAAATAATTAAGATAATGAATAGATTACTGTGTATTTAATCATATCCACAAAACCTCTTATGTTGAGTAGGTATATAGAAAAAAATTCTCCTAAATGCCACACATATAAACATAAAAATATAAAGTAATCGAAATTGGCATAAAGAATCTCTTTCTTTAGGCTCAAATTAATTTATTTGTTATCCTACACACACACACACACACACACACACACACACAGGAGCGTGTGTGTGCATGTGTGTGTGTGTGTGTGTGTGTGTATAATGTTTTCCTGACTAAATAAAGAAATATATCCTACCTCTATGAATATAAAAATCACTTAAATTTCTTAGTTTGTGGCAGATAATTAAAGAGTTGCAATCAGTGAAAGGGTTTTATTTTAATTTTTTTCAAAATCTAAATATCTTGATCCACAAGCAATTAGTGATATGACTATTCTATAGATTTATGTAAAGCAAAGGCATGAGGCTTATTTCTGCAATTTAACAGCTAAATGAAAAAAAAATGAATACTATTATTTTAAAATAATATCTATAATGGAATAGATAAAGATGGTCCAGGCAAACTGAGATCTAATTTTGACATTTCAATTTCATTTTTGTCTTGGAAAAGCAATTTTCTTCCAATAAATTGCTGAGGCATTGATAGGTTCTTGTTAAAAAAATAGTTGTCAGTCTGAAATGACTTTCTTTTGCCATGAGTTTATGTTTTTATTTTGTCTTACTTATTGTCCCTACAATTTTTAATGTCATTCATTGATACTCCTCACTGCCTCTCTCCCAAAATATCTATAAAATAGAAATGTTTCTACGTATTGCATAAACATGGAAATTATGCCATTGAAATAGTAGACATGTGATTCGCATGGACATACATGTGATTCAAACCTATGTATGTCCAGCTATGAAACAAGTCCTTCCTGTTTTTGTTTTTGCATCTCCTTCAGAAGTCTTCAGAGTCTTTTGAATATGGTAAAATAAGCAGACACAAAAGGATTCATCACATTAACTGGGAGTCAGAATATTGAAGGTCTAAACCTAGAAGACTCTTGAAATTAGGGAAAAACAATGAAAAGTTTATGAAGTTTTCTAAAGTCTACTCATACTCATCTAAAAAGTGGGATAATAATTATATTTAACCAGTTATTTTAATAGTTGTATGAGAAAAAGTTGGTAAAATACCTGGTAATCAAAATATATTTGTATAATTTAAACTATTTCTGTGAAAAAAATAAGCAGAACAGGGATCCTTTAATTATCTTGTTGCAGTAAACTAGGGTTTGGATTGGTAGACATAATTAATCAGACTGTATGGTAGTTGATTAAAAAAAATGGCAGGGGGCGCAGTTAAAGAAGGAAGAGATTGTGGAGTTCATCTCACATTACTTTTTCATGTTGTTGAGTCCAAAACTTAGATCCAGAGCGAAGAAACAACTTTTCTAAATCCCTATAACTGGTCAGGGGAGACCTTGTCTTTAATGTGATACTCCACCAAGTTTTCTTGAACTCCATCATTACCTCTCCCCTGGCCTTTTTTTTTTTTTTTTTTTTTTCAACCTGGGTATTTAGTAATAGATATTGACCAAAATATATGATTTTCATTATAGTCCCTAAATGCTCAGAATTCAGATAACAATTGCTGAAGGACTTTCAATTTCCAGAAATAGATTTTACCTTTCTGGTTAGATCTTTTTTCTGAAAATGGAGATCACATGAATAATAAAGGTACCCTTTTAACACTGACAGACTTATGCAAATTGTATATGACTTTTACTCATTTCAATATTTATATCTTTACAAATTTATATCATACAGAAACGTATATTGAATCATTAAGAAATTTTGTAATCATTTTGTAATTGATGAATGAGAAAACTAAATGAAGAGACTTACTGTAGATACACATATTTAGAAATCTTAGTTTTGCTTTCTGAGAAATCTGTCTCTTGTTATGCCATTGTACAGATGTGGCATCTTTTTATTTTGTCTTACTTCTCTGTGAAGTTCCCCATCATGAGAAAAGAAAGAATCAGAAAGACCCTGTTTTAATGATCCATTCCTCATTTATTGGATTGAAGGTTTTGAACCAGGTTAATATGATCTGAAACTCAGTTTTTATGTTTAGATACTGCAAATAATATCTGGCCTACATAAATCCCATCTCAAATTAGAGGGTAAAATTAAATATTGAAATAGAAGAGAGTTAATATTTTAAGCCCTTAAACTTTGTATTTGTTATTTAAATCCTTCCACTCCTCTATTCCTTCTCATCCAGCACTTAAGAATATTCTGTCTTTTTTATAAAAAAGAAAAAGGATAATGAGGTATCTGTATGACAGATATAGTCAATGTCAATACAGAATTTCACCTTGAATACCTCTCAATATACAATAGAACTGAGGTCACAACAGCAGGAAGAGAGTGTGCATGTGGGTACATGCACGTATGAGCACACAGGGTAGTAGTGATGGTGTCTGGTATACAAATCCTTAGAGATTGAGTTTTAAATTAGAACTTTCTGCAATTAGACACAATGTCAGACAAGGTCAAATTTTTCTTTGTTAATTGCAAAATTAAAAGACCTAAAGCAGAATTTCCCTTTGTGGTTTTAATAATGAAAAGGGCTGAAACTCCAGTTGTTTATTATATTGGTTTAACCATCACTGTAAAATATAAAAAGGGGGAAAACTGACTAGAAAGAAATATTCTTCTATACATCTAACTCTTTCTTTATTGCAGATAAAGAGAAAAAGACAACTTACACATTTGTCCTTGCAAACTATAAGCAGTTAAAGAGATCCTGTTACCAGGAGAATTTCACAGTTTTTCTTCTAATAATTTATAATTAGTAGAATGCTCTGAAAATAAAACTATAAAACCAATGTGAAATTAATCGGAGAAAGGATACATGAGGCCACAAGGTATTGCCTCTAAAGGCTTAAAATTGTCATTGGACTATAACTTGATTATAGAATTTAAATATCTAAAAATAATAATCTCTGATGAAAACAGAGAATCACCATCATCAGTATTTGTAGTACCTACTGATTGCCTAAGAATAAGTGGATTCTGATGCAAAAGTTGGACTCTTTGGGTTTCAAATAATATATCCGTAGCATGGAAAAATTAATATCAAGCTAGAAATAAAACTGTAAAACTGCCAAATCAAACATCCTTTCAAGGCAGTGTAACATGTTGTATAAAAGCCTTGATTCCTGAACCTGATAACTTGATTTCAAATTCTAGCTTCTCCAATTATTCAGCAATTTAATTGGAAATTACTTAACCTTTCCAACTTTTAGTTTCCTCATCTGTGAAATGAGGTTACCAAGAATATCCTCCTCATAAGATTACTGGCAAGGTTAAATTAGATAATGTACCTAAAGCACTTAGAACAGTGCTTTACATGCAAATGTGTTTATGTATTAGGTGTAATTTGACTTCCCTGAAGAATTTCTATAGAGGCAGATAAGCTTAGTCACAGAACACCCCTCTGGGCCCTGATGTCAACCATATTTCACACTGTAAAGGTAATATTCCCACTTTTTGTGAATTTAGCAAACATGCATCCATCTCTCAGAGTCAGCTTTGCATTCCTGGGCCATTTGCTGGCAAAGCAGCTTTCTTAGCCTTTAAACTAAGGGCCAGTTGTGAACTGAACAAGTCAATGCAGTACTCTGGGAGACCAGCCAAGCTTCTCTGTGAAGTTCCTCTTCATTCCAAATGTAAGCTTTCTTTGAACTACATTAGGTCACCTGAGTCTCCTTTTACAAACACCTAGTCAAGGAAAAATTGGTAGAGATTTTCTGTCAGTTCTCTTCCTGTTGACAGGGATAGTTTCTAGGAAAAATAACTTCAGAATCTGAAGAGAATGAGATAAGTACTCATTTCCAAAAAATGTAAGAAAGTATATAATTTTTTCTTTGGTGTGCCTGATTTCCACTTTTGCTCTGTGTTATCAAATTACATACTTGCTTTTTTTACTTTTTTTTTCACAGATTTTTTTCATTTTATTAAGTGAATGAGAAAGAAGAAAACCTGAATGTACATTTAAACATTGGAAGTTTTATTATTAAAATAAAATTTAAAGTATGTAATGATTCCAACATTGTCAGCAAACAAATGTTTTGTTGATGTTTGTCTTTATCTACTACAAACAGAATTGATTTAATAATTATTTACTTATAATTTATTTGATCTATGTACTTATCATATATAATGTACCAATTTATCATTTCTCTCCTCTTTATGTCTCCATATCTAATTAGTATCAACATACTTAGTTGAGTTGATGGAAATAAGAAAAAAAACAAACAAACAAAAACGTGTATTACATGTAGCTTCATTATATTTCAATAAAGGTACCACATTTTAAAGTACTAAAGTGGTTTTCTCCCTGTTTTTCACAGTATCAACAATTTTAGATCTTGGAAATTACTGTGTTAAAATTGTGATGCTGAATTGGTGATGATATCTCAGTGGTAGAGTGCTTGCTTAGCATACGCCAGGCTGGTGGTTCAATACCCAGAACTGCAAATAAATTTAAAAAATAATAATAAGATTATTTTTCTTTCTAGTTTTCAAAATTATTATTTTTTTTCTATTTACCTTAAGACAAAGAAACATGATTCTCTCTCTCTCTCTCTCTCTCTCTCTCTCTCTCTCTCTCTCTCTCTCTTTCTCTGTGTGTGTGTGTGTGTGTGTGTGTGTGTGTGTGTGCTGGGGATTGAATCCAAGGCCTTATGCATGGGAGGTAAGTGTTTTACCAACTGAGTTGTATCTCCAGCTCAATATCTTTATTTTAATAATAGTGCTATTACTATACAAAGTATAGTTACTAAAAAAGAAAGCAGCAATGCCTTTATTCTTCAGTATTAGGAGTTGAACCCAGGGCCTCAGAGAACATAGTGAATTCTAAGCCAAGCATCTAACACTGAGCTACACCTCCACAGCCCTTTTTTTTCCTTTTTATTTATTTATTCATTTATTTATTTTTGAGACAAGTTCTTATTAAGTTGTCTAGGCTGGATCCTAACTTGTAAAAACCATAATGTTAGACTCCCAAATTTTTAGGATTCCAGGCTTGTGCCACTGTGCCTGGGAACAACACACGTTTGGTGGGAAAAATAATAATTTTGTGTAAGAATTTCTTCAAAACATGTCACAAAACAATCTTATTAGTCATCCACACTACTACATCTTCTTTCACAAGAGTTGAAAAATACATAAATGAAGAAATATTTAAAAATCCAAATTGAACTGTACATGTTAAAGAATAAGCAATTTTATTAGTAACTGTATTCACCCTTTTAATAACTATTTCAATGGCAAATGTGTTACCCAGCTTTATAGGTAACAGTTTTCTCAGAGGAGGAAAACATCAATTATTTGAGAGCTAATGTTATAGTAAGATAATAAAGTTTTGAATATTGTTTTCATCAAACTTAGGCATAATATATTTTTCTGTTTTAAAAACTCTTCAACCAAAATTTTTCCATATGTATGCTCTTAATCTTTCAAATAGTTAATTACATGTTTTTTTTCTCCTATGGCTTATAATTCTGTTTATTCCTAGATTTGCCCTCTTTTCAGTGCTTATTTTTTGAAATGATATTTGCCTATGTGGCTGAAACCATTCAGGTTCTAAGAGTTACATGATCACATCCAGAATAAAAGTAATTTGCTCTAGAAACATGATATGACAGGAGTATAGCAAATGTTTTCTCATATCTGATTTTTATGACCTGGGCCATTTTTCTGAATCAATCTGTTGTATACCCATAATGCTGTGCAATATTTGGCCAGACCTGTGTAGAGTGAATAAATTAATATCACAGGGTAAAGGCAACCATAGTTCCTTCTAGTAGCTAAGTGTATGAATGTACTCCATACAGACTTGGAGGATTGGAGGCAGTGTTAGAGGAAGTCATGATATCTACCTCATTGGTCCATTAGGATAGGTTTGGTGTGCTCTACTGTAAAAAAGAAAACACCTGGTATCACATGGCATTGCAGTTTATGTAAGGAAGTATGTGTTTGGACATGTAGAAGGCAGAGAGGGTGAGAAACTAAAGATTACTATCTTATAAAGCTCAACCGTAAAGAAGGAAGAAAAGGAAAGAAAAACAGGAACATCCATGAAATGCTAAATAGAGGAGAGATGGGTGATAGAAAGTTTTTTTTGTTAGCTGAATAAATACTTTTCAAAAATTTCTAACTTCAAAGTGGTAATAAATATAATATGGAAATTAAATAAAAATGTATAGATGTCATATTTTGTTCTAATTTCAAAACACGATTTAATAAATATGATATTTTAGATATCTATCATTTAAAATATTTACAACCTAAAATGCTGGCTTAAGTTATGTTTATTCATAGCTGTGAAAAACTTCAAGCTAGTGTTGAACATTTCTCATGACCTTTTCATTGTACAAGATTATCCTTTTGACCAGCATTTGAAACGGATGGAAATATACCAAGATAAATTGAATATTAGGGCAATTATTTTAAGTCATTATGTATGAACAGCTATTCTATGCCAACCATTGTAAAGGATAGTGATGGACAAGCTAGATAAGGCCTTTCCTCACATGAAACTAATTTCATTTTATGATGACTTTCTTCTGAGAATGAATATTCACTGACTATGGAGATAAATTTTAGGCTATCTTCAGATTAAAGTAAGTATTAATGGACTGGTCTTTAAAATGTGAAAGCTTGCATAGGGCTCAAGGAAGATCTGAGGCACTTACAAGTTATTAATATGATACATTTTTAATAAACTCTTATCAAACATTATATATGTATGACTTTTTAATCTACATAATTTACTTTTATTTTTACATACATAAAGATGAATATGTCTGTATGAGTATGTGTATGTGTGTTTGTTTGTTTGTGTGTGTGTGTGTGTGTGTGTGTGTGTGTGTTTATAATTGGCAAATGATTATTTATTTTCTGCTTTAGGAAGAAAGCCTACTTATTCAATGATGGAAAAATGATTGAAGTTAACCCAAACCTGCATTTAACATTTTAAATTATTAAAATGTTACTGACTTTTTTTCACTTGTATCAATATGAACCAAACATTAATGAATGTAATTATGAAGTATAAAATGTACATTCTTTAATAATTAGGTTTATGATTTGTAAGGACCAAGTGAAACAAAGAAGATAAATACACTTGCTCTTTGACCTCCCTATGGATCAGAGAATTGTTACATAGAACAGATATCAGTATGCAAGTGGAGCAGGCCTCATTAGTTTGCCATCTGCCATGGTAGATATATGCTAAAATGTTTCCATTGTGAGGTTCATTGAGTGGTAAAATTATAATTAAAAATCACACACAGATTTAAAGTAAAAAACCCTCAGAAATAAACCAGCTGCCAAATTATGATGGAGATCCTATGCTCCTTTGAAACAGATGAGATGAAGAAAAACATTTGTGTGTGTATTATATATATGCATGTGTGTTTGCTTATACATATTTATCTATACACACATATATATGTGTGATGAGGAAATTATACAGACACATACAATCACATAAAAATAACTATATTCTTAAGAAAACTTGAGGAGTTTGGGTAAATCAGAAATTGGCTTTTGTTCCTCTATATCTCTCTAAAAGATTTGGTTTCTAGTAGATTGTATATACAAATTCCACATAAATATTATACTCATGTTTCATAAACAGAAAAAGGCTTACTGCAGCTAGTAGTAGCAAGTTATACTTTTATATTTTAACAACAAGCAATGTGAAAATAATTTAAGAAAATAATTCCACTAAAAATAGCATAAAAATAATCAAACTGCTATAAATTTCACCAAATGAGCACAAGACACGTACACTGAAACTGTAAAATATTATTGAAAAAAAATTTAGAGAAGACCTAAATATATATAAAGACATTCCAAACTCTTAGATTAAAAAAAAAGCATTAAGTTAGCAATATTCCCCAAATTTATAGAGATTCATCAAGAGACCCAAAAAATCTCCCAGGCAATTTTTTTTTCCCAGAAAATTCATGTGGAAATGCAAGGGTTCTGGAATCATCAAATTAGTACTGAAAATGTAAGACAAAATTGGTGGACTCATACATTCTGACTTAAAGACTTATACAAGTGTACAGGAATCAAGAGAGTTCTGTACTAGGAGAAGTACAGACATATCAGGGGAATAGAATTGTGAGCCTAGAAATTATCTCTCACATTTATGGTCAACTGATGTTTGATAGGATTGCCAAAACCATTCAATGAGAAAATTTTGTCTTTTCAATGGATGCAAGGAATATCCATACTTAAAAATGAATTTGCAATATATAATCATATTATACATAAAAATTAACTGACAATAGCTCATAGACAAAAACTTTAGAGCTAATATTATCAATCTCTCATCAAAAAGTGCAAGGGCTAGGAATGCCTTCTTAGCTATGCCTTCTTAGCTATGACAATAAAACACAAGTGATCAAGGAGAAGTAAATTATTAGTGAAGCCAGAATTAGAAAGGCAGTCAGTGTAGATAGGTAAATCCAGTCAGGCTAGATCAAGGAGGCCAATTTTGAGTGAGTCTGGGAAGTTGGAGACTGTCCCCTGAGAGACTGAAATGTTTATTCCTTCAGAGCTCTTCCTCCATCCTTATCAAGAGCCTGCCCCTGCTCCAACCTGTTGCTAAGGTAACCTGTGGTAGGAATTGCCCCTCCCTATAGGGAGCTATAAGGTTGTTAATGTGTTCTTGGCTATTCCATCCTGTCCTTCCCCTTTAGCCTATCTGTTTCCCACCTTTGGGCCACCCTAGCAAGCATTCCTGGGCCTAGTCACCTATGTAGGAAGGAGAAAGATGAGGAGGAAAACACAGGAGAACAAAGGAAGCCTAGAACATATAAAAAGAGGCAAAACACTTCGCTTCTTGGGATACTGGGATACCAGCTATGGCCGCCTTCTCCCTCTCAGGAGAAGTCTATGTAACCCCTTTCTAAATAAACTCTGCTTTACATGCTTGCCTTGGCGTGCTTCTCTAATTTTCAAACTTCAACATGTGGGGAAACAGGACTGGTCACCCATGACCAGTGGTATTATTAGGACTTCCTCAATTAAAAAATAATTTTAAAATAAGTTCTTCAAAGATTACCATGAGGAAAATGAAAAGATAACACAGATGAGAGAAAATATTTGCACATCATTTATTTGATGATAAAACTACATCTAAAATATATAATTTATAAGCCAACATTAAATGATAAGTAATCTAATTAAAAAATGAGTGAAGAATTTGTATGAATTATACCCCAAAGAGGACAAAGTGCCAATAAATACATGAAAAAAATGTGCAATATCATTAGCCATCTGGGAAATGCATATCAAAATAATGAGATGATACCAACACATACCTATCCAAATGACTATGATCAAAAAGATCCCCAGATTGTGGAAAAATAGGAACTCTCTTGTATTGCTAATGACAATTTGACTGCTTGGAACAGCCTGATAGTTCTTCCAAAGATTAAATATACTGTTACCATATTACTGATAAATTCCTTCCCTACATATATACACTTTAAGAGCAATAGAAATATATATTCACACAAAAATTGTACTGAAAGTTCTTAGCAGAATAATTTATAGAAGGCAAATAAATTAAAACAACCCAAAAGTGCAACAACTAATGAATGAATAAACAAAAAGTTGTTTTTCCATATAATGAATTATTATTCTCTGAAAAAGAAGTTAAGTACTGATACAAGCTATAGTATAGGTGAACCTTTAAAATATTTTACTAAGGGAAAGCACTCAGTCACAAAAGACTGTATATTGAATGATTCCATTTATATAAAATATCTATTAATCTGCAGAGATAGAAAGTAAATTAGTGGTTGTCAGGGTCCAGTAGCAAGGATTTAGGATGAGGACAGACTTTTAGCTAGTAATCTCTCTTCTTAGGGTAATTACAATATTCTAAAATGATTGTCCTGATGATTGCACAACTCTGTAAACAAGAAAAACCATTTAATTATATAATCATTGTATTACATGAAAACATTGAATTATGCAGTTTAAGTAATACGGTATTGACACTAAAATTGCATGCAGTTTATGCCATGTAAACTTTACCTCAAACATGTTTCAAAAAACCTATTTTAGTACTTTGACTTAGAAAAACATTTGGATGACAAATTTATTCTAATATTTATTTTTGTCAATAAAATCAACTTCAACTATATACTTACAAATATTTTACAGTTTGGTTTATTTAAAAATCAAAATTATAATTAAAAAAAATTTACCTAATTGTTATGCTATTTGGACCAGCTATCTCCTCACATATTGAGATTAGACAGTCATAGGTTTTACAAATTCATGGTAAGAAACATCCTCAAAATACAACACTTCCATGTTCCTTTTTTAATCAATGGTCACCAGAAAAAAAATCTTATTGAATTGTTTCATTGTGTTCTTCCATCGTGTAAAGAGTATTGGAAATACATTGTGCATAGATTTAGAGATTTAGAATGATTGTAAAGGTGATAATTGGTTGAAACTTACATCCTCTCCATTACAGGCAAATCAGATGCCCTTTGTAGTAGAGGATTTTCTTTGGTGAAGGATATCACTAAAGAATGATTTCACATAAATAAAGTGAGGAGAAGTAGAGAGATCACAAAAGATGAAATTGTATCCAAAACTATCCTTAGTTCAGAAAATTAATTTTTTACAAAAAGAAGCAATGCAACATGTACAGATTCTCATAGTGCAGAGTACTTGTCTTTCATCATTTTCTTCATATATAACGATCCCTATTTTCTTTCCAGTTAGAAACTTTACTGAGATATAAAAACTAGTCTTCCATAGATTTATCAGTATATTTTAGAGGAAACTATCCAAATTTTTACAGAACCATGTATATCTGAATAGTTTTTTATCCTATTTATTAATTGATCCATTCAATAAATATTTACAAAGCATTTATTAGAAGATACAATTATTTGGGGATATCTTAGATTTACTGCCATAATAAAACAGATTTATTTAAAGGAGGCCAAAATATTAAATGAACATGGAAATGAATACAGTATTATATATATATGAATACAGTGATCAAGAGATGTAATAATATAATTGTGAAGGCTTTATCCCACTCATAGAATTAAGGTAAATTTACTTTCCTTGAGGAGATGACGCCTGAACTGACAACATAATTCTGATTTAGAGTTCCTCATGTCACTGGAGGAAGAACATTCTGGGGAGGGAGAAAAATATGTAATGCCCAATGATCGGAGCAAAGGGGCACTTTTGAGGGTGACTGGCAGGGAGTGGAAAGCTAGAAGGTTGGCCAGTGGTATGCAGAACACCCATGAAAGGGTTATAAGGAAGGATTAAAGGTTGAATTACCAATTTTTCCTGTTGTACTTCTGAAACATACACATTATTATTAAAAAATATTTTTACAGTTAGTAGACTGAAACTTCTATTTTAAGAAATGACTAATGAAAAGACTCAAATTGTATTACACTTCATGAGCAGTGAAGAAGGAACCATCAGTCCTGTAGAAATAAATTAAATTGACTTCTGTATCATGGTTGCCAAGAAAGAACAACACTTCCTCATTAAGAAGGGAGTGGTGTTCAGTTCCTAGCTCAACCCATAGAGCACAAGGCTTTGAAAGCTGCTTCCAGCAGGATTTAATGTATCTCCTAAATTTTTAAGAAAAAAAATGGTCTTCTATTACTTTTGCATGATCTGATTTGCACTCAGATTAGTAGAACTCAAATGCAAGTTAGAATATATATATATATATATATATATATATATATATATATATATATATGTAATATTTTGAGAGTTGGGGCTGTAGCTCAGTGGCAGAGCACTTGCCTAGCATATGTGAGGTACTAGGTCCAATCCTCAACATCACATAAATAAATAAATAAATAAATAAATAAACAAATAAAGGTATTCTGGCCATTTGCAACTACAAAAAAAAATTTAAAATATTTTTGAATATTTGAGAAAAAAATTCTACTGATATTCAAAGTTTAAGTGTGGAACCACAATTCTTCTACAGTTGCATTTCTTTAAAGTACATTAACTCATACATTTTTGTAAAGAATGTAATGATATATGTATGATCGGTAACTTGTGTTGATTTATATGGAATTACCCCAGAACTTTGTTATTTTGCTGTGTTCAAGGGGCATTTTTTTTTTTTTACCCATGAGTCAAAGAGAAAACTTTAGAAATACATGGAAGCTTAAAATAAAGATGAAAATCCTGTAAAAACTCCTTTCCCTTTAGTACAAGTGTGATTTGGTGGCTTCAAAATTAGCTACAATTTCCATTACATTAAGTTCTCTGCTATATTAAACCTTTTTTTCTTTTTTGTTGCTGTTTTTGTTGTTACTGATCCACGTATTTTAGTTGAAGTGGATAGAATAAATATTTAACTTTATTAGAAACCCATCTTTATAAGTAGAAAATGTATGTGATTTTCATTCTTAAAAAGAAAAGCTAGAGTTCCAGGATTCATTGTTGCAAAGATCTGTTGACTGGATGCTAGGTACCAAATGCCAGTGAATTTTAACTGGGCTACTGTTTTTTTTTTTTTTTTTTTTTTTTTTAGTGTTAGTATTGTTTTTGTGACTAAGTAAGTCTATATTGTATTTAATATTTCAAAATTAACCTCATTCTTCTTCTTTTTTCTGTTGTTGTTGGCATGTCATTTCACACAATTTTTTTCAGCAAAACATGAAAAATGTTGTATCAATACCTGTCTGTGTACACATATCTGCTAGCATAATAGCTAATAGTTATTCAGTGTTTAATGTGTACCCATCTTTTTTCCATGCTGCTTACATATGATAATTCTAATCTTTGTAGAAACCACATTATTAACTACAATTACTCCCATCTTATTGGTGAATAAACTGAGACACAGAGATGTTATATTTTTTTAATGTTTAAATAAATTTGAAGTATATGAAAGCCTATGATTCATTGTAAGTTGTGTGTGTGTGTGTGTGTGTGTGTGTGTGTGTTTCCGCCCAAGCTGTTTTCTCTACCTATAATATCTCCTACTCTTCATTGCCTAATGTCCCCTTATGTTTTAAGGTTTCACATAAATATCTGGAGATCTACTTCAGGGAACTACTTTTCTGATCCTCAAGACTGATGAAGTCACTAAATAGCAATTCAAAGAAAAATACCAAATAGCATTATTTACATTTTACAGAATGTAGTAATGTATATATAAATAATAAAAACAACATTTGGATAGTAAATTAATGACAAGATTTATATTGCTTTACTATTTTCTTAAATATAATCTATAAATATGGCATTCCCGTGTACAATTTAGTCCCTTGATATGCCTAGGATAGCATTTACAGGAACTTCTTTTTCTTTTTCAAGGGCAAAACTGGCCAAATGAGAGCTGAAGAAACAATCAAATGTTACAACAGTGAGAAAACTAATAGAGGGCATAGGAACAGTAAACAATATGGTGTATTGCTAAACTAAATACAATTTGGGAAATTGAAATAGTGAAATTAAAAACTACTGAGGCATAAAAAAGGAATTTCCACAGTTCATCAGTCACAAAAACACTGTAATATTACACATTTCCATTATGCCATGATCAAAGTAAAGACAAACCAACCAAACTTTGCAAGAAAAGGTAAGGATTTTTTTTTTTCCCTGAAGAAAAGAATGTAAACTTCCAATTAAGAGGTAAATTAAAGTGTAACTAATATTTCTAAAATAGATTTGAATTACAAAGTCATTTCTTTTATTCTTAGGAGTTCTTTGCATACCTAAACCTCTGAAGAAAGTTTAGAAAGGGTTCACTTCTATCACATGAAAGGGAGATGTGAATTTCGAAGTGTTATGTGCAATGAGGATAGTATTAGTGTTGACTTTCAAATATCTTGCTTTTGTTTTTATTCAGTGTCTTCCTGGCTCTGTGACCTTAGGTAGAACACTGAAAAGCTTTTGATTTAAACTGTCCCTTTTGTCAGCTGAGAAGGATATCCATCCTAACATTCCCCTACAAGTGAGGATTAGATAAGAATCAATTTATAAGTGAAAAAACACTCCACTGAGGTCAGGAATCACTGCTACTAACTCTCACCTTCCCCCAGGTCTCTTTTGTTCATTATTCACACATCATTTCACAGCTTCAGACTTGGGTATCCAGGCCCTGATTATGTTTTCATTGTGCAAGCACTCTTGTATCTCAAGTCAGATTCTTGCCTCTGGTGAGTTGGTAGGTGAAAATACAGATGAATTTTTTTCTTGTGAAATACAAGCAAACCAGATTCAAATGAATTGCAGCAATTCAAAGTCATTATTACTTACATTTAGAACACTTAGAAAATAAGGACCATCAGGAAAATGTAGTGTAAATAAAAATTTCAAATTAATTGAGGATTATTTTTGCATTTAAAGCCTCAGATGAATTTTATTCGACTGATAGAAATATTTTCTCATAGCCAAGCATGGTGGCACATTCCTATAATCCCAGTGGTTCCAGAGGCTGAGGCAGGAGGATAGAATGCTCAAAGACAGTCTCAGCAACTTAGTGAGGCCCTAAGCAATTTATCATGACCCTGTCTCAAAATAAAAATAAATAAATAAAATAAATAAATAAATAAATAAAAGTGCTGAGTTTATGGCTCAGTGGTTAAACATCCCTGGGTTCAATGCCTGGCACCCCTCACCCCCCAAAAAAAGAAAAAAATAAAATAAAAAAAGAAAAGAAATGCTGACACATCTTCTGATGGGGTGGGTAGTTTGTTGATTTTTGGTAGTTGGTTGGTTTTTGCATTTGGGGGATGAAATCTATGGTCTTCCACATACTGTGCAGGCACTCTAGAACTGAGCATTACAAGCCCCATTTTGGTTTTTCTTATATCTTTCTTTGTTAGTTTTCATATATTTTTTATTTGTTCTTGATGAAGTATTTTGTGTATTTTTATGAAAACATAATCATATTTAAATGTCAATCTTTTTTCTTGATGACATTTGCTTACTTTCAAACTGAAGGGGAGTTCATTTTTGAATTTGGGAATTTCTTGAAGATATTTTCATTGCAGTTTTGGAAAAACTTAGATTTAAGGTAGAAGCAATATTGGCATATATTAAAAATTAAAGTATGGGGTGAGGACTGTGGCTCAGTGGTAGAGTGCTGCTCCCAACATACCTTAAGTCTTTTAATCACTAGCACTGATGGGAAAAAATGAAAATGAAAATAAACATGTGTCTCTTAGCCTAAATGAATAAATAAATATGCAAATATGCAGAACAACTGCATGGCAGAATTGCAAGAATAAGGAGCATTCTGTAACCAAAAATGTTGTAGTAATGACAATTAACATTAGTGAAGTTAATCTTTTACTTAACTTATTCTGTGTATTTTGAAATTTTATTTCTCTTTATCCTTTACATATTAAATGCTGACTAAAATATCTGTATTTATGTATTAGGATCTGTGTTTTGGATTTTCATAAAGTTATGTTCAGAATAAATTTCAGTTAAAATTAAACATTAATTAAGATTGTCTTATTGAGCCATCACAACTTTTATTTTTTTTGTGAAATACATTTCCTTTTAAATACTTTTCTATTATAAAAGCAAGAAGTAGAAGTAGATGTACTTTTTGACAGTTCTAAGTCTTGTTTCCTAATTTAACAAGATCATTGCTGCTTTAATTACATGAAACCCCAAACTTTAGGAATTCAGACTAATAAAGTTTCAGAAAAATTATGGAAATGAGATAAATATATGACACCTTGTACTCAACATACTGTACTCAGTGACAGAATGGCACAACATATGGAAATCTAAGTATAAAGCAGTATGAGTATAAATTTGAAATTAAATAAACAAGTAGTTCTGGGCAAGCAACTGAACTTGAGAAATCTGACTACAGATGTCATTCTAGAAACAAATCCAGCCCAAAGCTGTAGAAATCAGAAGTAGATAGCTCCAGCCTCATGTCAATATGAATGTTTGTATATAATACACATACGTTTTCAAAGAAAAGCATCGTGAATTTGATAAATAAGTATCTCTGTTTAAGGTCATGTCAATTGGTCTGAGTTCCTGCATCACTAGATTAATTTTGGCAATATGTGTTAAGTAGAAGCAGTGGAGATCGACTTTGTTCTCATTTTCTTGTCCTTTCCTGAAACTACATCACGCCCATCACAGCAGCCCTTATTCATTTTTAGAAAAATGTGATAAAGATCGACATGTAGTTTATAGCCTTGACCACCACACTGTCACTGTTCAAAGAATAATAAGTTAGTGGAATAAGAAGATAAGTAAAGGATTCATGGAGAAGTTGGTTTAGTTAGTAGACATTTATGGAAGGATTAAACTTACATTGGAAGAAATATAAAAAGAAATTTATGATTATAATTTCAGCATAAAAAACAAAGTAAAAAGCAAGTTTGAAAAACTTAGACTTGAAAATCCCCCAAATATAAATTCTTCATAATGCCCAAGGCAAACTTGTATGAAAAAGATGAATAGGGCATTATATTACAGTTTGATAATTAATTGAATTTCTACTATGGAGCCCCTCAGTGAAAAAAAGTTTTATGTAATCTGGTATACAAGTTTGCACCTTTTAAAATTACTTAAGTTAGCTTTGTCTAGGCAGATGCATCCAGTAATGTTGCCTAATTTGAATTTTAAAAGGGTGTATACATACTGCAGTAACTGTAGAGGTCATTAATGTAGTGGAAGATTCAACACCATTTTTAGAGAAATTTTATTTTTTCAACAGGAGACAGGGAGAAAAGATACCAAAAAAATTCTGACTACCTCTTTTACAGCTCATTAGAGCTGAGCTACTGTCACTAGTAGAAACATCTAAGCAACCCCACATTAACTCAGACATTAACTCAGACTTGCTCAGAGCACCAGCATTATCAGAACTGAGTACCTCATCATTGTCAACACGGAGAATGTTGTCAACGGTTCTGTAGATGCCATACTCCTTCCTGGGTTTCTCTGCCCAAATTCTGGACTTTAAGACCTGTTGCCCTATTTCTTTATCTGTCTCCCTCTCTACTCTTTTCCTAGTACTTGGGATATCAGGAGTACTCTAATTGCAGAACCAGTCTGACCTGACAAACACTTCCTTCCACCACAGGGTCTGAGCACTGTATGCTATGTCTCACATCTCTTGGTATTGTAGCAGTGTACCAAACAAATATTTACCTGCTCTACCACGGAAGTAAATCTCCAGTCATATATATTAATATTAATGATTAATCAACACCAAGATTTTAGCAATCCAATATATAATCTAATATATAATTATTATTATTTTAAGATGGTCTTGCAAACTTGCAGACCTTCTAAATTTGCAATTTTTCTTTCTCAGCCATCTGAGTTGCTAGGATTACAGGCAAGCCACCATGCCTGGCCCCTGTTTCTTGTTTAACTTCCTTTATTTAAAAAGTATTGTATTAGTATATTATAATTATACATAACAATGGGATTCACTGTAGCATACTGTCTCTAAGTCCTTGTTTTGGTTTAGATCTCTGATTACTCCCTGCTCCGAGGTTGTCTGCTGGAGCATAGGCAGAACCAGTCCACTCTGCCAAACACTTTCTGCCACCACAGGTTGTGAGTATTGTATGCTGTACAACTGGGTAGGGTGTCTCACATCTCTTGGAACTATAGCATGTCAGTGTACCAAAGAAATATTTACTTGCTATATGTTTTTCAGGCTTGTCTTTTTGTCAGAACTATTAGTCTCTGAATGGTTTTCAAAATGAACTTGGAAATTACTGAGAGGTTAAGAATACAGAGAAGTAGGAAGAAGAAGCTAAAGCAATGAAAATGATTATAAGAATCAATTTCATTCAGTGGATGATAGAAATATAAAAAAGTCAGAAATTGTAGAGAGTTTTACAGAAAATGTGATTATAATTTTAAATTTATCATGTTAAAATACTGGGAACTGACTTTGTCCAAACTTGTGCATCATTTTCACTAAATTAATAATTTTTTTAAAAAGTATCTCTCAGTCCCATTTCCTTTCAATGTTATTTTTCTAATTAAAGAACTGTGTTCTGAATAAGATGTCCAAATAGTATTTTAAACTTGAATGGATTCTCTCAACGTTTTTGTCCTCTGCCACTGTACTTATGTGGATCCTATAAAGCTGTTATCCTGATGTTATCAGCATTATAAGATCAAATTTTAAATATAAAAAATTTAAAAATGAATGATTCTATAAAACAATCCAGTTTATTTGATACACTGTATATAATTCATCAATTAATCAATACTTCCTATTCTTTATAGGTAGGTGATTATTTTTAATATATTGCTTTTAGACAAATCACAGATCAAGATAATTAATTTTGCTATGCTTTATTGAAATTCTGTCCCCATAATACAGATGACCTAATTGATCCATTTTAAGATCTTCCATACTACAACAGTAATTCAAGTTTTAATGAAGTAGATTTAAATGACTGAAGCAATATGCAAATTCTGGATAACCTACATAAAATCTTCTAAAGATATTAAAATGTCTTTCTCTGATAATTGTTGGTCTAGAATGAACAGAAGCTATACTCATTTCAATGAATACTCACAGCTGACCATAATAAGATAACTTAAATCTAATATTTTTCTCTGACAAATATTTGTTAACGTTATCCAAAGCTTAGCTACAAATCAATGACTGCATTTATTCTACTGTATAACTTTGCAGCTCTGTTCCAAAGTTGTGTACTCAAAGACTGTGTTTAAGCAGCCTCAAATCCAGACAACTCTGTTTTCCACTAAAGCCTGACAGAAGATTTATTTTGGACACAATTTTCTTAGGCAGCACAAAATATATAAAAATGTTCACAATAGTTATATCACGCTCTCTGTCAAGTGTTATTTTTGCAAACTTCAGACAGACTTTTAAAAAAAATCTTCTTTAAACAGTGACTGAATATTGACTCCCCCTATATCTTTTATCTAAATATAGATGTCTAAGGCACACCCAACTAAAGAGTCCTTTACATCTCCACTTAATATAGGTAATTGCTAAACAGTTGTAAGAATAAGTTAAAAAAAATTCAAGACCTGTACTGAAAAATTTAAGTAGCATGTTGTCCTAACAAAAATACAGAATGACTAGTATGTATTTGTATTGGCTTCTTCAAAGTATGATGAAACATTTAAAATGACTTTAATAACTTGTGTTTTATTGTAATGATTATCTTAATATTTACTTGTGCTCAATCTCTCATGAATTGCTTTTGCTAAAATTGTTATAATTAATTTTATTTAATCAATATTTAGCATCTTATATGCACTAGAAGCAATTTGCTTATTTAAATTTCAAAGATCATTCCATGATATGTGATCTAATAACCAAAAGCAAGAATGCTGTTACAATCAAAATTAATATTAACAAATGTGATTATCAGAGAAAGACTCTTAAATTCTGAAATGTTCTCACCACCAAATAAATATTTTTTATTCACTTTATTAAAAATGAATATATTATTCAAAATAAATACAAATTATTTATTTGAGAACTCATCATGTAGAAAGAACTACTTCATATTTTTTAAATAATAAAATTAATAATTACAACAGATTATTGAAGAACATGGTTTTGCCTGTCAGAAGAAATGGGAAGGACCTTGTTGATAGAAAAGTTGTTTGAGAACTAAGGAAGGAATATACATATAAATTTGTTTGCCAAGCCTTCTGTTAAGTTTCAGTCAAAATAAAATAAATATATTTCAAACTTACATTATAATATATTAACTTGACCTTTCTTTGTAGATAGTTTCTCTAATAAAAATGCATCTTTCTAACAAAGGCCACCACAAGGTATAGTTTATCTAAAATGAATTTCTAGACTCAGAAAAATCTTTTATGGGATTCTATTCAAACCCAAAAGACCTCCTAATTGGTCAAACAATGTTGTTACATCAACTGGATTTCCTTGAACATGATGGTCTTAAACTGGGGTTGTTAATATTACTGATTAATCAACACCAAGATTTTAGCAATCCAATTAAATTTCCTATGAATATAAGTTAAACTGAAATATCAACAATGATACATTCATTTTTCTAACATAGATATGTACATCTCTACTTGTTCAATTGTCACTTTGTTTGTGTGTGTGTGTGTGTGTGTGTGTGTGTTTCTGTTTTGGGCCAGGTGCTTAAGAAGTATAAGCTAATGTAATCTTACACATTACACTAAAAATAGTGTTTACTGATCTGGAAAATTATTAATGAAGTAAATATTAAAGTATTTTGTGTGCTGAACTTAGGAATCATCTTACCCAAACTTCATTCTACTTTGATCTTTATGATTAATTGTAAAGATCCCAATGTATTTGCTATAAATTTTTCAAATGGAATTGACAAAAAACAATACAATTCCTTGACCTATATGATCTAGATAGTAGGGAACTAACTGAATTTCATAATTTTACAGACTTATTGTCTATAAAATGATCATATATAACTTAATTTTATGCTGCATCTTGAATTGTCTTTTTTGCGAGAAAGTAAATAAATAAAACTCAAAAACTATTGAACAACTATGATAAGACAGAAAAAAAGAATTGTACTCAAGTAACTGCATATGTTTATTTGTATGTGAAAGTTGCTTGCATAAATTCAATGACATTATATTATCAAATTTTCCCTCTTCATAATTTTTATTCCAATTTTACATGTTTAAATCCTAAATTCTCTATCTACATAATCATTTCTCAGCTTTCCTAAGTTTATTTCTTAAACTTAAACTTGGTCTGACAAAGAAAATCAGGTTGAAAAAAAATTAAATTGAAAAGAAAGAACAAGCAGAGATGTCATGAGTAATTGACCTTAGTATATTCAGGCTACTATAAAAATTAATGTGAATTAGGTGGCTTATAAACAAAAGAAATTTATTTCTCATTGTTCCAGAAGCTGGGAAGTTCAAGATCAAGGCACTAGTAAATTCAGTCTCTGGTGGGGGCTTTGTCACTTCATAGATGATCCCTTCTGACTGCTTCTTTAACACGGTGGCAGAAGCTACCCAATTCTGTAGGATCATCCTCATAAGTACACTAATCCAATTCATAGGGGTGTCATGGTTTGGATATGAGGTGTTCCCCAAAAGCTCATCTTTAAGACAATGGAAGAAGATTCAGAAGAGAAGTGATTGGATTTTAAGAGTCTTAATTCAATCAGTTAATTAATCCCTGTTAGGGATTAACTGAGTGGTAATTGAAGTTGTAGAGTGTTGCTGGAGGAGGCAGAAATTGGGGTATATATTTATATCTGACAAGAGAAGACCTCTTTCTCTGGTTCTGATTACTATGTGAGCTGCTTTCCCCTGACACACTCTTCTGTTATGATGTTATCTTTTCCATAAGGTAATGGAGCCAGACTTCTGTGGACTAAGACCTCTAAAACCATGAGCCCTCAAATAAAATTTTTCTGGACAGATCTTTTAGTCATAGTCAAAGAAAGAAAGAAAGAAAAAGACTTTTAAAAAAAATCTTCTTTAAACAGTGACTGAATATTGACTCCCCCTATATCTTTTGGTTACTCCAAAAATGCCTGAATTTTTAGCATTATCGTGTTAGGGATTTGGTTTCTATACATTCATTTAGTAGGGAACTTATAGCATTTGAACAGTACCATAATGGATAATGTTTTCTACTAGGTTCTTGATCCTTTATGAAGCAGTAAGTATTTGGGAAAATTAATTCCCAAGATAGAATGCATTAAATTAACAAACTTAAGATTACTTGGAAATTTAATGATTCCATAATATACTTGCAATATACTTGAAATTATAACACTTATTATTTCATTTTTTTAATGTAGCTCTCAAATCTTATTCTAACAAAAGGTAAATCTGTATAATTAAGTTGTGATAAAATGGCTACTTTAAATTTTTCCCTCAAATTTTAGATTGCTTTTTACAAAGGGAATAACTTAATGAGAATTTGTTATTGTTGGTGGTACTGGTTTTGTTTGTTTGTTTGTTTGTTTTTATGATACTGGGGATGAAGCCCAGGACCTCACTCATACATGCTAAGCACGCACTATACCACTGAACTGAATCCCCCTGCCAATGAATTCTTGAATGATAATCTTTTATGGGACTGCATAATAATAATCCTATAGGAATAAATGGGTTTGCAAAAAATTAAGAATCTTCCTGTCATAACCTGCATCAGAATCTAAGTCTCCTTATCATCAATGTGTTAATTTTTTAAATTGCATCAGGAAATGGAACTATGTTACTGTATCATTTTGTAATAGCACACCAAATATTAATTGTAGCAAAAAAGTAAGACTATTTTAATTTTGTGGACTGTGTACCACGGATTGAACTCAGGGATACTTGACCACTGAACCACATCCTCATACTTATTTTGCATTTTATTTAGCAACAAGGTCTCACTGAGTTGCTTGGGGCCTTGCTGAGGGTGGCTTTGAACTCAAAATTCTCCCGTCTCAGCTCTCCAGTGACTATTTTAATTATTTTAATGTAATTTACAAATATATAATTTAAACTATCACACAATGTAGATGTTACTAGTAGGTTCTTAGCTTTCATTGTACTTCTATATTGTAGCCTCTTCAAATTTTGTTCTCATAAGTGAAAATAATGTATCAGCTATAAATAGTGTTTACAACAATTTTTAGAAAGGTAAATGTACTTAAATAACTTTCTTGTGAAATAATATGACTTGTGAATTGCATTAATATTAGTGTTTTCCTATAGGGAAAATATGATATGTCTCACAAAAGTGCCTGTTAGTTCAGAAGATAAAATGACTATGAGAGATATAAATTAATCAGTTCTGCCTAGTTTGAATGGACTAACTGGGTGGTACCTGTAGGCAGGTAGAGCATGGGTTGAGGAAGCAAGTCACTAGAGGCACAACTTGGAAGAGTTGATCTTCTGTGGGCCCCTTCCCCCCTCACTGCTTTCCAGTCATCATAAGTGAGCAATTTTTCTGTGCTACACTCTTTTGATGTGAAATTCTGACTCACCTTGACCCAGAGCAATAGAGTCCATCAACTATGAAATAAACCACTGGAACTGTGAGCCAAAATAAACTTTTCCACCTCTAAGTTGTTCTTATTGGGTATTTCTTTCACAGTAAAAAATAGCTGACTGTTGAAGATACTGGTACCAAGAAACAAGATTGTTGCTGTGACTAACCTGACCATGTGATTCAGAGACTTTAAACATTGTTTGTAGGAGAAGTTTGCAAAAGAATGGAGGTGTATTCTAGAGAGATTTTGTAAGTAGAACTTTTTGATCAGTTCTGGTGGGAACTCAGAGAATCAAGATGCAGACAGTAGAGACTGGGCTCATGAGCTTTCAGATTAGAATAATCTGGGAAGTGGACTAAAAGACACTTGGGTTGTATTCTTGCAAACAATTTGTGTACATTTTACCCATGTCATGTCCTGAGATTTTGTTTAAAGTATAATTTTATGGTGATGGACTAATTAATCTGGTATAGGAGATTTCATGGCAACAGAGCATGCAGAAGTAAACTGGATTTTGCTGGCAGGTTTTAGCCAGGTATACTAGAAATATTGGGAGTAATAGCAGAAGAGAAGAATTTTAAAAAGTTGCATTCTGGCCAGAACAGTTCCTGTAAAAATGGAGCCAAGAAAGGTGTGGTTGCTGAAGACATTATCACCACAGAAGGGAAGTTAACTACTTTTCACAGAGATAGTAGGAAAAATGCCTTGAAGATATTCTGGAATCAGGAAGACCACGCCCATTGCAGGTTCCAGCATGTAGAAGTAAAAACTCCTCTAAGAGAAAATGGGGTCATCCTGCTTGTACAGGGGTGCAAAGAAGTTGTTCTCCCAGGATTCATTTTATTGTATTCTATCTGCAGCTGAGACACCAAGAAGGCTTTGAAGTTATGGTCTAAGGATGCCTATCTACTTCTCAAGCTGGCAGCAAACTTTGGTGTCATTCACATGGTGCTGGTTCTCCAAGAAGGGCAGGATGATGAAGTTAAGTACTCATGGAAGCATCCATGAAGACTTCAAAGAAAGGCCTGCATAGCCAGGAAAAGTGCAGAAGTTTCAGAATACCTGCAGGCATCCCCTGAGAGGGTGATGTGTGAATCTTTTAAGAGAAAGATGAAACTGAAGTGGAGACTCCTAAGATTAAGAGATGTATGTAAAGTGAGCTGTTTGCGGGAGAATGGCAATGGCCGAAGAGTGAGCTAGACTGAGAGAGTCCACATGTACTTCAACCAGCAAGGCCAAAAGGTGGAGTTTCCCAAGCCCTTTGAAGCTCACATCTTGCCAACATGTGTCCTGGAAGCTGGATTTGGAGTTATAGTACCTAATGTTTCCCTGATTGATTTTTGCCTTGCTTTGGCTTTATTCCTTTTTTTATTCTCCTATTCCTCAATTTTGAAATTTTAATGTCTAATCAGTGTCGTTATATATTGGATGTATGTAACTTGCTTTTGATTTTTAAAGGGGTTTATAGCTAAGAGTTTGCTTTGAGTCTCAGATGAGACTTTGAACTGGAACTTTTCAGCAATGCTGGAACTGTCATGACCATGGAGACTCTTGGAGACGAACTAAGTTTATTTTGTGTAGTGAGATGCACATGAGCTTTTTGGGACCAGGGGTAGGATGTTATAGTTTGGATATGAGGTATGCCCCCAAATCTCCTATGCTAATGCAGGAATATTCAGAGATAAAATGGTTAGGTTATGAGAGTTATAACCTGATCAGTTCATCCTAGTCGGAATGAACAAGCTGGGTGGTAATTGTAGGCAGAAGGGGTGTGGCCAGAGAAGGTAGGTCACTGAGGGTCTGTTTTTGAAGATTTCATTTTCCCTGAAGTCCCTTCTCCATGACACTCTCTATTATATCCAGCTGGGAATACTGGCTGGCTAGCCATGGACTGAGCCTCTGAAACTGTGAGCCAAAATAAACTTTTCCTCTAAACTGTTTTCGTTGGGTATTTTGGTTTCAGTTACAAAATGCTAACAAATGTACACATATTATTCCCTGTTTCATGAATATTTTTGTTCTTATTATAATTTGTATTATAATAATATGTTAAAATAATCTGTGTAATTAATATTTTATTAACATTAATATTTAATTTAAAGCTGAAGCAGATTTTAGACATCAACATGCATGAGCATAACCAATATTTTAAATATATTTTAAAAACTGCAAAAATTGTTTCTAAGACCAATTTAGGAGAAACCCCATGGGTCTTCATTATTGGCACTAAATTAACCAATGCTTGTCTTGTTACATTTCAGATCTTTTCAAGTTAATAAGGCTTGTTACTATTGTAACTATGTTGAATTTGGATTTGTGTTACATGTATTTCAAATAGATTATTAATATGTTGAATTTGTAAAAATATATTTTTTACTGTCATTTGAGGTTCTTATTTACTACCTATAGGATGTTATTTGCAAATAATTTTATCACTTTAAGGCTTAGTTTCCAGAAAAAAATATTTTGACATCTAATTTACGTATATGAGCATATTAGGCCTTATAAAGTTATACACACTTCAGGACTGGTCATGATAATAAAGTGAAATGAATATCATGTGTCAATATATTTTGTTATATACGCAATTGCCTTCCTTAGCAATCTGTGTTTACCCAGTATGCACAAATTTTTCCTTACTTATTGAAAATAATTATAATTTATGAACAAATCCATTCTATTCACTGACTGTAAATAAACCATTATCAGACTTATTTGAAATATGATCTTTTCTTTGCATTAAACGACTCAAATCATGTTCTATCTACTTAAGTCAAAATGGACAAAATTACAATACAATTAAGATACACACAATGATTCCTCTCCCAACTAAACAATTATTATGAATAACACATTTGCTCTTAGTCACTTATTCATTTGTAATATCATATCTATGTTGTAGAATTAATGCATGCGATATCTTAAGGTACTTTAAATATTGTCATCTGTTAACTTTTTTTAGTATTGTAAAAGTTCAAAATATTGAAGTTATTAGTATCCTTTTAATATTTGTACTTTACATTTATATATTTTAAATCTTAATAATTTGAAAACTTTTTTAACTTTATAATCTTATTATTCTTGATTATCAATTAAGATTCTGCATTTTTCTAAACTCGGAATAACCACCTATTTTACATATTTTTTTGTGTAATCTGTTTTTATCTAACTGTTGTATCTTTAAAATTCTATCCTTTCCACCCAGAAATTGAGTTCTGAGAATGTAGCATGTATTGTGTCTTCTGCATTTTCTACACTATACTCTGCAAGTGAGAAGGCTCATTTCTCTTGAAATATGTACATGACATCATAAAATTAAAAATTTCAAAGCTTTTTGAGAAATTTAAGTTGCTACATTGAGATTGTTAGTAAATTTATAAGTTTTGTCAACATGTAAAATGTTAAAAACAGAGATTTAGACTATCATAACTCATTGTTAGCAAAATGGGTGCTTCATACTGCTTATTAACATCATGCACCCCCATAATTGCCATGCAAATTTTCTTTCTTGTTCATATTTTGATTGCTAATTTAAATATTTTCTCTGAGTTTTAGGTTGTTCATTCAATGTTAAGAACTGCCTTATTAATGTTATGCATTTGAGATTTTGGTTTAAAACCTAGGTACTTCCAAGATTCTAGACAAAATACTTTAGAAGCTCTATGGCCAAATCATTGAAGAGGATATTTCTCAAATTCTCTCACAAAAACACAGGTACTTAAATAATTCATGCTAGACTGCTAGACGTAAGAAGGCATCTCTTTTATTCAAGTCCAATTTTCCATCACTCTTACTCTCAGATGTGTGTATATCACTCCCCTGAAGCTCAGGAGTGTTTTACTTTAACTTTCTTTTTCCTAGAAGGATAAGAAAAAGTACCTACTTTTAGTTTACAGATGTAACTTACAATTTAAATCCTACCTCCATTTGAAACATCAGGGGCATGACATGAAACTTCTTTTAACTGTTATTGAAACACTACAATAGAAAAAAAACCCAATATGCATTATATTCAAGTAAGGCAAATTAAGAATGAGAACATATACATCTTCAAATGATGTTAATTCTGAAAAAAGAATGTCGAAATAGGAAATCAAATGGATATTACTCAGTTAAACATAATCAAGTTCAAAGATTGTGGAGGAACTGGAGGGATACAGAATTCTCAAGTATTTAATATGTATCTGAATGGCCACATTTCCAAAATATTACACAGACAGGTAGATGATAATGTCTATACAATATAGATGTTTAGTAGTTTATTTTCCCTAATTTTATATTTGTCTAATTATTTGACTTGCAAGAAAGAAAAATACAATACTTTCATAAATATAACAATCTTTGCTAGATCAAGTTATATTGGTAACACATTTGATGTTTGCTTAAGTTTTTAATTGAAAGACTACATAAATAACATTTCTTTCATTATTTTATTTTTATAGAAATACACACATAAATATGATAATAAATACAACAAAGTGTAATCTGTTGTGAAAAGAATGAAACACTGCTACCTACTTAGAAAATTTGCCAAGATTTCCCTGATTAGCAGATATTTGAGCTGCAACTTATGGGTGAATGGGAAAAAACTGTTGGAAAGAAAGATATTTCAAGGTTTTCAATAGTACATGGCATTTAGGAATCATGAGCAATAAGTATGTCTGGAGAAAAAATCTTCTTAGTAAAAAGGTAGGATGTTTTATGAAGATTTCTTATGCTGTTGTGAAACTAATTTTTCTATTGTGTTTTCATTGTTAAAGTGGACTGCTATATTATAAAGACTCATTTTACAGCATGGCATCTGGTATCTTTAAACACAACAAAAAATTGCGCATATTAGGGATTTTAGTTAAAGCCCTAGGATTAAGTTAAATACTCCATGATTATTCAGAAAAAGTTATAATGATGTTAAAAATATATATTTTATATTTTAATTTTAAGGGACTTAAAGGATAGAAAATATACATATACATATAATTAAAGTCTATGAAAAAAATATCTTAACCTTACTATATTTGATGTGATCTAATAACCTTTTTCTATTCTGTTCCATTTTTTATATTAGTAGGTAATGCCATCAGACCGAACTAACTGTTTTCACAGCCAATTAATGGGCTATAATTCACACTTTAAAATATAATGGCAAAACTGAAGCTGAGGTTCTGAATTTTTATACGACTATAGGAAGGGATGATTTCTAAGTACTTTTCTAATTGATATAATAATAGCTAACATTCATTGAATACTCATTAGTTGTCAAGCTCATTTCATAAATTATCTTGTTAAATCTTAGGAAAGCCTCAGGAGGTAGTTACTATTATTATACAGTTTTTGGATGATGAACATAGACAAAGAGAAATAAGTAACTTCTCAGAAATCGCAGATTGAAGCATTAGAGAAGAAATTCAAATTAGGTTGCCTGACTACACTTTACAATTAAATTATACTGCTGCAAAAATCTGTTTAAAACAATCATAGGAGATAAGAGAAGAGGTGATATTCAGAAAAAGATATATTCAATATAGCCTTAATAAAATTGATATTTGGAAATATATGAATGAAACATTAGATATTGCTAAATCCAATCTTAAGTGGACAGTTTTAAAAGCAATAAGGATTTTTTTTTGTAAATTTAAAGAATGTATAAATCTGAATTTCTTAATAAGGTGGTTAAATATATTTAACAAAATTATGTATCATAAATTGTCATAAAGTAGGACCTATCTTTCTATGTATCACTTATCTAGCTATAACTTTTTAAAAGAGGCACAAACACATTGAAAGATTGAAGAGGTGTTATATCTAGGTAAATGGAATATTTCACATTGATAGTACTTGGTAAGTCTTTCTCAAAGTCCTTAGGTTAATTATCCATAAAGAATTTTGAGGGCTGGGGATGTGGCTCAAGGAGTAACGTGCTCTCCTGGCATGCACGGGGTGCTGGGTTCGATCCTCAGCACCACATAAAAATAAAATAAAGATGTTGTGTCCATCAAAAACTAAAATATAAATATTAAAAAAAAATCTCTCTCACTCTCTCTAAAAAAAAAGAATTTTGACTCTCAATAATCAATTTTAGGAAGAAATGAATATTGCTAAGGAATAAAATATATATGTGAATAAATAAGAACATGGATTTCCCACAAAGTCATTTCAAAATATTTTTTCATTTTATATTAAAATGAGTTTATGTCCAGACTCTCCCCACCTAAATAAAGATAAAACAAACAAACAAAAATAAAAAAAAAGAAATCAAATTGTTTTAGTATACTTTTAGAAGGCATTAACTTTAGCATAACAAAGTACAATAATATTTCCTGGGTGACATGTTAGTTTATTAAATTACAACATTAGTAATGTACCCTACATTCATTATGAATTCTAATTAACTACATAATAACTAACCATAATGAAAACATGAAGAAATGTCATTTATAATGGTGAATGATAATAGTGGTGCTTTGCCATGTTAGGTTACATTCATTTCATTCCAGATCATGCTATCATTTCTCATACTGGTAATGTAAAATGGTAATATCCTTCAAAGTCCAACTTAAAAGTTATATCTTCCATAAATAATCTCTTCAAGACTTCCATGTTTTGCTCCTCTGACTCAAATCCAACTTGCTTTTCTTTATGGAATGAGTGGTCAGCTACTCCTTCCAGGCTATTTGTCTTTCCTATTCAATTTAAAATGAATGGAATCATGAAGACTTCCTAAAAGGCCCATTGGTAAAATCTGTTTTGTTCCAATAGCAATGATTCCACTTATGAAATCCTGTCCATGCAGTTCAATTGATGCATATATTGGTCATCTATTGGAATGAACCATTTATCATCTCTTCTTGATACTTACTATTTCCACATAGACTTCTCTTCCAGTATCTTTTCCAACTTGTGATAAAGTTTGGAGCTAAATGCTATTGTTCAAATGCAAAGCATGTTGTCAGATAAAAAATTTAGTGGGTATATATGTGTTATATAATCCATAAATTAATAATTTATTAATTATGATTTATTTTCTACAATTTAATTTTGTCCTTGCAACACTTGAAGGCAGGATGATAATTTTTTTCCTTGATGAGCAGATCAAATTTAGAAACGCCAAAGAAGTTGTTCACAGTCTCTGACCTTGTAAGTCATAAGACATGAGATTCAAACAGGGTCTAAGACTCTAGAGAACTTTTAACTACTATGACAGATTTAAATAATTGGACATTAAAGAAAAACGAAATAATCTGCTGATATAGTTAGTTCAAAATACCTAAAATAGTACAAATAAATATTTTAGTTATATATCTAAAGTAGTACAAATAAATATTTCAAAAATGAAAATCATGCTTTTTGCTCTCATTTTAATTAGTTTGCTCCTTTTTGTTTCCTAATATACTGCTGTCTAAATTTTTTGACATAATATCAACATCTAAGTCTCCTCTGTATTCAGAAAGAAGCGATGAGTCTATGAAGTGAGAGAATATAAGAATTCTATATTATATTGAAAATACTTAGTGGACAAAACACTATTAGATACAAATAATAATAGAAATATTTTGAGGGTAAAATACTCTTTCAACTGGCCACTGTGATGCATGTCTATAATCCCAGCGGCCAGGGAGGCTAAGGCAGGGGTTGGTGAATTCAAAGCCAACCTCAGCAAAAGTAAAATGCTAAACAACTCAATAAGACCCTGTCTCTAAATAAGATACAAAATAGGGCTAGGGATGTGGCTCAGTGGTAAAGTGCTTCTGAGTTCAATCCCTAGGGCCAAAAAAAAAAAAAAGAAAAAAGAAAAAAGAAAAAAGAAAATACTTAGCATGGAAAATTAACTATAAATACAAGCTAAATATATTAATTATATCTCTCTAAAGACTCATTCAGAACACAGTATGAGAGAGGTAGGCTAGTGTCCTAGAAGGTATTTACTCTGTCTTAATGCATTTTCTACCCCATAACAAGGAATTTCTCTCTTGTCACAGGACTAATGCATCCACCAGAATTAATAGTACATTTTCTCATACTAGGTAAAAATAAACAGCACCCATACAAAATCTTATAAACAATTTTCTTTTTAGTAGATTCACTTCAGTTTGCAATCAAAACTTGCTTTCTGTCTTCCTGTTGAGGAAATAATTTGTGTCTGAGTTTCTGCTTTGCATATTTAATCTGTTAATTTGACTTACCCAGTTTTCTGCTTCCCTGGTATTCATTCTTCTTTATTTAAGATGTGAGTTGTTTCTGGTTTGGGGAAATATCTTAAATATGACTCTCAATTTGAATGATATATGAATTATATGAATAATATCATATATATTATATAAGAAGGATAAAAGTGTAGTTTAATTTTGCCTTCGAGTAATTTTGAGTTGTTTGCACCATCTAATTGAATGTTATATGAAGGCAAATATATAAATTTAGGGCCATAAAGATAGAGAAATCCTCTTTTTAAGTTTAACCTTGATTATGACTAAATATTTTGGTTTAACAACCCATTGGTTCTGAAAATAGTCTAAGCAGAATTATAAATCCGAACATGATATTACTTTTTATAGTTCAACATAAATGTCTTGGGTTTTCTGTTCTTACATAGTACACATCTGTGTCTCTTACCCCCCAAAATATATAATTTAGATACAATTATTTGACTATCAACAGTATTAAAAAATGACTTTGACAAAAATATCATATGCTTATATTATAAATACATAAATGAAACAATCCTATAAGAGAGAGGAAAAGGTAATTCTTGTAAGATCCAGATAAATATTGGTAGACAAGTCATTTCAGTGACAGCTGACTTGAATTCCAGTGAGTACCTGGCCCTTAAATGTGCCCAGTTGCTTCTGACAATTAAGGTCTTAAGATTACCAACATCTTTTGCTACACATGCAAGCCTTAGTTTCAAGGGGACTGTCTTACTGAAAGTGTCCTTTCTAGCACTGCTTTTATTAATCCCTATGGGCTTTAATGCAGGAAGACACTTTTGATATGAATTCAGTACTTTGAGGTTAACAAAGAATAAATCTCAAGGTAATCAATTTAAATGCTCACAGCACTAGTTGTACCTTGGGGTACCCCAAGGAAGGTTCAGAAAAAATTGTAATTGGCTATGTATAGCCCAAAGGTTTCCTGTTGTATGATTCCTTATTGTTGTACCTTTTTTCCCCCCATTAAACTTGCTTAAAGTGGATTTAGATAGAATTATATAAAAATGCTGTTTTTGGTAGAGGTATGGATATTCTTTTGATTTCAGCTTAATAATAACTTCAAAATAGAGGATTTGGAAAGCCTATTTTCAAACATGTTTTATTAAAATTTATTCCAGTACAACATTTTATGGTGGATATCAAAAGGAGAACCATATTAAAATGCATAGGTATTATTAATAGAACATATTGGGCTTTCAGAAAATAGCACCTAGTAAGCCCCTCTAGGATTAGTTTCAGGCCCTTAGCTATTTAACATATTTATTAACAATCTGGATAGAGTGCTGAGTAGCAGATGATTCAAAATTGAGAGGAAAAGCAAATACTATGCTTGAAGATTTAAGATTCAATAAGATCTTGAGAGATTAAAAGAATGGGCAAAGGGGTGCTTAAGTCAGCTTTAGCATATGCATTAGTAAAGGCAGAAGCAAACACTTTAAATTGGAACTTTAAGCAGACTTATCTTTAGCATCAGAGAGATTTGTAATCACATATTCTAGCCAAACTATCTATCTCCTATCTCTCTCTCTCTCTCTCTCTCTCTCTCTCTCTCTCTATATATATATATATATATATATATATAAAATATATATATATATATATATATATATTTAAATTTTGCAGTAAGGCACATTATTATTTAACATAATTGCAAATACGGTGTCATAAGGAGACACTAAGTATCAGATATAAAACAATGTCTGAATCACTGCCACAGAAGAACTATGGACACAGGGTAAATTTTATCATAAAATGATAAAAAATTCAACAATTGGATATACAACCAGAGATATGAACTTAAATCATAATGAAGGATTAAACCATAGCTAGGATATGCTTCTCTTGTTTTTATAAAGAATATACTAACAATTTGGAAAAAAAGAGAACACCTACTTAGATGAAAAAATCACAAAACAAATCATATTATGAAACATTTTAAGCAAATAAAATGAGAGAGATGTGTACAAAGAAATTATAATGAATCTGTGAAAACTTTGGTTATTAAGAAAAATATCCATTTCATTATACATGCAATTCACTGAAAATTTATTTTAATTAAAACAAATAAATTACAGAAAAAAATCTTTGAAATACTTCCAAATCAGCAAACTCCTAGATAACATATCATGATGAATACTCATTACTTAAAGATTCAAAATGTGCTTTTGTGTGCTCTTTTCCTATTAATTTTCAGGTATTTTATCCTGTTTCTACTAATTAATACCAAGGTTGTTCCAGTAAACTCACTATAACTGTTTTAATTTTGATTTTATTTTCTTTTTGAAAAATCCCCCTCTTCAATGTATTTTACATAGATTTTGTGATTTTCCTCTAATTGTGTATGATGTTATTTTATCAAAGAGATCTGAGAAAAAAGAGCAGGAAAAGCAGGGATAACAAAATTAGGACAATTCATTATGAAGTTACAGAAGCATCAACTTATATTTTATATTTGCACACTAGATGACATAAACAATGAAAATGCAGACACAACTTTCAGAAGAAAAGTATGTTGATATCTAATTATATTTAATGGAAGTACTTAAAATTAGCTAGATGTTAGAAATTGTATAAGCATGCATTGAGAATATTCAGGGCTAATTAGGCATAGAGAATATTAGGGAGTGATTAGGAAGTTAATGCATGGTATCAATTATTTTAACAAAATGGAGAGGGACATAACTGCACTGAATGGAAATTGTGATTTCTAGACAAAGGAAAAACACGGTTGGTGTGGAGCTATTAAGGAATGGTTGCATAGAAAAAAAAATCACATTATTTTTTTTCTAAAAAAGTTTTCTGTATTCTCTTTATGATTTAAAGAAAAATAGAATATATTTTATTTTAATTGTTTATTGATTTTAAAGTAGTGCCTATTTTAAAGGGACTGCTTTGGGTCAGAATGATGCAATAAATATTAATTATGTTGTTTGACAAAAAAAGAAAAAAACTAATTTGTTAATTTGTTAAATGGAATAGATCGACAGGAAGGAAATGAGAGCCATAAAGGTGTAATGAAATTCACCCTAAGCTGGAGAGTGACTCAGAAACTTCTGAGGAGGTTCTTTTACATGTTGATGATGTGTTATAATCTCCAGTTTAACTCTTTAATATTTTGGGTGATGTGTCTCTGGAAAGGTCTTGTTAAACCTCAGAACAGGACAAGAAAAAGATCCTGAGCTGTCTGAGATTGAAAGAAAAGGAAAGGCAAGTGTTTTCAGTTGAAATTTAATTTAAAGGGTTAAAAACATACCTAAAGCATGCTGACAAAATTACACTAGGTTTACCATTAGACAATATGAATAAAGACACATGAAATTCAAGATGATTTCTGTCATGTCTTATTCCTTCTCCCAGAATTTATCCTAAGTAACAATTACAACTTCTGTGATTTATCTTGAAAGTTGTAATTTTACCCATCTTGTCCAAAAATTTTAAAAGTATTTTCTATTAAACTGTGACAATTACCTTTCTGTGAAACATAATCCTCCATAGCTTTCTGTCAGAATAAACTCCTTTCTCTTTTTCACTAATTTTTTTTTTTCTGGTTGCTAGTTAGCATTAATGCATCAGTGCATAATTAGTTTAAAAATACACTTTAAATTTATTCTGCTAAATATATTATCCACTTATTAAATTTGAGACAAATCTTATTATTAAGCATATAAGCACTGCCTCTTCCATGGTATCTGATAAAAAAATATGAAATTATGACTATAAAGTATCATTCAAATATCATTCAAATGGAACACAAACACTGTTATTCTCATTAAAATCAAAGTCAGTTTTATTCTAGGAAATTCATTTAATGACATTTTCTGATCTCCTATTACCTTTGGTTGCTAGTCAACAAAATGAGACTTGGTTTTAATGTTGCTTTTATTGCTTAAATAAAGAACAAACATTATCAGGTATAGTGTTATACAATTTTAGTGAAAATTGCTTTTAAAATAGATGTGTATATCTTACACAGTTTTTTTAAATTTTAGCAGATGTTTTAAGAAAATTAAAGCATTATATAATTGTATTGCTAATGCAATGAGACTGAATTTCTCAGAATTCCAAATATATCAGATAACTAATGCCAATAATAAACTATTGTTGAATAGTTTCGGTGAATTTGTTTTATTATTATATATTGTAAAAATGGTAGAATGATAAAAGTCATGCATACTAAATACAATGCAGTTTTCAGAAATGTAGTAAGAAATTCTAATAAATAATATTATGAACAAAACAAAAAGATAACACAGCAAATTAGTTTAATCCTTTAGAAATATTTTCGTGTGTGTGTGTGTGTGTGTGTGTGTGTGTGTGTGTGTGTGGAAACTGACATTTAGTATCATTTAAAGTACATAAAATTGTTTGTAATTTTTTTATTGGACAATTTTGGTGATTGCAAAGCTGGTGTACTATTTTAAATGCTAAATTTAAGTTTTTAAATACAATGTTGGAGTTTTCTGATCCAAAAGCAGTAAGGATACTATATCTAGCCTTATTTTACTGATTTGTAGAAAAACAGAAATAAAAAATTATAACTGGAGTTAGATTCTTGTATCTCGTCCCCTGTGAACCCAAAATGCTGAAATAACCAGTTTAATAAATAGGTATTGATCAATGGTAAAGACATCATCTAATGGTTCATCCATTTTTATCATTTTTGTTTTGTATTATTTGGTAAAAGGTAAATAAATTTACTAAATGAATTGCTATTTTACATAACAATTTTCTCAAATATTCTATTTTTAAAGTTGATTTTATTTAATTATCACTTACAGAGGTTGGCTATATCATGGCTTTGAAATCATAATAGAATTTATAAAATGGCACAAAAATTTTCTTGACCTTAACTATCAAAGTATCATCTGTAAGCTACATTTAGTGAAAGTTGTACATGCTGTATTTCTAAAAAAAGAAAAAAAAAGAAAGAAAGAAAAAAGAAAAGAAAGAAAGAGAGAAAAAGAAAGAAAACCTGAATAATACTCAACAAATAGAAAATTGGGGAAAGAGCTTTTCTTCTGGTAGTAAAAAAAACAAAATAAAATAAATCTTTCAATGAAAATTAACCTATCCACTTCTATGTCTAATTTTTGAAAAACTTTAATATTGTAGGACAATATCTGGAGATATTTGAAATGCAAAATTTACTCAATGAGACCTACTCCCCAAGGTCATATGTCTTGCAGCTTTGCAAGATGCTGTTTTTGGCACATAAGAACCAAGGCTCTGGTACCAATGTCTCATTAGCTTGCTCCACAAAAGAATGAATGCCCTTTCCGAAGAATTAAATGAAAAGTCAAATAAAACTAGGGCAAAAATTGCTACCATGGATACAAAGCTAGACACAGTACTATAGTTGCATATCTGAACAAGTTGTTGTATAAAAACTGCAGGAAGAGCAGGGAGAATACAAAAAGCTGCTGCCAAAAAAAGAGTATTCCAAGGACAGAGCAGTAAGCATGACCTTAGTTTTATTTAGTTCTCTCCCAGTCAAAGTCACCCTTACAACATTAGCATGAAGATGCTGGTAATGAAGGAGTCTGTGGAGGTGGAGAGTGCATCAGAATTATTCTTCTGACAATCAATAGTAATTTTTATGATATTTAAATAAGGACCAAAATCAATACATCTTAGAAAGATATTCAAGCCCACATGCAGCTTAAAGAATGGGAATGACAAAACTGATAAAAATTAAATACAAACTGTCAGATTTAAAAGATGAAGATAAAATAGTAAAGGTTTTTCCAGCAATATGAGAAAGATAAATTTAGGTAATATATTGTCCCTCCTTAATGGAATTCTTTCCTAAACAAGTACACCTTTTGCTTACAAAAATGAAACAAAAAATTTTATATTAAATTGATTAAATTGGATACTTTTCTTATAGAACTTGTCACAAAAAACTACATTTCACACTTAAGTATTACATGAAAAATTAAATGGAAACATTAAATGAAAATCTTGAAATTTTATTCCCTGATGCATGCTTTCAAATCTACTTTCAAGCCTATGAGACGGCCACTTTCTCACAGATTGTTCCTATGTATGTTTTCAACCAAGCATCTAATTATTCTTGTGTTATCAAAAAAAGGTTTACGTATGTTGAAAAGCTTTAACTTGTCACAAAGTTTACCTTCGGTGTATTCCTTTGTCAACTTAGACAATATTCTCCTAGAGTTTCCCTTCAACTTTATTGTATTGATATTTTTAAGGAAGTTCATATTATTTAATTTGTATTGTGTCATTGATTAAAGTAGATGTTGAATGTTCTTTATGTGACTTATAAGAACTTGTAAAATGTAGAATGTCATGTATGTTTCCTAAAAATGCTGTCATCTACAAAATCTGCCTTAGGAAATGGTAAGAAATTACATTATTTAAATAGAAAATGTATATAAAGTGTTATAATGTATAATGTTATAATGTATATAAAATGTATATAAAGTGGGATGAGCTACTTTAAGTCATTTAGGCAACAGAGGATTCAAGAGATAATTTAACATATTTTAAATAATATTTCAGATAGTTCAGGAAAACATATGTATAAAAGTGACAATTGAGCTGTGTTTTGATAGATAAATATGTGTTCACCAGGCAGCCAAGGGTGGAATGGTATTCTAGAAGATCTGTGTTAGCAAAGCCTTTGAGGCTTTGTGAAACAACCCTGGTGAGTTCAGGGAACTGGAAGGAGCTTTTATATCCTGAGTATAAACTGGGGAAGCTTTAGTAATAGTGTGGAAAGGAGAGTTTTAATTAACCTATAATTGCAAACACATCCACCTTCTGAGGGATACCAAGTAAACAAAATATATGGAAAAATACTTCCTATGCAAAAGCACAAATCCTTGCATAACTTTCCAATAAATTCACCATTCTTTTATTTTTTTAAATATGTTTCTAGTTGTTGATGCACATTTATTTTATTCATTTATTTATATGTAGTACTGAGAATTGAACCCAGTGTGTCACACATGCAAGGCAAGCGACCTACCACTGAGCTACAACCCCAGTCCTCTATTCACCATTCTTAATCCTCTACTAAATAAATGTTCCAGATCTGTTCCTGTTCATTAGGGTACTGACTACCCATTTGTGTCTTTGAAAATATAAATTGAATTAAATATTCAGTTTTTCAGTTTCACTGGCCACACTTTGAATACTTCCTGGCCCAGAAGTGGCATTCTAGTAACTACCATATTGGAGAGTGTCCATGTAGACTTTTCCAGCATATTAGGAATTTATATTGGGCAGTGCTGCTGTGGAACATCACTATTGAAGATAACAGAGAGAGGAATGGAGTAAGAATAAAGTTGGGAGTTTATTCACAGTTGAGCTGATAGACAAGATTTCGGGCTTTAAAGTATGGTTCTTCTTGATAATGGAAGACATTAAAAATTTGAAATAGGGATAATGATGTGAGAAATTGTATATGAGAAAACTGAAAAGGAAGCTGCAATGTATTGGACTTTGTATATTAGTCATTATGCTACCATCAGGACCCAGTCTACCACTCCTCCACTCTCATTCCCTGATGCAGGCTTTCAAAACTACTTTCAAGCCTATGAAACGGCCACTTTCTCACACCTCTGACAGAATGTTCCTACACATGTTTTCAACCCAGCATCTAATTATTCTTGTGTTATCAAAAAAGGTTTATCTATGTTTAAAAGCTTTAACTTGTCACAAAATTTACCTTAGGTGTCCTCCTTTGTCGGCTTAGATGATATTCTCCTAGAGTTTCCCTTCAACTTTATTGTATTGATTTATTTTCTTTATCCTCTGTTAGATGTATAATATATAACAGTATGGAACTATATTTAGACCATTTCCCATTTTACTCAGACCACATTATATAAATATTGATGCAAAAATGTTTTTGAGCCTGAATTATATTTATTCTTAATAAATGGTCACAGAGTAACAATTACATTGTGTATTTTGCATATTAGAAATATAAATATTAAACAGACTAAGTAATTTACACAGGTTCAGTCAACTAACTGGTCAAATACTGATATTTGAAACTATATTGATCATACTTAACTCTTGTTATGCAATGAAGACTTGATTAGGTGAAAATTGATTTGGGAATGCTATTTGGAGCCTATTCTAATAGAATGCATAATGATAAGAATTTACATCAAAGACAGAAATTGAGAAGATAGAAAGATGAAGAAATGTTAGTTGAATAAAAAAGCAAACTATTTCTCTTAAATTTCTGGTTTGGATGACACAGAAATTAGAGCTGTATTCATAAATACATTGAATATAGTAAAAACAAAAAAAATGTTTGAAGGAAGAATTACTGGTACTTTGTGTCTGTATTGCCTTTGATACATTTAGTGGAAAATAATTACTAATAGAGAAGAGAGAAAAGCAGTATGTTTTTAAGCTAAAAATGATTTAAAAATATTTGGTATATATGTGGAAATGACTGAAAGAAGTTGGTAATAACTCTTAGAGGGAACATTTGAAGTCAGAAGAAAAGGTAACTAAGACCTGAACAGACAGCACTGAATACTGAGCAATCCTAACAATTCAGTTTAAGATAAAACAAAATGAGCTCAAGCCAAAATTTGAAAATAAGCTGCCATAAATGTAGGAGAAAAAACAGATGGAATAGAGAATTTCATGAAAGGGAGACAATCAGCTCTGACAAATGACAGAAAAGATTCCAGCAAGATAATATCTTTAAAATAAATTGAATTTGGGTATGAAATTGTTACCAATGACATATGCAGAACACTATCAGGAATGCAGTAGTATATCGCAGTGAATTGATGATTATCATTATGTTGCGTTTACTTCTGTACAGCTTCAAAATAGGATTTTAATGCAGAAAGAGGAAACACACGCCCAGCAATGGACAAATGATAAAGATAGTAAGCAAACTTGAGAGATAAGATATACATGTAATTTTCTTCATTTGTAGCCACATATACTTTTAGACCTTTTGAAAATACATTGTGATTCTTTTGAATTTTATATTTCATTTTGATATGCCATTTTTAAAATTTATTTATTCTTTCTAATTTGTTATACATGAGAGCAGAATGCATTTCAATTCATAGTACACATATAGAGCACATAACTCTGGTTATACACAAATTAGAGTCATACCATTTGTGTCTTCATACATGTACTTAGGGTGATGATGTCATTTAAAAAAATTTGGAGTTGTAGATGGACAGCATGTCTTTATTTTATTTATTTATTTATTTTTATGTGGTGCTGAGGATCAAACTCAGTGCCTCACATGTACTAGGCAAGCTCTCTGCCACTGAGCTAATGATGCCATTTTTTATTATTAGTTGTTCAAAACATTAAAAAGCTACGATGCCATTTTTAACAGATATTTGGTGAGCCAAATTCTCCAATGAATGAGAGAAAAATAAATAAGGTGGAATTTAAGAAAAATAAAACAAAAGTAAAGGAAACTACTTTTTAAAATTTCTAATTTCAGTAAGATAAATACTTCATTGTTATTATTCATTTTCATTTATATTATCAGAGAAATAAAGAGAAATAAAAAGAAATCCAATGATAGTGAACAAAAGTACACAGATTATGCCTGTCTCACTTCTGCTTGGCATTGTACATCTTTTTGGCACCACTTACATTCATGATTAGACAGCACAGCCTATCCTTGTTCCTTGTCTTCAGTTGATATTTGCCTGTCTAAAGAATTTAATATTTTCCCTTAGAGAACATCAACTGTGCACTACCGAAGACTTCCCCATGGCTGCTATGCTCATAGCCATAGATATCCTCTATTTGGGAAAACTCTCTGCACAGCCCAAGAAAGCTTCCCATCTCTCTGATAAGCCTCTTGTTTTGATTTATTTGTTTTTGTTTTGTTTTGTGTTGTGCTAAACTTACATAGTATAATCTGACCAAAACTGTTTCTTACTTACAGAGTTTAGCTTTTGAATTGTTTTATACAGAAATGATTTTTATACATCCAATCTGTTATTATGCTTCTGACCATGTGGGCTCATTTTATAGAAAAGAGTCTATTTATTCATTTAAATATCTATTCAGTGATTATTTTTTTTGAACATTTCCTGTTAGGACTTCTAATGGAAGAAAGAAATATGTTTCTTTTTTTCACATTTAGAATCTCTGACATCTTGAAGATCATAAGTATATAGAGAGAAACATAAAATGAAAGATTATACAAATACTTATAACATTGAATAATGCAGTAGATACTGTGAAGAACATGAGTAGTAGGTCAAATTTGATTGTACTATTAAACATTCCTTCATGAAAATAATACTTCACAGAGACCTGAAAATTGGTAGGAATTACCAAGGATAAATGGACAGGACGCATATTGTAGGAATAACAGGGCCAGGCACTATATTTCCAGCAACTTGGCAGGCTGAAGCAGGAGGATGGCAAGTTCAAAGTCAGTCTCAGAAATTTAACAAGCTCCTGTGTTAAAATATAAAAACTAAGAATATAGCTCAGGCTTTAAGATTCCCTGAGTTAAATTCCTCATACAAAAAAAATAATGATTATGGTTATGTAAAGAAATAAAATCATTCCCAAAGTCTACAGAGAAGAAACTGAAGAGTATGGATGTAATTTTAATCTGTCAATAAAAGGGGGAATAAAGAATACTTAGCATTTGAAGGACTAAATTACTCTTAAACCATATTATTCTGGATACTCTGGAAGAATGGTTTGGGGTAGTGTCTAGGGTTAAGGAGGAGTGGAGAAAGAGTGATTACTTCAAAGGTCACTGAAATAACCTAGACAACAGAAACTGAGAGAGTCCAGATGGTTGCAAACTGAAATATCTAATTTATTTTTATTTTGGATACATAATAAACTGGATTTACCAATGGGAAGAGTAGATGAACATGAGAACATCAATACTGATTTTTAAGTTTCAGAATTGAGGAATCTGCTGAGTAAATTATAACATATACTTTACAAAGATGGAGGAAGAGGGAAAAATGTTTTTTCTATCAAGAGAAGGAAACTTCTGGCCATGATTGAGATCACAGAAAGGTATCAAGTAGGAATGCTAAATAGTTCTCTCTCTCTTTCTACCTCCCCTCATCTCTCTCTCTCTCTCTCTGAACACATGAAAGCACTTGAAGAAGATATCTTAGATCTTGAGTATAAATTATTAGATGTGGAATGACTTTTGAAATCATGAGAATAAAAAAGATGGGTAAGATTAAAAATGTAGATTCATAAGTAATAACAAAAAGGGACAATACCTGGTAGATTACAGAAGTAAAAATATAATAAAAGGAGAAAAAATTTTAAAAAATCTAGCATGAAACCCCAGAGAGGTGTGAATATCAAAAAATATAATCTTAGAAGTAAGAGAAAAATTTCTTCCTTAAAGAAGAGAGAGAGTTAAATATGTTGAATGTTACTGAAAGTCAAGGATGGTGCTATATCATCCTTTCAGTTTGTGCATGCATAAATGGCTACAACTAACCAGTTTGTTCAAGTGAGAATTGGGGGCTTTAAATGACATTACAATGTATGCTTCCAACAACATATAAGCTGTGTATTATTGCTATTACCCATGAGCTGTGTGTTATTGTTTTCATTTTACATTTAAGAATTCTAATTCAAAAAGAAGTGTTAGATTCCCACCACTGTGACAAAATACTGAGAAAATCAGCTTGAAAAGAGGAAATATTAATGTTGGCTCAGGGTTTCAGATGTTTCCAAGGTTTCAGTTGGTGGTCACTTGGTCCTGTCACTTTGAATTGTGTTGAGTTAGTACAAGATGGAATTGAGCTCACTGTGGAGGAAACTTCTCAACTTGTGGTGGTAGAGAAATGCAGAGATAGAAAGGAACTTGGGCCCAACTCCTAAAGGTTCTAGCACCCACTTCTTTGGCACATGGACTTAAGGCAATATTTAAGACACAAACCGTAACAGTAAGCTTCATTGTTGTCAACAATCAATATTTAGATGAAAGGGATTTGAGTACAAGTCTATTAAGCATAAAAATCTAGACACATAACCATTTGAGAATGCAACTTTTGGTTTCATGAGGATTTGTATCATTGTTTAAAAATGAGTTTGGAGGATGAGTTTGCATTGCTATCTAAATGACTGAAAATATTACCAATCCCTCTGAGACTCAGTATAGGCTCCAGGATTTGAAATATATTTTCATTTCTCTTCTTTGTCTATGATTGATAAATCAACTCAAACATCACCACTGGTGAAATGAATTACTGTGTTATTTTTATTTTCTAGTTTAATGAAAATATTCTTCTGTTCTTATACGGCACCTGGTGCATATTTCAATGATTTTATTCATCATTATATAGTATTGATAGTATTCATTTCCCATCCTTTCTACCAGTCAATACCTTCTTGTGGTCAGAAACTGTGTTTCATTTATTTTATGTTTTCACTATGTTTTGTAATACCTAAAATAGACAATGCATCACTAAGTGGTGTGTGAATGAAGCCCTAAAATTTACTTTCAGTATTTTTAGTGCTTATTATTTTTATTTTACTCAGTGTGTTGTCTGCCTTCTCTATTTCCATCCACTTATCTAGGTTTCAAGCATAAACCATTAGAAAAAGTTAATGCAAACTGATATTCTTCACACTACTTAACAGTACTTAGGAGAATAAGAGAACACAGAAGTAGTAATCAGACATGAGTAAATTTGTGGGACATTATATTGACATTTTTCATCCCAGATATAATTTTGAGAATATCATTACAGTTCATCACCTATTTACTTGTGTTTTAATGATACACAAGAGAGAAGAAAAATAAGGTTGCTTCCTTTTATTTCTTATATGATAATATATATTTTTTTTCATTTATTATCTTTCCTTTTTGTTCTATTTTCTTTTTGGTATTTAAATATGACAACATTACAGAAATGAATTACAATGGATAAAATACAATTAAGCTTACTATTTATATTGTCTATTAGAAATGAAAATTATCCATTAAAATAAGGTTGATTACACACTTTACCTACATTCTTTTGAATAATTAGGTAATTTCCTTTCCATAGCTATCCCATAGCCATGAGGGTTTCACTGGTCCTTTTAGAATCACCTAAAAACATCAATTTAAAAAATGCTCTAAGTATATTTAATAACTAATCGACTACTCATTTTAACAGTTGGGTTCTTACTTGTTTCACATTATTTATTTATTTATTATAGAATGTATTGTCAACATGTGAGGTGATGCTTTGTTTTAACTGCATGGCAGCCAATATTTTAGAATGGTAATAACTTCCTGAAAAAAAATAATTTTTGGTTCTTAAATATCAATATACTGAATTTTAAATTCTATATTAACAATGACACTCAAGTCTGCAAATGTATAATGTGGGATTATTTGTAGTATCAAAGATTTGTCTAATACGTTTTGAGTTATAAGATCTGGTATTGGTCACAATTCTGCCAATGCATTTGAAACTGCTAAATCACCTTATTTCCATATAATTCAGTTTCCTTTCTTTCATTATAAATTATGACATTTTTTGCTATAATATTTTCTAACCTCATGCAGCTCCAAAATGACACATGCCTATGCATTATTAGACAAATTGACATAGAAAATGACCATCATAGATTTCCCCAGATATTATGGAATTAAGCAATTTCATTTATTTCTACTTATAGAATAGTTTCTTATCTAAATGAATATATAAGGTCCACAAATAAAGATAACACAATGATAATTAATTTGGGCTTGGGCAAGTCAAATCAGGTCTAGTTAATAACTTCTATTTTCATGTTTCCTTCTCAGTCAAGTGTTAAGCATATGATGAATGATTTCTTTTGTCCCAAGAATGCATCCATAATTGAACTACATTCACAAATAAAGTTGGAAGATATATTTTCTGATGTATGTATTTTATGCACCATATTGTACATCTATTCTCAGATTGTACTTTTTATATGAAGAATTAAATACCCTAAATGCACAATTCTATTGATCTAGTGTTTTGGTCTAATATCAAATTATTAAATAAGGTTAAAGTTACTCAGGAAAAAATGCATGTATGTTTAGAATGGATAATAAATGTCTTTTTAGTTCTTATTAATAGTCTGACCACTGTTGTATGACAATATAGAATTCTAGAACTCTCTACTGACCTAGACCTGACACGTTCTGTGTACACTGCAGGCAATCTTTAGCCATTTTGCTTAGTTCTACTAAGGCAAAATGAGAAATTGAGTATGTTAGATATCTTTCTGATGCTATGACAAAGCAGCTGATATGAACAATTTAAAAGAGGAAAGATTTACATTGACTCTTGGCTTTAGTGGTCTTAGTCCAATTTCAGCTAGTTTTATCTTCTAGGACTTGAGGTAAGTCAGAATATCATTGTGGTGGTGTGTGACCAAGAAGGCTGTTCACCCCATAGCGATCAGGAAGCAAAGAGACAGAGACAGAGAAAGGGATTGGGACAAGAAATGTTTTTATTTCCTTTAAGAATACATTCCCCAGTAACCCAGCTCCTCGTATCCAGATTCTATCCTCCAGTTTCAACCACCACCCATAGTGACACAGAATGGCAACCAAGTCTTTAGCACAAGGCTTTTGGGGGACATTTTATATCCGAACCATTACATTTCACCCTGGTTACCCAAGCCTTGTGTTTATCTCATAATGTAAAATGCACTTAATCCATATTCAAGAGTCCTCACAGTCTTAACAATATTAGCATGGTTTCAAAGCTTAAGTCCAAAGGTTCCTCTGAAACTCAAGGCAAAGTCTTAACCATGAACTGCTGTAATAATTTTTAAAACAACGTATATACTTTCAACATAAAACTGACACAGGGTAAACATTCTAATTACAAAAGGGAGGAATGTAGATGTGGAGAGAGATGGAGTCAAAGCAAGCCCAAAATGCAGCAGAGCAAACATTCAGCACTATAGATCCATGCCTAGCACCTAGAGTATATGGTGGCAAGTTATGAGCTCTCAAGGGCTTGGCTAAAGCCTCCTGTCCTGTGGCCTTGCCAGTTGCAGCCTGTATGGCCTCTGTCTTAAGTTGGCTCTAAGCAATGCAGGTTTCTTTGGCAGATTTTGGTCATGTTTAACTTTCTGGTGTCTTTAATTTATTCTCAAAGCTTCCCATATGATAGTTCCAGTGGCTTCCCACAGTGTTTTTAACCCTGCCGCACAATACTTATTTTTGCAGGGTTTTGTTGTTGTTGTTGTTGTTGTTGTTGTTTTAATATCTCAGTGGAAGCCTCCATGATCCTGAAACTCTTGCATTTTATGTGCCTCTAATATTAGTATAATTGGTCAATGACGAGGTCTACTGTTGGCAGGCATGGTAGATGGGCCTTCTTGGACCACATTTACAGTGATCTTTGAATATCTGCATGGTTGAACAAGGGAAAACAACTTCCTGGAAGTCCTATAGGAGCAGGGTGCCCATGCTCATTTTTTTTTTTTTTCTTAACAAAATCTCTTAAACAAGTTTACATTTTTACCTCCTTAAATTTGTGCTGGGCAAGGTCTGGCTAAGTCCTAATATGCTCTCAAGACATTGTTTTTCTTGTGTAGGCATAAAGTACTTGACTTTTTTTGGAATGGCTCTGATCTTTTTAGCAACCACACCCTCCTTTGCTCTAATTTTATTTGTGCTACTACTGTTGCTGTTATTGCTGCTGTTTCTTCCTCCTCCTATTTGTCTTCTCTTTCTTCAGCAACAGTGTAAGTTTTGAAATTATTTCTGCTCTCTTTTATGTTCAATTCTCACTGTGAATTTATATGAAAGCATTTAGCAATATCCACACCACTGCCTGAATGCTGCGCTGCCTTGAATTTTTTCCCTCTGAAATAATTAACCCATCACCTTATATTTAGCCACACATAAAGGCTCATAAAGGCTCAGGGTATGGACCAAATGTAGACAAGTTGTTTGTTCAGATTTTAATACAAGTAGCCTCCACCCTAATTCTCAATAGAGTACACATTCCCATGTTATATATGACATACATTCAGGGTAATTGCTTCTTGCTCACCCAACACTCTTATTTAAAAGAAAAGAACCAGAGTTAGGTTTAGTTTGAAAACCTAGTCTGGATAGAAGCCAGTAATTTATATATTCCACGTAAGAAATGCTGAGTAATCTTAACATCTTCAGGAAAAAATAAATAAAAAGAAGATTATAAATATAAATCGTTGGTAAAATTAACCTTAAAATTTTCAAAGTGCTTATAATATAAGTAAAGAACAGGTACATGCTTGATGAAATGAGGAAAAAACAATGAAAAAGGCTTTTTATTTATGTGAATTTAGGATTTAAAAGTCTAAAAATGTTAAAGGATAAAGATGAGATAAGTAACAATATGGAAAAAAGACCTTTGAAAATATGTAAAAAATAAATTGAAAGTAAAAACATATATTTAATACATATGTTGGGTTTTTATTTGTAAGCAATTTTTAATTATTTACTTTTTATATTTTCTAATACCATGCCTTATGGCATTATTTATTATTTATTTATTCAAGTTTATTTCTTAACAAGTTTTATTAAAAAGAGTTTTCACAAAATATATTAAAATATGTATTTCATATGTGATTTTCTAATGATACTGACATCTATTAGGATAAATAATTTTTACTTTTATAAATAAAAGAGTTTTCATTTCAAATACACAAAAATATGAAATTTATTTAATATAGTATATATCTATATCTTGATAAATGCACATATTCATAACTCTAAATATGTAAAAATGGACAATTTTCACTAAAACACAATTTATACAATTTTTTCTAAAACTTTTAATGGACTATTCTTAAAGAGTCTAGAATAACATAAACCTTAGCATTTTGTAGTATTTTAATTAGATTACGCATTTGTTGTACACTAAATACATGATATTGTAATAAACTTAAATGAATAGCAATGAGTTAATTTAGTTGCCATGTAATTATCTCAAGGAAAACAGTAAATGTGCTTTATCACACTAATTAATTCATTAAACTTAAAAAGAATTTGAACATTTAACTGATATTTAACTAAATAACTATAGTGAGTTGATAGGATATCAATTAATTAACAAAATTAGCATTTAATTAGTATTTATTTTACTATAATGGTAAATTGTCTAGAAGATTACTAATTGAATTGCTTTAAGGTTTTATTTTTAAAGAACAGAATTATGTTCATATTCTTGCTTTGTGAGGTATCTATGTTAACAAAATATATATACATTATATAATAACTTAGGCACTAACAAATAAATTAATATTTGACTACACTGAATTATTAAACCTACTTAAATATATGGCACATGATAATAAATAGATCAGATCTCCATGTTTTTCTTTTTAATACAGGAAGCATACATCAGCTCAGCTTTTCTACTCTTTAACAACACTTGGAAAAAGAGAGTGAACCACCAAAGAAAAGTAAAGAGATATTTTTCTGTTCTTTCTTTGATCTGGCTTGCATAACTCATCCTATGGTGCTGACCAATTTATCCTAATTATTCTTACAGCCTAAATAATCATGCAAATTGTTTTCCTTTGTAATTGCTAACTTAATCATGGTAGAATATGTGTGTGTGTGTGTGTGTGTGTGTGTGTGAAATATGACAATTCAAAAATATGTGGAAAAGTATGAAAGTTTTCACAAATCTTATGAAATCATCTGTCTCAGCTCATTTTACTTGTCTGTTTAATAGGGAGTTTTGAACTTGTGAGACTTTTTGACTCACAGCTTTCCTTCTTTCACAAATTATATTTTCTAAATAAGCTGTCCTTTCCTGCAGTGTTTTCTAGATTTCATAGACTTGTTCATTTAAGTTTTTTTTTCTTTGGCAACACAGTCTTAAGGTCTATGTAGAACAAGAAACAAAGCAAAACAAAAGTACATAAACACACACACAGACACACACATACACACACACACACATGCACACACACACACACACACACACACACACGATATTCTGTAACCACTGCAATGATAATAAAACCCTATCTGCAGTGTGAACCATCCCAGAAACTGTAAGTCTCTGGCAGGAACCTAGACTACTTATTTCTCTAGCAAATTATGTTACAGCTTTTGTTTGGTTGCTTGTTTATTTATTTATTTATTTGTTTATTTATTATTGATGAAAATATAAGCAAGTTGTAATATATGATCATTATTTTACTATTATTTACATAATTTGGAAAGAAAATGAAAAGAAAGGGAATTATCATGTATTGAAATCTTAATATATTGCTCCATGTTCCAGTATTTTACATACTTATGCTTCATTTCAGTGATACAATTTTGTGAAGTTCTGGATCCATATCCATAGTCGGGTGATTTATTTTCTTTTTGGAGGTGAATACAGTGTTTCACAGTCATTAAGTGACTTGCCTAAACTCAAGTATCTACTACTTGTAGGAGCCAGGATTTGAACTTAGGTCCTCTTTGTCTTAGAGCTTAGTATTTCTATCCAAAGAAACTTGTTCTCTATTATTTATCAAAAATAGTTAAATTATATATCAATGGATAATTAGTAGCTCCCACAATCTCTATATGATTTTTGTCTTAAAGCAAAAGAACACACCTACCATTAAAAAAATTCATAAATATCTAAGAAATTGCTATTAGTCAATTTAGAGGATGCAGAGTTTATTTCTTATTTGGTACTTTAGTATAAGGAAATTCTAATGGCAAATTGGTTGAATTATTGACTAGTAACATGACATAATAAAGTCTAATGACTATATGAAAAATTAATTGGATAATAATGAAAATAGGGATATTAAGTTTGAATTCTCTACTAAGTAATTTGGGGGATGGACAGAGGACATATTATACTTTCACCTATAATTCTGGGCTATTACCTTGACTATCTCTGTCCAGCTAAATAAGAAATCTGGAATTTACAGAGCATGAACTAGCTAAACACAGTGACAGCTCATCTTATTTATATTAACTTTTATTCAATTTATCTTAAATTGGTCAATTATAAGACTGATTCAGTGAGCAGTGTGTCTCAGATTGCTTAAATACCAACCAAATCACTTCGTGATGACAATTCCTTTTCTCTGAAATACTAAGAAATTGATATGGAAGACAAATTTTTTAATAACATTAATAACATATTTTGCACCTACTATGAACAATAACAAATATTAGTGTGAATTTTTTTGGAAACTTAAATCACATTGCTTATCGAACACATTGGCATATATGTGAAAATTCTCATCGTGATCTTGACTCAAGTTACAGATTAAGAAACTCTTTTATGTTCTATAGGGTTTGATTATTTGCCAGTTATCACTGGTTCAATAATCCCAGTCCACATGTTACTGTAGATCAGAAACTTTTCATGCTCCCTACCTCAGAAAAGTGTCACAGGTGAACATATTTGCTCCTTGAAGTTAATAAAGTAACTAACAATCCAAACTATAAGGGATAGAGTGATGTCTTCCATAAACCAGATCAAAATTAGAATTTTTAACATATTGTTTTTATTTCTATTACCTTTTAAAATATTTCCCAGAATTGTCCTGAAATTTGTAAATAGATTGAAAAAAATCTCTTTGCTGAATTCTGGTAATGCCTACTATGGATTGTCCTTCAGTCTCATTCCCCACCTACTATTAGTGTATTACATAGACTAGAAAGCTGGAAACCATATTTCCCAGGCACACTTATTAATAAAGTCCTAGAAGAAGTGAAATTTGGCCAATTACAGACATAATGCAAAGTATAAGAAAGGTTTCTGAAATTTTATTTCTTGTAGTTATCAAGTGTGTTCCTAAAGAAGGATATTATACTTAGTGAAATAAGCCAATATTCATGAAAAATATTGCCTCATGGATATGTTCAGTTTTTCAACTATAGTAACCAATTGGATATATATGTATCTTAACAAACCATGTGGTATATCATAAATATGCGAAACATTCTAATTTTAAGAAAGTCTGAATTTTTGCTAATGGAAATTAAGTAATCAGCCATTTTTTGTTTATTTGTTTGTTTTGGGGGCTGAAAGTTGCTACTAATGGCAGTTGTCAGACAAAATATGGTTGTCAAGTAGTTGCTTCTTTAGACAATGGTGCTACAATATTCTTTACTCTAGATGATGACTAAAACTATATGTATATAGTTTTAGTCATGATCTAGATTATTTAAACTCTCTCTCTCTCTCTCTCTCTCTCTATATATATATATATATATATATATATAATTAGTATTTACATTAAAAACTAATTTATAGATATAATTAGTATTTAATTTAAACAGCAAAAACACTTTTTGAGGGGGAGTACTAGATATTGAACCCCAGGGTGCTTTACAACTAAGCTATATCATTAGTCCTTTTTATCACTGAGATACATTCTCAGTTTTTTTTTTTTGTTTTGTTTTGTTTTATTAACTTTTGAGACAAGGTCTTGCAGAGTTGCTGAGGGTCTCAAGAAGTTGCTGAGTCTTGCCTTGAACTTGTGGTCTTCCTGATTCAGTCTACGGTTTGCTGAGATTACAGGCATGTGCCACTACTCTAAAGTAAATACAGTCTTTCCAATACTCATTCCCTTCAGATTTTACAAAAGGGTAAAGTTGTGTAAGATCACTACAACCAATCTAGATAATAGTTCCACATATTAGTTTTATATGAAAATTGATATAACAAATTACCAAACATTTAATAACTTAGAACTACATCCATATTTTTTTACCTCACATTTGTTCTAACCTTTCAAAATTTTAGTGGTTACATTGGTCCAGCTAAATATTTTATTATAACTTTCATAATAGAACTTAATGTAACATACTCACAGTGTTGTCAACAAGAAGTCAATGAAATTGAGGCTAAAATGCTATCAAACACACCCATCACCCAAAACCCTCACTCCTGTTACCTTTGTGACTTTCTTTACTCATTTGATTGTCTAGATTTTTCATCACACTGCTGAGCAGCAATAAGAATAGCAAACATTTTCTTTTTGTTCTGATTATAAGTAATATCATACCATTTTTGTTAAATTTATAAACTATCATATAAGAAAATTAAATCAAAAAAGTCTTTGAATTAATTTAAGAGAAATCAGGATTTATAAGCTTATGCAGTATTGAAACAAAAGTAATTATTATTATTCTTTTATCCTAGTTTTTTATATAATCATCATGTAGTTTTCCTGTGATTGTTTTCTTTATGATTATTTTTTTATATACCCTAATGATATTACATGCAGTGTCAAAAATATTTATGACTGGTAAACAGTACAGTTGAAAATACACTGATTAAACATCTCATCTAGATCAGAAATGACCTTCTATTGATCAGCAGTTAATTGACTTTTGTCTTCTATCCAATCAACAACACTGATGACCTTTTGGATAAAACGAAAACTGTCAAGCATATCCTGATGTCCCTTCACAATATTTTTTTAAAGTAATTTGTTTTGGTAAAAAGGCAAAGCTCCAGTAAAATTCTATAATTAACAGAAGGATTGATTTACTTGGTATTTTCTCAGTCTTTGTATTATGTTCTTTTTTATGTACTTGTAGGCAGGCATGTTGCATTTTTATTACTTCTGAAAACTCAGAAAATTAACAGTTTGGTATGCTTCATGACCTGAAATTAATTTCTGTATCATCAAACAATTATTACCTAGTGACTCTCAGTAAAATGAGTATTTATTTTACAGCCTAGCCAATAATTACAATGTTAGCAAGACTTTAAAGAGATATTTTATTTTTTTCTATTCTTTATCTTCTCAAAAATATTTCAAAGGATATTATTCACTAACTCTTGTTGTCAAAATAGATTTATATAATTTTTCTGGTCACAGATCATTGACCCAATAAACTGTAGTCATTGTGTTTGTTCATTGGAGGTCATTAGAAGCCATTTGTCTATGATAAGGACTCAGTTCAGTCCTCACAGTAAAGAAAAAAATGCACAGTCTACTTGTGTGCAAATGTATCAGGTGAATAGATCATAAATAATGTGCAGTCCTTCAAATTTGAGATGAACTATTGACTCATCTTGCATAGTATTACTGAGTTTCCAGTCCTACCTCTATATTTTCACCACAGCCTTCTTATATCTAATAGCAGTATTTTAGAAAATACTGGCCAAAGAAAACATCTTTTGTTATAAATAAAGAAGAGTAATAAAGGAGAGTGTTTAGTTACCAAATTTATTTTACCTGTGACTGTGGTTTGAGTTAGTGATATATCTAAAATATCATAAAAAGACAATAAGTTTACAAAAAACCTTTGCTCATGAGGTAAGGTTTAATTTTGCATGCTGTCAAGAAAACTTTTCTATTAATTTATGTTTCTATTAGTTTCAAGTAGTTTTACATAATTGTGGAGTTAATTTTGACATAGTCATGAATGCATATAGCATTTTAAAAATTTCTCCTATTTGTACATAAATCCAAGTTACTCTAAGTCCTAATAGTTTGAGAAAGTGTGGGTAGGTGAAACAGGATCACATTAAATAATAGCAGTTTTCTTTCTGGTTTTAATTTTTATTCACTTATTTTTGAAATTTCTTTTTCCCTTCAAATTCCTTTTTATTTCTAGAGGAAATTCTGGGACATGTCAAATGTTGTCATAATGTATTTTACTTTGCATTAACCAACTAGTAATGACGATTTCCATCATTAAATATTATTTTCAGGAATTTCAGATTATGGATACAGTAGCTCTTGTTTTTCCTAATGAATTATCTTCCACAATAAGGTCCTGAGTTGTCCCTTAGTACATTCCTTGTGCTTCTGACGACTGGAGTCAGTATCTTTTGAACTATTATAAAACAAATTTATAAGTATAAGATTTGAACATTATTTTTGAATAAAAAATCATGTGTCTTATATTTTAAATGGCAAAATTATATATATTTATGATATACAACTGATGTTTATATATGTATACATATAAATATGTATATAAACACATGTATTGTGGAATAGCTAATTAAAAACAACATATTCATGACCCCACATACTTGTCACTTTTTCTGTGGTGAGACTATTTAGAGTATTCTTTCTAGGCAATTTTCAAGAACAAACATGTTTTAATAGTTACCATGATATACAATATATCTCTTGTGATATAATATTGTGTATTATCTCTTCTTGTCAATACAAGCACAGATTATGTTGCTTAGCATTCAATTTGTGCTATATTTGGGCCCTTAAGTTTCAGTCACCCTCTTAAATTCCATATTAATGACAAACACTTAAGACTTGCACCTATTATTTTTAATTTATACTTTATTTTCATTCTTCCTTTTAAAGCCTTTGGAATAAACACCAGTGTCTGTTTTTTTGATATGAAACTTTCTTTTCAAAAATGCAAAAGGGAGGGATTACTTCTAAACATGATAATGAAACTCAAGCAACACAATGTCCCTCTTTATTGATATTTTAATAAGATTCTTGGGATCTAGAACATCCAAGAACATTGAATACAGGAGGCCTACTGCATTTCAGAGTGGGCTCTCTTTAAAATATTAAAAGTAGTCTTTATGGTATAATTATTTGACATTGTTCTTATTCCAGAAAATACCTTAAATTAATTAATGACTAAAAAATGGGAAAGTATATTACTTGACAGATCAGACTTCACTTTGTGATGTTACTTGGCACCTATCCTAAATGATGGGTGATTAGGTGGAGATAAGAATGGATGGTAGTAGATGAACTGAAAAGTGTATTATTTTTATATTGCCCTTTAGAAGGTATAAAAGGCATAGGTATCATGTGATATTGATATAAGCATGAAAAAAATTAGAAAATGGGATTTTCTAATTTTTTAAAATTTTCATGTATTCCAATACAAAATTATCTCATTTGTTTTTGAATACTTCAGTACATGCTGTTTTAGTATTGCATCTTTGATTTATAAATCTCTATTTAAATAAATATTCAGATTAATTAGTTGGTGTTTTAGTAACCTCAATTGATGACTAATGAGGCTTTTATATTTCTAGCTAAATATCATTACAGGTAGATAAATTTTTATATTATTTAAAGCACTTCACAATTTTAAGGTCTAATATATTTCATCTTTTTACCTCATGGGAACTGTTGTTGTAGGCTGTCTCCTGAGTTCTGCTGATATTATCTCATTATCATTTTTTTTTAATGGTGCCAAAGATTGAACCCTGGAGTGTTTAAACACTGAACTACATCTCAGCCCCTTTTTTTTTTTTTATGTTTTCTTATGAGATAGAGCCTGTATAAGTTGTTTAGCCTGGCTTTGAACTTGCAATACTCCACCCTCAGCCTCCTGAGCCTTATCTTGTTCAACTTTTATTTTGAACTCCATTTTTTCAAAACCTAGAATTAGGATTTTTTTTTTACATTTTTATTTAACATTTTTTACAGAAAAATGATACTCAGAGAAAGGTTTTGGAGGCCCTAGAGTTTTTAACTTCTTTTGAATTGTAATAACAAGATTTTTCAGTGGGAATTGTAAAGAAATACATAATTTTTATAAAACAAAATTAATCATATGTTCAACTCCTAATTAAAAATTTAGGATATTTGATTTTAATGATCTCATTTTAATTTATAATTATATATCTTTTGTACTGTAAATCTTCATTCCTAATTACTTGGAAATTATTGATTATTTGCTTTATCTATTTATTGTATCATAATAGCTTCAAATAATACTACTCTCACCCCAAATGGTCATAAATGCAAAGTAAGATTTTATTGGTTGTTGCTCCTTGGACATATCCAAGTGGGAAGATAGTATAACTATGTGTATACCCTTCCAAACCTGTTGTCCTCTTCAAAAATATTTTTGGGTTTTAATATCCTCCTTTAGAATATATAAATTTCAATATTACCATTTTTTTTTATGGTACCAGGGATTGAACCCCTGGGTGCTTAAATACAGCCACATTCCTAGCCAGTTTTTTATATTTTATTTAGTAATGGGGTCTCATGAAGTTGCTTAGGGCCTTGTTAAGTTGCTGAGTCAGCTTTAAACTTGTGATCCTCCTGCCTCAGCCTTCTGAGCTGCTTGGATTATAGGCATACACCACGGCACTTGGCTCAATGATACTCTTTAAGACACTGATTCTGGCTAATATTTAGTAGTCATTTAAAAAAATAATTTATACACACTTAACAAAAAAATGCAGAAATACTAGAAATTACATTTAAAATAAATTTGTAGAATTTCAGTTCTGTGCAATTTTAGAAAAGCATGCAGAGCACCAACCAGAGCAACTGAAATGTACATATCAACAGGGGTAACTTGGAGTCACACCAGGTGAAAGTCCTTATCTGATATTTTGCATTTTTTCTGAATATGTTTCTTCATTGCTTTCTTATTTAGACATTGCTTTTTAATCTCCCTTGAACTCTCTTTGAAATATGAATCGAGAATGTATGTTGAATAAAGGCAATGAGAGTAACATAAAATCTTTTGATAAAGGAACACATTATGAAGCTGTGTGCCAAATTGCCAATTATACCAGAATGCATACAATAGTTATAAAGAAAGAAAGATCTTTAGATAATACTATTCACTGTATTAAAAGAACATCTACTTGTTTGATAGAAAAACTTATGAAATAATTGTTAATAATGGACCAAGAATGAGAGTGATAGTGGTTCCTTCTCTGCAGTATGTTGATATGCTTAAGGAAGTGAACTTTCTTGAAGCTGGAGTTGAAGGTTATGTCAGAAAGTTATTAACCAGTCAAGTTCTTATTACAAGCCAGCCTTACACGGTTTGAATGATTCAAGAATCCTGTCACATGTCACTACATCAAAAAGGTGGAGGAAGTAACATAGTTGACATTGATGTAACTGAATACAACTGTCTCAATTATGAAATCCTGTTTATGAACAAGACTATACCAATAAATATTTTGTATGTAGATGGGATAGGATTCTTTGGGAAACACTGTCCATGCTGAATGTTTATCTCATAGATAAAATGGTTGATTTAAAATACTCTAAGAAGAGGCTAACATTTATGTTCCAGATTCATTGTAAGTTGTTAACTTAAAAATCTTACTCATGCATTATTATAAGAACTTCTAAGCTGTCAAAGAAATGACCAAAGGAAAATTGCCATTCATGTGGAAATTGAATTACAAAGCCTGAGTGAGGAAGAGGTTTTTCTAGGCTTAGTACACTATTGTTTGTTCCCTTCATAGTGGATAACACAACAAAATATATATCACAAAGAAAGCCATGCTTGACAATGACAAGTCTCTTAAATATATGGCCATTTGCATTTACATAGTAACAATTTCAAAAATGTTTTCTTACTCTTAACACAGTATTCCAATCCATGAAACAGAGGGTTATGACAGCTTTTCAGACAAGTCTGCCTATTGCTAAAATATATTATCTTCCAGTATCTGTATGACAACAAAAAGCTTAAACTTAAAGTCTTTGGAAAAGTATTGACTTGTAAACAAATCTCTACAGTCCATTGGAAAGGCTCAATAAAGAAATTTTCTCCACACATAATGAATTCTGTGTACACAATACTGTCCCTATGTCCTAGTTTCACTTCCAAGATTCTAAATAGATGGAAAACACAGGGATAGGATGTTCTTACAAAGCAGCCCAGGTTTGAAGAAGTTGATATAAAAGATGTTGGTGAATTCTTGACAGTTCATCTTTAAGAAACAAACAACTATTGATTTTTTTCTGATAAAAATGAAGCCAAGAAGGAGCACTCAATCAAAGTAACAATAATTTAAAATAATGAATGAAACATATTAGGTATTACTACATTTTACTGGAGATGAAATGCATAACTTTCATTAAATGAGTAATTTATTGCAGGACATTTTATTCTTTTAAATTATAATTTTCTTCCACTTTTAAATAGAAATTTTCTTTATAGCTATTACTGACATACTGAATTACAACTGTAATATTTATGAGTACAACTGTAATATTTATGATAGATGCAACTGCATATGCCATAACTATTAGCACCCTTAGTATTAACCAGAAAGTTATACAGCAACAGATACTCAACAATAACACATACACAATCACAAAAACACACTGGAACAAATATAAAATGGTGTTTTTATTTTACACAAGCATAATTATATAAGTAATATAAGAAACAATATAATTAATAATTTTAAATTTAGGATTACTATTATTTAAAATAACTTTCGGGTTAATACTAAGGGTGCTAATAGTTATGGCATATGCAGTTGCATCTATCATAAATACAGTGTGTTGTGCCAGGAAAGGAAGTGAATCACCCTTCCTGTTTTCTTGAAAACTACCACTTAGCCTTTCAGGAAAGAGAAAACAAGAAAACATAAAAGATAAAAATGTGTCTCCTCCTCAGATAGAGGGAACATGTGAGTAAAGGAAGGAATAAAGAACATAGTGAATACTGAATGGAAGTTTAAACTTGACCTGATTCTTTTAAATCAGCAGTGCCTACAAAATGATGTTTTGATGCCTGAGATACCATTGGAATATGGAAAAGGAAGATTCAAAAGAACTCTTCAAAGGCAATGACAAAAGCAAACTTATGCTACAGATTGTTGAATGAACTGATAAAACAATAAAAAATGAACTTGGTTTTTAACTTCAATTCCTAATATTGCAAAAACCAACACACTTAAGTTATGGGTGTTGAACCTGGAGATTCAGTATGAATTTTGGGTAATGTAGAATCCTCAAAATTGACCAGTTTAACTCTTTTCTTTAACAGATAAGTTAATTTCCTTTTAGAAAAGATTAGTTTGGTTGTTTAAAGACAAAAAAAAAAAAAGCTTGTTGATGCACAGCTTAAATTAGAATTAAAGTCTCCTATGCTTGAGTCCACACCACTTCCAGTCTTTTAATGGGAAGAGGTGAAAAAAACCTATATAGCACATCCAGAGACCAATTTTTAAAGGGGGAATTTTCTTAGCCAAAACTAATGCACCAGTTATGATTACCTGAGGCTCAATCCATGTAGTCTTTAACCATATTTCACCATCTTTAATTGTCTCCTACAGAGAACATAAAGTCATTTTCATTCAATTTTGCATGATAAAAATATAAAGGTTTGATGATTCAAACAATGTACATTATCTTAGATTTTTTTCAAGTTGAAGTTAATGGATAAATAACAGTAAAATAAATGTCAGATAAACAAACAAAAGAACTTTAGAAAAAGTGTCAGTGTTTCTTCAGCTTTAATTAGAGGTTTTTGTTCTGTTTTATTTTACTAAGTAATGATTCCTTAAAATACTCTATAACTTGGCAAACTAAAATCATTATTCTATGAACAATACAATAGGCTATTACTCAGACCATTTGATTTCCACTTTGTGAAATAAGAAGGGAAATATAGAGATATGCTTGGAATTTAGCATCAGTTTTCCATTTATTTTAAATAACAATTATTCATTTATTTATTCTGTCAATATAACATTATTTCTGTTTATAATGAAAAAATACATCTATTATCTTTCTTAATAGTAAATTTTTAGAACAGAATCTTCAGCTAATCTTCTAGCAATCCACATATACAACACACCTAATAGAAGTATTGAACCGATGCTGCCTGTGTACTTTCAAGAGGAATAAGTCTTTATAATATCTTTGTGGAAGCTTTATGTCTTAAATGAGAAAGACATCTATTCACACAGATTAAGAATTAAGCAGAAGAAAAAAACTGATTATGTAAAGGGATGCTATAAAGAAAGAGCAAAAGTACAACAACATTATGAAGCTCCATTAAGGTTTAGGGCAGTGAACTCTAATGATTTTCTAAGGCTAAAGCTTTTATCTTAAGATACTTCCAAAATTTGCCTTGGAACTAATGTCAGTTTAAATGATAAATACTATTCCTCCACCTTAGACTACATTGGGTTTCTCAGTTGATTCTGCTTCACTTCTAAGTCTCTTGCTCTGGGCAATTTACCAATTCACAAATTGATTTGATGGTAAGAAATGCAATGTCATTCTCACTTCCTCCCACCTATCATTTCTCAGGGGACTTGTTTTTGAAAATTCTGGCTGCCCTTACAACCTGCAACTTGAACTTTTAACGCTTTATTTGTGTAATAGTGTCACTGGCTTCTGCTCTTTTATTGTTGCCGCTTTCTGCCTGTCAGTCCAGCTACACCTAAGCCTCACCACATACTAAAAGATGGTAGAGGAACAGAGAAATAAAACATCACACAAAGTGATAGACTCAACCATGGTGAACTCTCCTTCCCCTTGGAATCTTGCCTTCTGAAGATCTGGCTGTCTTGAAATATTCTGGTGCTTTCAAATATATTTTTATTTCATGGATATCTTATTTTATCCAGATTTTATGGAAGAAATTCATCTGCTGTAAGCAGACGAGGCATGTTTTAAAGATAAGGTCAATGTTAATTGGTCAATGAAAGTTTCTAAGGGAGGAGTGAGAGATGATATCAAATTTTGAGCCCAGCAACTGCATTTACTTAAAGGGGCAAGGTTACAAAAAGATCTCTTCCAGGGAGGGAATGATTCAGGTGAGATTCAAATACAGATCTGATGGGAGGTAACAATTTAGGAATACATACATTAAATTTTAATGCATGACATTTATAAATTATCTACTAATTTTAGTCTAATAATATGGCACTAAAATGTAAATAAAGAGAAACCAGGATTATAGGACTACTTTCTGTGAAGTTCTCTCAAAAGAGTTTGTTTGTTTTAATCCTGCAAACTTTATAGCTCTAGAGCTGATCATGGAGTAAGGTATTTATGGTTTATCATTGCAGCTTTCATTTGTTTTTTTCCTCTATAAATCATGCAACATAGCCTTGAGAAAAGAGTTATGATACAATAAAAAATTAGATGAGATTACTAGCAAATGAAAAGAACTAAAGATGTTTGCAGAAAATATTGCTGCTGAATACTTTTTTTTTTTTTTTTTTTTGCTTTCTGGGGTTCTTTTTTATAGCATTGAATTTTTCTCGATTTCAGTTAAAGTCCAAGTCATCAACTAACACTGAACTCACTCTCTCTATTTCATATATATATGTATATATATATATATATATATATATATATATATATATATATATATATAATTAAATATTATATATATAATATATTAATTTTAATTTTAAATTTAATTTTAATTATATATATATAATTTTCCTGGATCCATATGTTTTTTCATAATAGTAATCTTTTGTAATTTTTGGTGATTTTTAATATACTGTTTTTCCAAATCCTCATTTCTGAATTTCATGAAATATTATCTCCTTTTTTTTCATCCTTTATCTAATCTCAGTCACTCATTCTAGACTTTCAATTATTGATGGCCTCAATGGCTCCAAAATCTTAGTTTTAAGTTTCCAAAATTTTAGTATCAGAGTAAAAGTTTTTACATTTTAATCTTTTGAACAAAATTTCACCGGAATCTCTTCTCTGAAGTCTTTCAACTGTTAATTGCTAATTCAATGTTTCCAACAAATTTTTAATTCCTTTCTGCCCAAGGTGTCCTTTATTTTTTTCCATGTGTATAGAAAAGTATTAAAAGCAGCATTCCCAGAAATGCCTTCTCATAAGATTGACTTCTGGATGGTGTCTGGGAACATAGATTTCCAAGGAGTTTCTGTTAGTATAATTGATAGAAGTGGATCACAGGGTCTGAGCTGCTTGTAGAAGAGTGTGGTTTGTGCTGAGCATCTGATTGACTTCTGACAGTCTGGCTTTATACACCAAGCAGAGCTTGTCCAGGACCCAAGAGAAATTCTCAATATTGAATCTTCACTGAGTATTAAAATGTTCCAAGTTGGTCACAACTCCTTCTTGGAAGTATCATTTGCACCCAAGTTTATCAGGACTTTCCCCAGGTGCTATTCTCTGTTGATTTTGCTTTGTGTTATTTTACTGTTACAAATCAAGCCATGGGCACAACTCTACTGGTATGGTCAGTTGTCTTAGTGAATCATGGAAACTGACAAGCAATATACTCAGCTTAAACTTTAGGCTCAATAATAATCATTTCCTTGCATATTTTTCTCACTTCTCTTTGCCCAGTTCTTTTAAATTATTCTTAGTGTATAATACCAGTTAATTCAACTTTTCATTTATTCTGTGACATCTTCCATGTGACTGAACATGGCTGGTGGAAAATACAGTTAACTGATTTCACTATTATTTCTTGACCATACAACATAAATAGGATATTCTTGATATATGGAAAAAACTTTCTACATTTCTCAAGTATACTACTTACCTATTTTTCTAAATAACTTATAACTTCTATTCCCTTAGTATCTCACCTACTTCTTCCTTATCCTGATCCAAACCTTTGCCATTTTGTCCTAGAAATTGAAACACATGATAATGAATCTCCCTCACTCTACCTACTTTCCTAAGAGCATGTGTCTTCCCTGTTGTTTCTATGAATGAAACTCCCATCCATGGCATTCCTACCTAGCCTGTATTTGTACTTGTAAACTACACTGCATCCCCTGAAACTTCAAATGCATAAATCAAGTAATGATATGATGAGATATGATTTCCATTCTGCATTATCAACATTTTTTCCTCCCCACTATATGTACTAATGTGTATAAAAAATATGCTCTTACTTCTTAACTGTTTTTTCTAAATTCCTACTGTATTTCCCATCCCCCCAAATACATTCCATACCTACTGATATTTTTGATTTCTCCATTATGTTTACTCAAAATCTTTAATATCTTTATTTTCATTTTTTTCTAAATCTGCTTTAAATAAGCATTTCCAGTGAAACTCCTCGTAAAGAGCATCAATGACTACCATGTTGATTAATCCAACATTTGAGTCTCAATTTTCATCTTAAATGATCCATGAGTATTGTTAGGATTGTAGAACACGTTCATCTCCTTGATGTGCTGTTTTACTAGACTTGCAGGACACTGTAACTACCTTTTTTTTTTCCAACTTCAATACCACTTCTCAATCCTGCTGTCTAATTCTTACTCTTCACTTTGATCTTTTCATTTCACATGATCCTTGGGTCAATGATATAGTCTATTATTTTTCTTTTTTTGGCTAGATATTTCCTTTGTGTTCATTCAAATGTAGTATTCATCTTACTGCACCTTGCTTTGTGTACTACAATGCTAATATGAGAGAACTGTTTTGGATACCAGGCTTGGCTAACAGAGAAAACTGGTAATAGAACTTGAATGTCATGAAGTTTTAGCATTTAATCTTTAGCTTTCTCCTTGCAGATATCCTGGGTTAGATGCTTGTCTCCACCAAAGGTCAAAAATTTTGTGAGAATCCTGATACTGCAAATTTACTCTCTTTAGATTGTGGTGGTCACATTCTGTTATTTTACATAAAATAAAATTGTTCATAATATAAAACTTTCAATCTTGCTAACTTTCAAGAAAGAAAAGATAGTACTCTATCAGATCTTACTATTTCTCTAACTGAGCACCCTTTGTATATATTTTCTAATATAATTTAGTTTTTCATTAAATTCAAGTGGCTCATCTTTTACTTGCTGAAAGTTTAGCTGGTCTCATAGCAGTTGTACACATACAAAAAATTCAAGAATGAAAGGATGAACTGATCAGATAAACAATATATCCCCAGTGGACAAAGTTTAGAAGTAAAGCATAGTCTCAAGAATACTAGATCCAGAAGTTGGGATGCAACTAGAATTTTATTATATGTCTTAGTTCGAGAATGTTTCCATCTTCTCCATTTTTGTAGTAGAAGTCCCTGGCAAAATTTATTGATGGACAGATCTATATTTGGTAAACTTGTAAGTTTATGGAATCAAAATTTCTGTAGAATTTTCTCCACTATGGTAAATCAAAGGACTTAGAATCTGATTCAGGTTTATATGACTATATAGAAGCTATACTATGAAAGTTAAGATGCCTAAAATACTAAGATATTATTTATCAGCATAATATAAGAAAAAATTGATTTGGGAGTCAGGTATATGGATTTATCTCCTAATAATTAAGAAGTAGATTACATGTGATACACAGGAAAATAAAGAAGTTTATTTAATTTTTTGACATTTATAAACTTACACAGAAGAATAAGTATTATACTAATGTTTATTAGCACCAATGTTACTTTCTAAATAATTCTTTCAAGTTTTATAATTTTCATCACAATTAAGTAAATTTAAGATGAAAATCTCTGAGTTCTCAGAATATATCAAATAAATATCTATTTGTGGAAAATAATATTTCATAATTTATCAGTGTATTTATAGGAATAGATAATAAACTCAAAAATTAAGTTAATTGGCTTATTATGGAATAATATGAATTTTGACACATTAGAAAGTGTGTGATATGTCTCATATATAGACCCTTATCTAAGAAAAATTATCTTCAGTGTTGTATGCCTAGTAAACACAATTTTCCTTATGATAGAACCAAATAGAATAATCAATATCAAATTTAAGCTACATAGGAATTAAGATAGTATCAGTGATTGAATAGCCATTTTATAGCAAGGAAAGTACAATCTAAAAAAAGTATAATTAATTGACTGTAATCATTCTTCATCCTCAAATGTCATATCTCTTGTTGCCTGTAAGTTCTTGGAATTTAATACAGGAAATAGTTTATAAATAAGAACAACTTTTTATATGATAAGAATAAATTTACAGTATATTTTTTCATATGAAGAAGACATTGCTACAATATATATGAATTTTGATAGTGTAGTTGTAGAAAAACTGATAACTATTAGAATCATAATTTGACAATTCTAAAATAATGGGAAACATAAATACCAAATCATAATTTTAACATCTAACAATTTTTTTAAATATGAACTTAAACTAAGGTGTATGGTTCATGCTAGCTAAAGAATAAATTCAATGATATAAATTTCAACTCACTGAAAAATTAAAGTACACAAACACTGACAAGACAATATTACAGGTTTCTAGAATCTGTAAGTTGAATATTTGTTTGCAGATGCTTGCCAAAATGAAACTGTGTATTCAGAAAATAGTGAGACAATGGTCTAGTTGCTAGAACATATACCTAATTCACAAAATATAAACCCTAAAACAGAAAGGTTTTTTTATTCATACTAATGGTGTTCTAATTTATTACTTATGTTTGAAGCTATGAAGTGTAGGTACATAAGTAGTAAGTAGAAGAGGCAGGGAGACAGAAAAAAAAATGAAAAAGAAGAAAATAACATTCAGATCTGAAGAATCTTATAATTGTATATGATCAAATCATATTTTTTCGAAATAAATTATATGTGTACAGTTGTCAAGAGAAACCTAGTGTTGGGAAGATAAGTATAAGTAAAATGATAATTGTTGAAGAATTTTGAGCTTTTTTAATAGGTGTCCTATATAGGACTTTGCACAAATTATTTAAAATATTGACATAACTGTTATTCTTTAACCTTGTAATGGAAATTTTCTTGGAATAGTCAAATGAATGTTGCAATACAGTTGTAAGGCACATTGAAAAAGAAAATCTGTTTTTAAATTCCTATATTCAACAAAAAAGTTAAGAGAAGGAGAGTTTGAAGGAACTATTTCTTTACATCTAGAGCTTTCTTCACCATATATATCTTCCCATGATTTAATTTCCTGCTGTGTTTGTTTCATGGAAGTGTGATCTTTGTGAGCACACAGAACATTATGCTGAGAAGAAGCACCTGTTTGGTTAAATCCTCTACTGTCTCCCCATGAAATCTCTAATTGTTGTTGTTGTTGGTTTTGTTTTTTAAAACAACCTATGTTTTCACTTTGAATTGAATCATATAAATTTCAGCCTGATGTGACTTCAGCAGTTCAGGGATTCTGTTTGGTTTATTCAGTGACATATCTTGGCCCTGAAAACAGTGACTATAATATGATAGGCTGTCAGTAAACATCTGTTAAACAAACTGTGCTCCAAGCTGATGTGAAATTTCTCAGATATATGATGATCCACTTATGCATTTGCCCATTTTAGGCCCATCTTAATAGCATTACTTTTTCTTCCTCAAAATAAAGATGTAAATTATGGTACTTTCTTTGTAACAGCAGACACTGGCTTTTATAATAAAACCCAGAAATGAGAAACAAACAGTTTTGAGTTACAGAATAAAAAATTTGGGTTGTTTTCTTATTTATAAAAGACTGTTTTTAATTAAATAATAAATTTTTAGAAACATTATTATTCTGTTTTCTTACATGATTTATTAACAAAAATAGTTGTAAATGGACAGAGTGCCTTTATTTTATTTGTTTATTTTTATGTAGTGCTAAAGATTGAACCCAGTGCCTCACATATGTTAGGCAAGTACACTTCTACTGAGCTACAGCCTCAGTCCATGATTCATTTTTAATTGGTGTCTACATACTATAATTTTCCAAAACACATCATTAGATTTAATCTTATTACTTTGTTATTTCTTTATGAAATTTTAAGTATACATGAGGATTTAATTATCTATTTATTAACACTATCACAAATCTGTGACCTCTTCCAATGAATTCCAGAGATATACAGAAATATTCCCAATATGATTTTTTTAGATATTTCAAAGACACCAATAAATTAGCAAACCCAAGTTTTAAATGATCTTAAGTGGTATTTGACTCCACAGAACATAGAAATGTACCCATATAATTTTTTATTGCATTATATAACTAATGTGATATTGATATAAGGTGTCCCCGAAAAGCTCCCATATTAATGCAGGAATATTCAGAGGTAAGATGATTGGATTATAAGAGCTTTAACCTAACCTGTCCATCCTAGTTTGAATGAGCTATCTAGGTGAGAACTAGAGGCAGGGGGGGTGTGGCTTGAGGAGGTAGGAGCATGACCTGGAAGGGTTCATCTCTCCTGCAGTCCTTCCCCCATTCTCTTTTTGCTTGCTTATTGGCATGAATGGAGTAGCACTTTTCCAACATGCCTTTATATCATGATGTTCTGCCACACTTTAGTCCCAGAACAATGGAATCAGGGCCCCATACAATAAATATCAGAGTCTGTGAGCCAAAATAAACTTTGCCTCCTCTTAGTTGGTCAGACTGATATTTTGGTAACAGTGATGCTTTCAACTTGTTACACTATTATCTACTTATCTACACAATTATTTTAACCAGTATCCTAGATTTATCCTAAATTATTCTTTGTCCTGCAAGAATTTTAACATTGAAGACATTTCAGATTTATAATTATATTTTAGGTTATTGTTAAGGTGAAATATTTATTCTTGAAGCCAGAAAGAATATGCTATTTGGGTTGAAGTATTAAGAATTAATACTCCTGGGCTGTTTTTACTTTTACTGTTACTTACAATTTATCTTAATAATAGATAATACCCTTATAATGCATACACACACACACACAAAAAAAAATTATTTTAGGCATGTCCCCAAAAATGATTGAATCAGGGTGAATAGTTCTACTCTCTTACCTGAAACAACCCAAATGTTGGATGAATGTACAGATAAATGGTTTCCAACATTGGATATCAGACTTTATGTGATACTGATACCTGAGGAAAGAGGCCTCCACTCATGTTTAATCTGTAGTTGTGTCCTCTTACTACCTGGAGAGTTTCCAGGTGGTGACATAGGAGGGAAGAACTTAGGTAGAGCCCAAGGGAATTCTTGGGATGAAAAAAATATAGTTTTTTGTTTGTCAAGAACAAGAAGACTATTAGATAAAGAAGAGAAGAGAACAGGGATGGGAAATGGAAAGACAGTAGAATGAATCAGACATTACTTTCCTATGTTTATATATGAACATATGACCAGTGAAATTTCACATTATGTATAACCACAAGAATGTGGTCCTAATAAGAATAAGTTATACTCAATGTATGTATAATATGTCAAAATACACTTTATTGTCAGGTGGATCTAAAAAGAACAAAGTAAAAAAAAAACAGAAAAAAAGAACAAAAGGATTGGAGGTCAGAAGGCAAAGTATCAAATAGAAAAGAGCTGAAGAAAACAGGTAAACAAGTGCGTTACAACATTCTCCCCTTGAGTCTTCAGCTGATATTATTCAGTTCACACATGTAAGGAAATACAAAGCCAAAAAAAAATTATATAAGAGAGAGAAAAAGTTCACAAAATATAAAGTGTAGTTTATATCCACTTCAACCAGAATGGGAAAAACTCATTCGCAGAACATCAGGTACTATTCTTAGAAATATACTGCTACAGTAACAGGAAAAGTATAGTCTTGATTATAGGCTAAACTGGCTCTTCAAAACAAGTTGGAACACTAGCCTGGAAAAAATAAAATTATTTGTAATTAACTTTATTGTGTTTCAAACAAAACTTCAAGAATATAGGAATGGAAAAATATCTATTATATAAAATTGAAATTGGTTTTGAAACAATTAAGAATAAATGACTTAATTATTTCAGGATGGTATAAAGAACACTACTGACCTTCATCAATTCCCTACTCTCATGAGAATAATATCATGGCATTTGCAGGTAAATGGATGGAGTCAGAAAAGATAATGCTAAGTGAAGTTAGCCAATTCCCAAAAACCAAATGCCAAATGTTTTCTCTGATAAGGAGGCGGATTTATAGTTGCATAGGGAGGGGGAGCATGAGAGGAAGGACAAACTCTAGATAGGGAAGAGGGGTGGGAAGGGAAGGGAGGGAGCATGGGTTTAGAAATCATGACAGAATGTGATGGACATTATTATATAAAGTCCATGTATGAAGACATGAATTAGTATGAATGTACTTTGTATACAATAAAAAAATGAATACTAAGTTTTTGATGATGATTTCTAGTTTATATTCTCTAGAAGCACAATGAAATACAACCAAACAATTTGAAGAAACACATATCAAAACACATCATATAAAATATTATTACTAAAATCATGATAAAGATAAGATTTTGAGAGTACAAAGAGGAGGAAGAAAAAAAATTAGAGGAACTAATATAAGAGTGGCAATAGATTTCCTGTACAAATACATATACATACTCCTCAGAAAACAATGAAGCAAAATCTTGATATAATTAAAAATGATAATATAAAATGCTAACCTCCAACAAGATATCTTTCAGAAACAAAAGTGAAAGTAATATATTTTCTTTATAATGTGACATGATGTGGGTCACTTGTAATTTTGAACACTTGGGTTCCTGTAAGCCTCCTGTATTTGCTTCTGTATTTAATTCTTTAAATTTGGGAATTTTTCTGTTATTATTTTATTAAAAAGATTGTGTATTCCTTTGGTTTGCATTTCCACACCTTCAGTTATCCCAATAAATCTTACATTTGGTTCTTTTCATGCTATTCCATAATTCTTGAAAGTTCTGTTCATGGTTTCTTTACATCTTCTCTCTGTGGTCAACTCTATTTTCAAAGTTATATATTTTGTCTTCAAGGCCTGAGGTTCTGTCTTCCAAGTGGTTTAGTCTGTTGGTGATTTTTGTTTTCTACTGAATTTTTAATTTGGCTTATTGTTTTCTTTATTTCAGAATTTTTTTCAGAATCTATCTCTCTGTTTTGAAATGATCTTTTTCTACCTGAATTTGCTCTCTTACATTATAATTTAAATTTTATATAAAATTTATATATATATATATATATATATATATATATATATATATATATATATATATATAAAACTCTTTCTCTGCTATTTATCCCACTGTGGTATATATGGATTCTGTTATTGGAGTATCTTGGTTTGCTTGGGATGATTGGTTCCTTTGCTTTTGCATGTTATTTGTGTGACTACCAAGCTAACAGTATGGATCTGAGGCAGTAGAGTTTCTACCCCATGGACTGATAGTGTCCCTGAAGATTTTCATTACCTCACTCTTTAGGGGAAGACAAATAATAACAATGACCAAGGCAAACAAATTACAACATTAAATCAAATAATTCCCACTATGACATCTACAATATCAATTATCACAATAAACAGAAATGATGTGATCAGTTATTGTGTTATAATAAAAATAGTAAATAAGCAAAATGTTTATAGTTTCAAATGGTGGACAAGGAGAGAACAGAAGTGATATAGGATGTGATACTTATGAGGGAGGAGGAGAGAAGACAGATGTAAAAGTTTAAAGAAAGTGAAAGAGAGAACAATAGAGATTGGCTGTTGTCAGAAGAAAAAAAGAGAATCAAGGAAAACAAGCATGACAAAAAATATATATGAAGTGAAATTTTATTAAAAAAAATGAAAATAAAATAATACAAAACTAAGATATACAATCAAATATCCCAGTTCACACACAAAAAAGTAATCCATATAAAATGACTGGCTTCAAAACGGTTAGCAATGAGAAAAAAAAAATATGTACCATTAAGGTCACACACACAAAAAAAAATTCTTGATGAAAATTAAAGAATTCTTTCCATTTGGATTTTGAGATATTCTCAACTTCTTAGCAGTTTTAGGTGGGATCTTCTGGAGTGTGATGCTCCACCCTCTGGATTGTTGGAGTGAGAGAAGTAATCATATATATATATATATATGAGTTCCTGGAGGCAGGGTTTAGGTTTAGATGGACTCCAAGTGCTTCACTAAATGCTAATTAGTCTGAAGATATTAAATCAACTCACCTCTAGCATCAGCACATGCTGGAAAGACTTTACCCCAGGGATCTCCTCTGGGCTCCACTTATGTGGTAGGAGAGTCAATTTTTAGTCCCCTATGTCACCTGCAAAAGCCAGGTTTCCTGGTCTCAGGTTCACCCTCCAAACAATTTCTCCTGACCCCACCTTTCTGAGTTCCTAGCGGTATGTGTCTCTCCAAGCTGGTCCTACAAACCATTGGATGGGAGGGGAAGGTGTAGAGCTGAGTAGGTTTCTGTGACCTGTTTTCCCCTGTATAAACCTCTCTGCATGCTTGATTTTCTTCTGGTCATTTAAGCACACTGTGTATTTCAGGTCAAATTGGGTTTGTCAGGTATCAGCCTCCTCTATTTCCAGCCCCTGCAACAATACTGCAAAATGTTTCCTTTCTTTGTGCTCTGCAGGTCACATGGAGAGATGGCATCTTCTTTCTCCACACACAGATATTATGCAGCAAGTCCTTCAGGTTTGTTGGGCAATGTCCTTGGTCTCTAAATGCTTTATACCCAGACATATCTCAGGTCTCCTAACAATATGTGTTCCTTTAATTCCCTGATCCTTCTATGATGCTCATGGGGAGAACTAAAGTTTCAGGCCCAGTTATGGCAGCGACTGTGCTGCTAGGGATTTTTTTCCTTAATTTATTATATCCAAATTCATGTGACCCTGGTCTGCTTTGAATGTCCAGTTTTAGGTTCCATTAAGTAGACCCCACCTCCCACCACCTTTTTTTTTTTGTTCACCCACCTTGTGGAGAAGCTGTCTGTCTGCTTTCTTGGTTTCATGATACAGAGCAGCCAGAAATAGGACCTCTTCTATTCTGCCATCTTGGATCTCTATTTTAAAAAATTACAAATCCTGAACTAATTCAGCAGCAAATCAGCGGATTTGCACTTGAAGAATGTTAATCAAATTCCTAGAAGTAATAGACAAAGGAAACCAGATGGAAATCTACAGAAAGATATAAAAAGCAAAAAAAAGAGTAGAATTTTTTGGATTAATATAAAATATTGTTAGCTTGAAAAGATAATCATACAGCCAAAATATACAGCCACTTACTGTAGTGTGATAAATACTGTGGTGTATAGAGGTAAGAATGGCAAAAAAATAAAAAATTAAAAATCAAGAAAAAATGAAAGATTTCCAAAATTAAAATTTATGTAAAATAGTATAATAGTTATTAAGGTAGATGTGTCAATTAATACAACAAAACGTTAATAAATAGTATACAAAGAAAATAAATGTTAATGATTTAAATTGTTCTATTAGTTCAAAGTAATTGATGAACAGGAAAAATAAAAAAGAATAGGACAAACAGACAATAGATGGAAAGATTTTAGTTACATTTAAATTCAATTGTATGAATATTCACATCTTATATAGGATTTCAAATTAAATTGCCATTTAAAAAGCAGAAATTTTTAGATTCTATAAAAAGGCAGTACTAAATTATATGTTGTTCATAAAAATATACCTTCAAATATAAAACAATTAAATTTTAAAAAGCTACATTATATCCCTATCAAAATTAACCTTCCATGACTATATTCTTGTGGAAAAAGGATTGAAGTAATTCAGACATTAACAATTGAAATAAAAGAAACTACTTATAATAGTATAAAAATGTGAAATTCTTAGACATATATATGTGTATATATTCATATATTTGCAAAATAAAATAAGACATATATATTTCTTATCAAAAATATTTTTAAAAGAAATAAAACTTCAATAAATGTAAAGATACTTCGTGTTTGTGGGTCAAAATAATTCATATAATTCACATGTCTATAGCATTCAAATTGACTTACAGGTTTGAGTTAACCCCAGACAAGCTCTGAGGTTATTTATGTACATTGATCCTAAAATGTATATGAAAATGCCACATAGTTAGGACCATTCAAACAAAACTGAAAAAAATAATTGTTTTAGAACACCTAATACCTGATCTCAAAACTACAGTAATACAGCTTGTGTCATACAGTACTAAACATAGACACATATATCGGTAGAATTCAATAGACCATATGTGTGGACAATTACTTTTGAAAAATATGCAAGTGCATTTTAATTTGGAAATTATCAACTTTTTTACAAAATAATACTGACAAAATTGGATTGCTTAAAAAAATTTAAAAATATGGAGTTTGGTCTTTATCTTCTACTTTATTAAAAATTAACTACAAATGAGTCATGGATTTAAAGATAATAAATAAAAGTTTAAATTTAGCAGGATATCTTAATGACTGAGTTTGGAGATATATATATATATATATATATATATATATATATATATATATATTCATAAATATATATAAATAATATATATATATTATTTATATATATATAAATTCAAAATGAAATAAAATACAATTAAACTGAATTGCATGAAAAACAAGAAGCCAAAGTACAAATTTTGTCGCAAATTATTTTTAACAACAACAACAAAAAAAATCAAAAGTATAACATATAAAAAAATGTTATAATTCAATAATCTGGGAACAAACAAATATTTTTACTACATGAATAAAATTAGAGGGCATTATGTTAATGAAAATAATCCAGGCACAGAAAGAAAAATATTGCATGATCTTACATAGATGTGGAATCTAGAGAAGTGAAATTCACAGAAGCAAGGTAGAATGGTGGTTACCAAGGAATTAGGAGAAGGGAGATATGGGGAGGTACAGGTCAAAGGGTAAAAGGTTGTCATTATGTAGGATAGACAACCTAAAGTCCTAAGGTACAACATTTTGACTACAGTTAATTCTACTGTTTTATGCCTGAAATTTTCTAAAAGTTCAGATCTTTTTCTTTATTTTTATCTCCATAATTTTATTTTTGCAGTATAACTATACATAATAGTGAAATTCATTGTTACACATTTTTATATGCACACAATATAACAATATAATTTGGTCAGTGTCGTTGCCTAATGTTTTCTCTTTCTTTCCCTTCCATCTTCCCTCAGTTCCCTCTAACATTCTAAGTGCTCTCACCAGGAATGTAAAACTAGCAAATGAAGAATGCGTGTTAATTAGCTTGACTCTATTAATCATTTCACAATGGATATCAAAATATTACATTGTACACCTTAACTATGTATACTTTTTATTGCAAATAAATATTTAAATTTTAAAAGGTCACATTTTTAAGTGGGTTAAGTATTTGAATTGTTAATGAAAATATATCAATTGGAAACAATTAGATGAAAATCTCAACATTGTTAATCATAAAACACTTGTAAATGAAATGCACAATGATACAGCACTATCTACACACATATATGTACATTTGATTGACTGAAAGTAAGATGAACAATTATATCATAGGTAGTAGGGAAGGCTGAAGATAGGTCAATGTTCACAGACTATTGGTAGGAACAGAGACTGAAAACTTGGAAAACAAACTCTGACATTGTATGACTAGGTATTTATCCAAAATAAATAAAAGCAAATGTTCTTGTGAAGACCTGTACCAACAATTCTGATGTATTATCCCAAAACTGGAAGTAGCCCAAATGTTCATCAATAAGTGAATGGATAAAGACATTACAGGTTCAACAGAAGATACTACTCAACAATTAAAGGAATGAAATATGAAATGCATCAATATAAATGTATCTGAATTTAAATGATTATTTAAGTGAAAAATAATAGGAAAAAAGTAGTTTTTATTACTGTATTCATATATGTTTCTAGACAACACAAATTTTATAACAACGGAAAATATTAAAAATGAAAGAGAATACTTGGAAAAGAATAACCTGGAAAATTTCTAAGGAAAAATTTGGAATTTACCTATGTATTAATCATCATAAATTCATTGTATACAGATGACTATAATGACCAAATCTACCAATTTGTTTTCTTCAGTATGTACAGTTTAATTTCACATCAAATTTCCACAATAATTTTTAAAACCTCAGTAGCCTAGATTTTAAGTGTGTTTTATCATACACAAAAATAATAAGTATATGAAATAATGCTTACATTAAGTATCTTGATTTAATCATTCCACAATGTATACACATACAAAAGCATCATGTTGCACACAAAAGCATATACAATTTTTGGGCTGGGGATGTTGCTCAAGTGGTAGTGCACTCGCCTGGCATGCACGCGGCCCGGGTTCGATCCTCAGCACCACAATAAAAACAAAGATGTTGTGTCCGCCGAAAGAAAAAAACTAAAAAAATAAATAAATATTAAAAAATTCTCTCTCTCTCTCTCTCTCTCTCTCTCTCTCTCTCTCTCTCTCAAAAAAAAAAAAGCATATACAATTTTTATACATCAATCTAAAAAACTGAATTGTGAAAGTTCTAAAGATATATCAATGGCTTAGTCTAGTTAATGTTTTTTAAGTTTAGAGAACTGTTCTCAAAGAATATTTTTCATGGCATTAACTGCATATGTGTATGTGAGATTTTATGTACATACACATTACTAATTTCACATATGCAAATGCAATCACAAAACTTGTAGTTTAAATTATTTATTCAGAGTAAAATCCACTTCCATATTTCTGAAGACTCTTCTGGAAACTGAGAAATGTCCCTGACAATCTTGACCCTTTATTTCTGGCCATACCTGAAGGGAAGGAAGACCAAGCACTTGATGTAAACTGGACCAATAGGAATCTCTATCGTATTTGTATTGTTGTCTGAGAGGTGACCTTGGTTATTTCTTTATGCTTTATTTCTAGTGCTCACATGGTCATCTGTGTACATAGAGATTTAGAGAGAGCCAGGATGCAGAGAAACAAAAGAATGGCTGCTATGCTCAATGAGGAACTATGATTGTATGACATTTAGCCCTAGAAAGAGCACCTGCTGTCATATCTTTTGGAAATCCAATAGCTGTGTAGTTCCTAGTCTCCAGCATTTGAACTATTTATTAATGAGCTATGATTTCTTTCTTCTATATATTATATTCATCTTTTTTTCCCTCAGCATTTTTCCTCTGTTTTCCCTTTTTCTTTCTGCTCAGTTTTTCTTTTATTTCTTTCCCCTGAACTTAAACAGAGTTGAATAACTTCCTGTTATTTGGGGAAAAAAAAGTCCAAAAACCATAATTATTTTATTTCATGAAGCTCATTTAAAAGTCAGTCCCCTTAATTCATTTGAGGATTAATCATCAGTTATATCAGTGTTTACAATATTATAAATACACATGAATATTTCATGAAATATATAATTTCAAGTTTTAGTCATTTTGTTTCTCAGATGCCAAATATTAAAATGAAAAAATATATCATGGAGTCAGAACAATTAGAAGACAATTGCTAAACGAACCCTGGTAAAATTGACTTGATAAATGAAGTTTAAAAAATACCCATCAAGAAGAAATATGTGTGTCTTGCCCTTTCTCACTGGTCTGTGAAGGAAGAACGGCAGCAATTTATTTTGGGAAAACTGAAGAGATGATTTACATCCACTCTAGACCAATATCAGTCCTCAACATTCAAAGACCAGCCTGTAGTCAATAGTGCAACTGCCAACAAACTTTAAGAAAACTGAAAAAGCTCAATGTCCACAGAGAAATGATTTACTTTTATTTTTCTTAGAAGATGTTGATACTATGATTTTTATTATATATTTGATGTAATTATACTTGATGCCCTTTCATGCATACCAATGTCTGGCTTTTTCCAACGCTTTTTCCTTTTTTCTAAACAGGAATTGTGAAGCTATAACCTACTACCCAATTTCAGCTTTTGCTTTTATGGATCTGTCCCTGAGGCTGCATGACAGTTTTGCTGAAATTGAGCCAATGCATCTCAGATGATCACACACAGGGTGGTCTGTCTGCAGCTTTCACTTTCCAAACATCCGTGACTATGTGAAATTGTTTTGTGTTGTGCTAGGAGCACCTTCTGTCCAAATGCCTGTGGCTTCTCTATTTCATCTCATCCTTCAACAGCTGTTTGGGACTCTCTTCCTACAGTCATTGCCACCTTTACTCATAAGAGAAATCTCTACTGTTTGCAGATTCTTTCTTCTAATACTCCTTGTTAAGTGATTCAGCTGTAAAGCACGGGGCTTATCTTTTTCATCTTTGTATTTCCTGCATCTTGTAGATGCGCAGAGTTTTGTACAAGAAAAGGCAGAAAATAATCCTGGGTGCATTTAAATGAATTCCCCATTTTGGATATAAAAGGGAGAGCAATCACTTTTCTTTCAATCTTCCTTTCTATCCTGGTTTCTATTCTGTAAACCTCCTGGTGAGAAAAAGTGGTGATTCAGGATTCTTTGAGATTTAAAAGGCCATTTTCTTCTATGTACATCTCATAGTCACCAGGGTAATTTCTGAACAAGGTGGTAGATTGTAAACACAATCTAGGGTATATTACAAAAACACACATTAGTTATTGGAGACAGTGACAAACAACACAGGTCTAAAAGTGAGAAGAACCACATATAAATCAGACTCAGAATAAGTTGTGGTAGTTTGTCTCCTTGCATCCCATAAACATAGCATTGGTTTACCACCTTAAAATTAAAACCTCAGTAAACAAATTTCCTCTTCCTAGAGAATAGTTCTAGTATTATATACATGCATATATTTTAATGAAGATTATTTTTATAGCTTTACTTAAGACACATGAAAACTCCATTTTTCCCATTTTAAACTTTTTAACATAGACTTAGAGAAATTAGGATATACATACTTCTCAAGTAAAATTCAATGTTTGGTACTGGAATTTTCCTAGCTTCTGCTACCCATATTAGAACAACAAAAATTTGTTCTTTATAAAAGTTCAATAGAGCTTTTGTAAAAAAAAAAAAATCATTTGGGGAACTGATGACTGTATACATGCTACAGGGAATGCAATCATGGTGTTACTGCCACTTAAAACTTAAATGTTGCCTCCCAGTTTTTCAGTTTTCTTAGAAGCAGTACCCAAACATAGCAGCTTCTTAATTGTAGCTTAATCTGTTATAATGTACAGTGTTGGAGAAGAGAAGTTTCCAAAAAAATATTTTTTTTCCACACCTCAAATGATAGATACTTCTCCAATGATTGTATTCCTCTAGGTATGAAGATTGAATCATACATTTATGTAGTGAAAGGTGGGAAGTTTGCTTGAATAGTCTCCAAGAAGGAAAGCATTTATGGACAGATCTACAACCAGGCTCTCCTGAGATCAGTATCTCTTATCCTCAGGAAATTATTCAATTTCCTCATAAAATAACAGTCATTATCATTTTATAATAAATATAAAAAATAATTCATATATACACTGTGTGTATAAATTTCCAACATGTCATACATACTCAATTATGGATACCTACCAGTGATTTTTATTTTATAAAAGAGCAAATATCTAACATAAGAAGTAAGATATGTGACTGTTTAGGTAATATCTGAACAACTTTATTGATCTAGCAAATTATTTCTCTTGTTTGGTATTCATGACCTCACTCATTTGAAACATACTAATATAGTAGTCATAGGTACCATTCATTTTCTATCAATTAGTAAGTAAAGACAGTTCATAAATCTAAGCCACATAACAAAGAACTATGGAATAGAAAATTAAGTGGCAGGTATTAGGGTTGTAGCTCAGTGGCAGTGCATGTGCTAAGCATACATGAAATTATGGGTGTTAAATCCCTAAAACAATAAATAGATAGATAGATAGATAGATATCAATTCTCTTGATTTTTACAGACATGTTTGTACACCTGGAAAATGAGAGAGACATCGTGCTGGCATAAGAAAAAGTATGTCTAGAATAGATATTTGTCTTTCCATTCTGGAATAATCTAATACGAATACAAATGTACAATAAATTATTAGTATGAATTATGGCAATGTTAAAAAGTAGAAGAAGCGTATCAAATGTTTGTCAGGAATATAATAATAGAAGCACTGCAAAATTTTGGGTATACTTCAGCCACAAAGACCATGGGAGTTTCCCTGATTAAGTGAGTTTATTGATAGATTTTTTAAAAATAAAGATTACAATTAGTCCAGAAGGAAGGTAAGGTGATATGTTGGAGAGATAGCCAGCATGTATAAAATCTATGGTTACATGAAGGAAGATGTCTTTTACAAACCCAAAGATAGTGTGTACCGCTAGGCACAGAATAAGGAGAATATCAGTTTTCCTCAAAAGCAATGTAAAGGAATTTAAAGGGTTTCAGCATAATCAAGTTTTGTCAAAAGGAAAGAATAAACTAGAAATGGTAATACATATGTGTGTGTGTGTGTGTGTGTGTACATATATATGTATATATATATATATATATCATGCTAATTACATGGAGTTTGTGTATGTAAACAACGTGAAAGGCATTGGAAATGTATGTAATAAAGCAATGACAGTAGATAGGTAGATTGGATTTAAATTTTCTTTTTTCAGTTAGTTGTCGCCTACTGAATGAGTTCTAACTAATGGCATTTGAACAGAAGTGATGTGAGCAAATTCCAAAAGAACTCATAAAAGTTGTACTCTTCCAAGTTCTTCCCATTTTTACCAGGCTGAGGCATATGTAATAAATTCATAGGGAAAAGCAGAACCATGTGTCAGAACTAGACTGAAATCTCATATCATCGTATGAGAGGAAATATCTGTTCTCCAAGTACACCCAAATTTGCAATAGTTTCTGAACTAAGCATTATTTCAGTTTACTTGACCCTTACACATTAGGGGACTATTTGTTAGAATAATCTAAATACCCTCAGTAATATATGTCCAGTAAATAGAGTAGATGGGACTACGCTTTTCCTTGATAATGTGTGTTGAGGAATATAGAACTGAACAGAATGTGGTAAGGTCTCTGAAGTCAGACTACTTGGATTCATTCAGTATCTCAGCAACTTCCTAATTATTTCAATATGAGAATATTAAAAACTTATCTGCATCACCTTCACAGTCTGAAAATTGGGACTATGTAAATATTCATGTTACACAGCACTTATAAAAATATCTGAGTGCCTAATTACTAGCAACATTCTAGATATATAGTAAATATACTGTATGACATCTTTTTATTATTTATTTAAATTATTTTTAACTAATTTATTTTAATTAGGTATGTATAACAGAGAATGCATTTTGATTCATTGTACACAATTGCAGCACAAATTTTCATTTCTCTGGTTGTGCACCATATAGTGTTGCACCATCTGTGTACCTAGGGTAATGATGTCCATCTCATTCAACCATTTTTCTGCCTCCATGCCCCCTCTCCACTCCACCCTCCCACTTTGCCCCATCAATGTTCCTCCATTTTTCTCATGTTACACCTCGGCCCCCATTATGGATCAGCATCCACTTATCAGAGAGAGCATGTTTTGGCCTTTGGTTTTTTGAGTTTGGCTTACCTCATTAGCATGATATTCTCCAAATCTATTCATTTACCTGAAATGCCATAATTTTATTCTCTCTTAATGCTGAGCAATATTCCATTGTGTATATATACCACATTTTCTTCATCCATTTATCTAGTAAAGGGCATCTAGGTTGGTTCCATGGGTTACCTAATGTGAATTGAGCTGTTATAAGCATTGATGTGGCTTCATTACTATAGTATACTGATTTTAAGTCCTTTGTGTATAGACTGTGGAGTGGTGTAGCTTGGTCAAATGGTAGTTCCATTCAGAGTTTTCTAAGGAATCTCCATACTGCTTTCCAGATTGGTTGCACCAATTTGCAGTCCCATCAGTAATGTGTGAGTGTGCCTTTCCCCCAGATCCTCGCCAACTATTATTGTTGTCTGCATTCTGAATGGCATGACATGAAATCTTAGAGTAATTATAATTTGCATTTCTTCAATTACTAGAGATGTTGGACATTCTTTTCAATATATTTGTTGATCGAATGTATATATCTTCTGAGAATGTCTGTTCAGTTGCTTAACCCATTTATTGATTGGGTTATTCATTGTTTTGGTTTTAAGTTTCTTAAGTTATTCATATATCCTGGATATTAGTGCTCTATCTGATGTGAGTGTGGCAAAAATTTGCTCCTAAAAACTACGCTCATTATTCACCTCATAGCTTGTTACTTTTCCTGAGAAGAAGCATTTTAGTTTGAATCCATCCCATTTATTAATTCTTTATTTTATTTCTTGAGCTTTAGGAGTCTTGATAAGGAACATTTTATTGTCATGTTTATTAAGGTCTGGTTGATATATGAATGTGTTAGGTATTATTGTCAACATCACACTTGTGGGGAAATCCGATTGAGGGACAAAGTTTACAGTATACTCTTCAAAATCTTGAGAGTGATCTGCATTTAGATAATCAAAGACTTCAGAGTATTGGATATATGGGTCTGACACTTAAAAAGTTTGAGTGGTATGAACTTAGCATAAAGTTAGACACATTTTGGGAACATCTGATCATTAAAGGTAGGTAAATAGATGAGTGTTTAGTACTGTGGTAGAAAGTAGAGAACAGGGTTTAGAAATGATCTTGAGGAATTAGAAACTTTCATGGGAGATTAATTAGGATTAGGTTGCAAGGAGACTGAAGAAATAAACTCAAAAAATATGCAGAGCTATAGTTAAAAAAGCAATGAAAAGAATTATGTATCAAGAGAAAGGAAATGATCAATGACATTAAATTATGCTAAGAGGTCAAATAATGTGATTTGGTTAATATCTGTTCACAGACATGATTGCAACTTAATTATCAGCACTTAATATTTTCTTTCATTTTTTTTTCTCTTTAACTCAAGAATTACTCAGTTGCTTTGTATTTTATTTATTTTTAGATCTCTATAGAGCTTTATAATTTTTAGTTTTTAACTTATACTTTATTACTAGCACTGATAGTCTCCCATTGTGTCACAAAACACTATGTGGCATTGCTATTTTAGGCTGTAATGTGAAGTTTCTTTGGTATAACTTATGTTCTGATACTTGTTTAATGTTTTCAAGTTTCAAATGTGCTCAATAAATACTCTTTGTATTTGATGTAAATGCATACCTATTTATTGTAGGTAATTATTAGATTATTCAGATCTTCATTAACTTTAGTTCTTTTGTGTTCTCCAAAGTTATCATTTTGAGAAACATACCAAATCCTCCAACAATAATTTTTGTTCACTTTTCAATATACATTCAGAAATATATTTTATTGAGAAGCTCTTTCCCTTCTCATGTAAAATCCCTCTCTTTCCCAACAAAAGATCACTTTTGTTTTGAATTCTGTTCTCTTATTTAAATCTGTCCCCAGGTGGGAAGGTATGTCTAGTATATAACTCAGTTCTGAGAACATCTTTCAAATGGTTCCCTTCAGAAATGCTCCACACTACTCAGCAGGGTATTCTGTCTCTCTGTGAGTTCCCTAACCCTCCTGTCCAGCAGTTTTCTTAGGTATTTTCATCTTTGGTGTATGGGCTAGAGAAGGACCACCAAGGGCCGACTCGGTGCTGTCCTGAGTTATCATATCCTCAAGAAAGCAGGATTTAGCATTCATCCTTGTACCCTTATGCAATAATACTGGTAATTCTATTTTTCTGCCTCTCATTCATAAGAAGATAAAATATGAGGGACTTAGTGCAAGGTGAGGATAAAATCTTGCATGCCAAAAGCTGTCTCCCTTCTTTATCCAGGTATCCTAGTATATGGAACTCCCTCTCCCTACTCTGGGATACAGTTTTCCACTTTTTTTTTGAGACCAAGTCATATCTTTTTTCTTAGGATTTTTTCAAAACTTCCACCAGTATTGCAATTCTGTCAGTTTCCCTCCTACAGCATCTCTAGGGTTACAATTGAGAGAAGGAGTCAGCAGCCCACATTAGTTTGTCATCTTATTAAGAACCAGAAGTCAATTTTGATATACTGTAGAAATCTAATTCTTCAAACTGACAAAATTGATATTTAAATCAGGCTATTGTAATAATCCTCAAGCAGATTGCATTGCAGGTGTCTAAAAATCTTATAAATAACCTTTTCTAACAAGCAGTATGCTGTATATCATCCAGAATGAGAAAGTAAGTGTACGTGCTTTAAAAAGTGCACATTTTAAACTTTTACTTTGGTGAAAAATGCACACATACCAGGCTTAATACCAATGTTGGCAGGGGCTTCAGGGTACTGGAATTAGACCTTAGGGTACTGAAATTGAACTAATACTGTTTCTGATTAACTTAGTCTTATTTTCAAAACCTATAATCAATTAATAAAAAAATATAAAACAATAACAAAAGAAAATGAACATCCAAACAAACTGCTGTGATGGCAGGATTATTCTCTGAAACTATTTTTTGAAGATGTCCAGAAAACAGCAGTTTTGATGGATAATCAAAGACAAATTCAGGAAAATCTTAACCTACAGTGACAGAAGAAGGCAAAAAACCCAAAAATGCTTTCAAAAGTCTCTTTCATGAAGCATATTTATGTATAAACAGAAAATAACGAATTAGAAAGTTTAAGACCATGGCTGGGACAGATGGTATCTTATTTAAAGATAATATAGAAAGAGTAAAAGTAGTCATTTCCAAATTTGGTTTTGTATTTTTTATCAAGGTCATTTTGCAAACTAGAAAGACTAGAATAAACATTGGCAAAAAATTTGAAATCCCCAAATGTGTGAGGGAATGGTTACATAAATGAAGCCATTTCTTTGGAACAGAATGAACACCCATTCAAAGAAATCACAATAACAGTAAACAACCACACCCTTACACTTTACAATTGAATGAAGTCAATCTATAGTCTTTGGGAATCTGAAACCATCTCACAATTAAGAAGACTAATCAGGTGGAGAAACCAGCTACTTCTCATTGGGGAGGCCACATACATTAGCAGTGAGATGATGGTGGACAATATGCTACCAAATACCATAGACAGAAAAGAGTTCATTTTTAAGTCAGCTGCTAACTCAGTAAACATTCAATGAATGTCAGGCACAATTTCAATTTTATTTTTCAGGACTGCAAATAAATGGACCACTATAAATAAAATCAATGAAGTTGCTACAGTGTGCCAGACTGAGGAATAAAACTATGTCCCTGTGCTCAAATATTTCACAATATTTGAAGGCAGAAAGCAGACAAAAAAAATAAGTATTTATAATATAGTGAGTTAAATGATAGATGAGTGACATCTACATAGGATTTTTCAAGCACACAGTTTAAACATTATGTACATAGTGAAGAAATATCAAATTATTTTCAGTAAAGAGATGTTTGGTGCGGGGAAGCTGCAGTGATTGTGGAAGATGTGCTTAAATATTACTTGAAGGTCAATCTGTATGTAAAGTTTTTATTCAAGCTAGTTTTAACAAAAGGTTTACCAGAATTTTTGCATGTAATTTTTGCGTTTAAGTATGTAGTGAATTCTTAATTATTCTTGAATCAAATGACTAGATTGCAGATTTACTGTGACTGAGAAGGAGTTTGGTTCTGGTAACTACTCTGGACTCTCTTATTTTTATTCTGTGTTTTCACTTGTATGTTGATGGCTCCCAAATCAATAGGTCTAAGCCTAGATTCTACTAAATTATGGATCTTTGTATACTAATTTAGTCTATTTCCACATGTTCCCCAAGCTCAAGCTTTTCCAAATAGAGTTACCATCCTCTATAAGAGTTAGTGACTTAAATTAATTGGTCTTAGAAAGATATATATATATATATATTTTTTTTTTTAAAACCTGGCTGAAAATGTAAAACTTAGTTTGAGATCTTTTGTTTGATAATAGATGATCAATCATAAACTCTCTACAAATTCTTTTATCTTAGTCTGTTGTGTTTGTTAGAACAAAATATCCAAAATACCTGTAGTTGGGTATTTCATAGAGCAAAGAGGTTCATTTTAGCTCATGATTTTGAAGAATGAAAGCCCAAGATATGGTAGCCTCATTTTTTCAGCCTCTGATGGTGAAGGGCCTCCTGACTTTATCATAATATTAATGGATGATATCTCCATGGTGGAAGAGCATGAGAGAGACATCATATGCTAAGGCAGGAAGTGAAAGAATGTGGAGAGGCCAGACTTACTCTTTTACAACAGCCTACTTTCATAGGAACTAACCAAAGCCTGGGAGAAGTATGTCAGGTCCTTAATACCATATGACCTAATTACTTTCTACTAGACCCCACTTCTTAAAGGTATAACCACATTTCATTGCCATTATTTGGGGAATTAAGCCTCAACAGGAGTTTTCATGGGAACTTACCATATCCAAACCATAGCAATTACCCATTATTGTTTTGGGCAAGGAAATAATTCTTAATTTATTCAATTGTAAATATAGTTACACTTTCCAGACATATTTTTAATAATATAAGCATTTTATGTAACTATTTCACCAAATAAGAAAAAAAACATTTACTGCTGTCCATATAAGTAAATACATCATCATAATGCATGTGACCTATACCCAAGTAAAAGTTTGAAAGCATCTGTGCACATAGCATATCATTTACAAAAAAGTTTTTGCTTTAAAATGTAAAAAGAAAATCTCTTTGGATTCCTTAAGTAACTTTTAGAAAAAAAACATACCAGTGCAATTTTAGCATTCTAAGTTCTATTGAGGATATCCTGTCTTATGCTGCAACTTAGATAAAACTCAAAGACTTATGGTTAAGTGAAATAAGCCAGTCACACACACACACACACACACAAAAGATAAATATTGCATGATTCCACTTATACAAGATATCTAAAGCAGTCAAACTCTTAGAAACAAACAAAAAAAAATGTATGGTAGTTGCAGAGGATGGCAGGTGGACAGCAAAGGGAGTTGTAGTCAATGGTTATAGAGTCTCAGGTTTGCAAGAAGAGATCTGTGAGCACAACAAAGTGTATAACACTATTGTGCCACACATCAAACTGATTAAGATGATAGATTCTATGTGATTCATTTTTACCCCAATGAAAAGGAAATGTGAAAAAGAAAATTTTTAACAGATTTTGACATGTCAAATATATGTTCATTAGAGATAGTGAAGATAAATTCAAAAGTCAGGACATACATGTTTTCATTTTGAATCTAAATGTGTTCTAGGATCCCCAAAACACAATAAACATCTTTGTCATAACAAGACACAAGGTAGCCTAGAATCTATGGTTATATGCATTAGTCATTTTACCTGTCAAAGAATTATGACACCTTCTGCTGTTTTTGTCCCCTCACCAGTGTGTCTAAAAACTGCTTTAGATTCTGTGTTAAATCTTTTTTTTTTTTTTCCTGGTTAAAAGCTTCAAAGATTTTGTTATTTTTAACTACAGTTTTCAAAACCTGAACTTATTTAGCTTTTGACCTTTTCCCTAAACTTTGTCCTATAATTAATAATAAAATTTTAATGTTGTTTTTTTTCAAATTTTATGAAAGTTTTAATTTTCTACTGTGCAGATTTTAGAAAAAACTGTTTATTAATTTTAAAAATAAACAAAATCTTATGAAAATAATTAGTTCTCTTTTATTTTGTGGAAAAACATGCAATTGCTTTGAAATCATAAATCATAAATTATAAAGTTATGTATCATGCCTATATTGACTTAGAATATAAGCTTATTGTTTTAAATATACCAACATTTGTTTTTGGTTTTTGGCCACATGTCATAAGGTTATTAATTTGTTTCAGAAGATAGCTTAATTCGTGGCTCCTCCAATTCTAAAAATCCTCTTATAAAAGATGACCATATGCATATTATTAAATAACATAAGTATGAGTCCTGAGATAATATCATTCATAATCTAATCTTACCCAAAATTATGTTTTCAGTAATATGTAGTAAATTTCTTAATGTTTCAGTGCTACTAACATGATTTCTCTGTTGCTTCAAATTAGTCTTCACTGATGCAGATGCTGGATTGAAATCAAGTTCTGCACTATCAGAATGACTAAGTTCAATGTTATCTTCCACCCATAAAGTCATTGCTTCTTCCTTGAAACCCAGGCTCAAAGATTCAATTGCTGTATGGGAAAGTGTAAAAAGAATAGCTGCCATGTAGTGAACCACAACGTTATCCCCCATTATTTTAAAGAATGAGTTTTCTATAATATGAAAATTACATAATTATCAAATGATGATTTTATTTCATTATGACATACAAAATAGATTCTATACCTAAGATGACAGAAAAAACACAGGGGTGGGCAGGAGTTGAAAGGAGTTTCTAGAAAATGTAATGGCTAAATAAAGTTAGTATGTTAGTAATTTCTTTCCATATCTTTCTTAAAATTCTGTGGAAATTTACTCTCTTCCTTCCCACTATCATTTCCCTCTCTAGTATTTATGAGTAAAAAAAACATAAACAAAATCTCCTATTGACTACAAAGCAAGAGTTCTGTATCTCATCATGCAGGATTGAGGGAAGAACCACTTAAATCCATCCCTAAGGACAACCTCAGGTGTCTATCTGCATTAAATCTGTGTAATTACAAGAGGCCATCCATGTGATTCGTCTGAGAACAAACTATTTTGCTCCAAGACACTTTGTGTTAAAATTTTTACCAACAAAAGATCATGGCTGACAATTTATATGAAGCTATATTCATTTGTAGGGAAAAAAGAAATATAAGTTCAAGCTGACTGAAAATGACCATATATTCACTAGTGTATTCTTCTAAATGTACTGAAATCATTAGGTATGTGGTGAATGGCAGGTTCATAGTAACATGTGAAACTGCTTGACTCTATCTCAGTATCTTTTATTGTTTTTAATATACATGGTAATTATATATTTAAGAAGATAAATAAAATACATGAATGAATTAAATTCAACCAATTTTTATAAAACAAATTTGAAGTGCAAAAGCACTGCATTGACACTGCGAGCATGGGAATTACTAAGACATCAGTACTACTGTCAGAGACTCCAACAGGAGGATATCAACAACAACTCATGCATTCAATTTTATTCAACATTAAATATTGCATACTCTAGGATAAATGCCTGCTGAAAATAAGCAATAAAATTCCGTAAAAAGACAATCTATTCTAACACATGTTAGAATGTACATAAAATTTTCCTCAGAAAAATATATTTTATCTAAAATTTGAAGGATAAGGATTAATAAAAATATAATGAATGAATTTATGAGTGAAATTAACACCAGTAAGACTGGGAAATCTAATTCTTGTTCTACTGGTATTTTGCTAGTTAAAATTGCACTATCCAATTAACTTTCTGGGTCTCAGTTCATCACCTATGAAAAAGTAAATGATAGCTATCATTTTTTACTGGCCAACAATACTGTAAACATTTCTTTATCAAAAATATGGCAAAATAATTTCAAAATCTTAAAATTATATGAAGTTACTTTGGTGATATTTCAGGTGTCACCACTTCATGCCCAATTATAAATTTCCATGACCTCTACATATAATTGGTAGAGATGGCCTAAGGAAGAATGAAGGGCATGTATGACCTTACTATTGCTTTCCAGTCCTGTGGGTTTATAAATCTATTACCTTATCTAACCATCTTTGAACCAGACTGCCCTGGACTCAGTTAGATTAATTCAACCCTCCTGACAATCAATAATGATTCTGAAGTTCAGGCTTATGGCTTACTCATTATCAACTGAAGCCAGACAGTCCCTTAAAATGAAATACAATGGGATTTCATGAGGCTTTTGAAAACTAAAAGGTTATGATTGCTCATTTCTTTGTTTTTAAATTCAGCTGCTAGATCTGAAGCTTTACAAAATGGCTAAATGTCTATTTTAATCATTATATTTACTTATTTTTATTTTATGTATAATTTGAGTAAAATGGATTGGAGTGAGAAACTTGCATGGAAATTAAAGCTCTAAATGACATCCCTTCCTGTTAAACTTCATTGCTGAAACTAAATTCCACTGCTACATTAAAATGATAGCAGTCATTTCTTATTTTAACAATTTATATTGAGAATATACATTTTATATTCTTTGAAAAATATTTCTTTTTTTTGTCCAGTGCTGAATAGGAGTTCCCAGAGGTCTCCTTGAAGAAAAGTATTCAGTTTTCCTGAAACGCAATTACACGGTAGCAAGAGACACATGCATGAGCATTCAAAGGGTATAAACAAAAAGAAATGAGAGGAAATTTAGAAGCGCTAAAAATTATTAAATTGATACAAGGAATAAAGCTGATGATAAAGTTTCAGATACAAAGAGTATTAATAATCAAATTTTGTACTAAAAATAAATATCCATGTTGTCAAACTCATAATGATATTAATTTAAATGATTTGCATCAATGTGTTGAGAAACTTCTAATCTTACAAATGTACAGTGTGGAGTGTTAAATTGTTTTAGAAGTAATATCTAAGACAAATGTTTTGTTTTACTTTTACACTATAATATTCTGCAGGACCTGTGTTTCCTATTATCTGACTGCTGAAAGTAGAATGATAGGACTAAAATTTGATTGTGAAAATTGCAGAGAAAGTAATACACACTATTACAGGCAATTATCTTGGGGTCTCTTAGTTCTCCAGATTCCATATTTATTGAAAATGTGTTTTTTTTCCTGGCTTCATTCTTCACAACTCACCTTCAACCTTTAAGCAGTGTTTTCTCAAATTATGGAGTGATGGACAGAGATGGATTTACCTTATGAGCTATGGCAGGTACACCTAAGCCCAGTCTGGCCATAAAGCCAAAGGTATATAAAAGGTTTTATTCTCTTCCTCTTCCAAAGGAATAAAAACTTGTTCACTAGTCTTCATATATTTTTCTATTGTGAACAATAGGTATTTTACTTTGTGGTAATGCAAATAATTCTAAACCCTAATGATTTAATGAGATAAAGATTTAGTAATAAACTACAAGAAAATATTAAAGGAAATAGTCTGAAATCTTTGAATAAAACATGAAAACAAGTCAGAAGTTATGAAGGGAAATATCTCATAGAAGTAAGGAAAATTTGGGAATAAACAGAGTCAATCAAGAGTAATTGCCTAATAACCAAATGTGTTAACAGCAGGTCTCAGGCAGGAGGTCTAGAAAAGAAATGAATTCAAAAGTTTCTCAACACAAACCAAGGAGCTGCCAGCACACAACTATCAAATGTCTAAGGAAGAAATTGAAAGGACTAATATTGAAATGGAATTTGGGAATTTTTCAGAAAGGGGGAAAAATGTCTACAGGGAAGTTTGTTTGATTCTGGAGTATTTATGAGCATCTGGAGAACAAATTAAGAGCTGAAACTATTCTGCATATTAGTCATTTTCGTGCTGATTTCCTGAGATCTCTCCAATTACATAAAATAGATCTTATAAAATACAGGGAATGTCTGAATATAGAATGTTTGGGGTGAGTCACTAGTAGAGAGCAATCAATAAAGAGAAGTCACTCCCTAAAACCCCAGTCTATACATAGAGTTCTCTGTAATATACATAGTGTTACATTAGAAGTGACCAGGTTAAAACACATAAGATAATTTAGTTTAATATTGTTCCTGGCATTTCAGCAAAGAGCTTTATAAAAATTTACAAGTGGGACAAGACCAAGAAGAAACGATTTACATTCTTGTACATTTATATGCTATCGTCTGTGCTTGATCTACCTCCATATGCTGTATATATGTGTGTGTATGTGCATGTGTGTGCATGTGCATGTGTGTGCATGTGTGTGTTAACCATTCTTCTGAGTGTGTTGTAAGCATAGTTACAAAAGAAAAATAAGAAGCTCAATTCTCTCAGTTATATTAGAGGTAGATATTTCTCCAGCTTATTTTTCTTACAACATGTAAATTAGAAATTTATTAAATGTAAGGCCTTCTCTTTCTTATTGGAATTTACATAAATCTCTAAATGCTAACTCTCTTCCAAGAGAAATCTCATGCCAGCTTTAGAACCTATGAATAGTTTCTCCAGGATCTGGGGACTCTTTCTGAAATGTGATCATGAAGAAAGATAGCAGGGTCCCTATTTCCCATTTCTTTTGTTAGGGAGGAAGAAATCTAACAGGGAGAGAAAAGGTGGGTTTCTGCAAGTTGAAAAATACTTACTATGATAAAAATTAATTTTCTTTTGAATAAGGCCAAGAGGAAGCATAGATGGCTACCCCAATTCCTAGGTGATTCAAGAAAGAATCTGTTTGTGAAAACTGTGCTGTGAAGATCTTTCTTGAGGACTAATTATGGTTAGCTTCAAGACATACAAGTAATGGATTGTATTTGTCTGTCTATATAATTGTCCATACTGATCTATAGTTTTGCATTCTGAGATCTGGATTCTGAAAATAATAAGTCAAAAAGTTCAGAAGTAAATAAATATTAAACAACTTTTATTTCAGTATATTTCTGTAATTCTTCTATTTTATTATTGTTACTTTATTTCTGTGCCTAATATATAACTTAAACTTTACCACAGTTTTACTCATGTAGGAAAGAATATAGCATACATGGCTTCAGTACTGTGTGTTGCTTCAAGCAAACACTGGGGTTCTTGATATGTATTTGCAGTAGACAAGTAGTAATTATGGTACAAAAGTTAAGAGTCGGGCTGGGGATGTGGCTCAAGTGGTGGCGCGCTCGCCTGGCATGCTTGCGGCCCGGGTTCGATTCTCAGCACCACGTACAAAGATGTTGTGTCCGCCGATAACTAAAAAATAAATATTAAAAAATTCTCTCTCTCTCTCTCTCTCTCTCTCTCTCTCTCTCTAAAAAAAAAAAAAAAAAAAAAAAAAAAAAGTTAAGAGTCATGTTGGTTTCTGCAAAGTCTTAGTAGATTGCTAGTGATGTGGTTGTAGTTATAGTATGTTTTTTTATGTTGTTGTTGTTGTTGTTTGTTTGTTTAATTTATTTAAGAAAAAATATTTCCTTTTGTCTTATAAGCACTTTCTTCTTTCTTGAACTTTTATAGAGTTACTTTCCTCATAATTTCATTAGATTACATTTAGAAATCATGAAGAAGAAATGAGATTTCAGGCAGTTTCTATCTGCAAACAATGCTAACTTAGAGGGAAAATCTCTTTTAAAAATGCATGACTGCTGGACAGCAAATCTTTTCCTGTCTAATTTTTCATAGATCAAGTTTTTCATTTTTCATTTTCATTCCCCTCTAGGAAAATGAAGAGTAGATATTGGGGAGTTTGGTCAATGTAGTACTAAAGATGCCAAAACTTTAAAAGTATGTGGAATAGAAACTAAATCCAAATCAAAAAGTTAGATTAGTTTATAGCTAGTTTAGGGTAGAAGAGAATGATTTTTTTAAAAAGTGGTAACTCCTGACTATCTACATAGTAGTGGCTTATCTTATGGTGTCAATCTACTTGGAAATGTAGAGTTGGGTGGGTGCCCTGATGCATACTTGTAGAGCAGGCACACTCTATTTCAGTTTCTGTACATATGGAGTCTTAAGGGGGATGTTAAAGGAGATGAACATAAGTGAGTTAAGCCATTTATACTCCCAAAGCCACCCTGTAGCTGGCTTAGTGTACAATATAAGAATAATCTGGCAAGAACATGTTTAAATATTCATACTTCAACAGAGAGGTAGTCGGGGAGAGTGCCCCCTTATCAGACCTGCAGGAAAAGGGCAAACCAGACTTGCTTTTCTAATGTTGTGCCACAAATTAACACAACTCAACACAATATATTATCTTTAAAATGATGATAGTGTTCCACATTTGGAGACTGAATATTCAGGAAGCAACAGCTGTTCCTAAGAAGAGTGTGAAGAAATTTCAATGTAAAGGTGTTAAGCAACCTATATGATTGACAATGAATGAATACAATAAAACACCCAAATTGTGTATGGAATCAATAATAAAACATCTATAAACCAATCAACACTAAGTAGTATGTTTGCCTAGAAAAAATTCTGCATGTAATTTTGTTAAAATCTCTGCTGGCTCTTGTACCATTGTGCATGACTTGATTGACTTTAGAAAGCAGCAGTGGAGGATGATTAATGGTGATATAATATTTTAAAATCCTGAAACTATAGAATAATTATTTATAAACAATATTTTAAGAAAATTATTAAACATATTTGAAGCACAAACATAGACACATTCACATGCATATATATATGCATACAAATATATACATGAAAACAAAAATTGTCCTTCTACTATACAGGAATAATCACTATTATTTATATATATTTTTTATGATATAGACATTCTTACAATAAAAATCGTTTTGAATTGTTTTTCTTTTAGCAATATTTTAGGAATTAACAAATATTCTCCTTCAAAAACTTTAGTCTCTGAGTACTATACATTCATGTAGATTTAATATTCACTATAATTTTACCAATTATTGCCCAATTTACATTTACATTAAGATTAGTAGTTTAATAGGAAGAAGGAAGGAAGGAAGGAAGGAAAAAAAAAGAGGAATGAGGGAACAGAGAAGGAAGGAAGAAAAAAGGAAAGATTAAAAGAAAGAAAGAAGAAAGGAGATATTTGTTTGAAGTAAGATAAATATGATAATATGTGGAAACCTACCCTACTCATTCTTTTTTGACTCTTTTAGTCTCTGAGAGAGGTTTTTGAGGAAAAGAAGAACCATTAGCACAAAGCTATGCAAGGGTGAGAATGTGACAATAAACTATAAGGGTCACATGAGGCTCGGTTCAGTGGGATACTGCAGAGAAAATGAGTGAAAAGATGAAGATAAAATATTGGGATGTAGCTGTGATGGAAAGAAAAAAGTCCAGTTGTGATTAAATGTGAAACAATCTTGAGAGGTTTTGTGTGATTTGAGAGTAGTATGAGATTGTAGGTTTTGGAATATCTTTGATTTTACACTTAAAATGTGATGTTGATCTGATAATGGAAGTGTAGAATTGAGTCTCACATATTTATTTTTTAAAGCACCAATTTACATTCTTTGTTTTGATTTTTAGGTGCAGATTGACACAAGACTTTTATTTTATTCATTTATTTTTATGTGGTGCTGAGGATCAAACCCAGTGCCTTAGTCATGCTAGGCACATGCTTTATCACTGAGCTAAAAACCACAGTCCTGGCATCATAAATTTACTAATATTGCATATGAATATCTTTGTAATTATATTTACCTATGGTTTTATTTTTACTTTTTAAGAAATCTTTTTAAGTTTCTAATGGATTAAGGTTAAAGTTAAGTCACATTTAAAATGAACATAATAACACATTTAGGGAGAAAGAAATTGAAAAAAAAAAACTGGTAAATCAATAGTTTCCTAAGATGGATAAATGTTTTCTTATTCAATAGTATGGATATGGGCAGTTTTTATTATGATTGGTTGTTTCTAAGATTGCAATCATTTTTTAAAAAAATCAGTCATCTTTTCAATCTTTCCATAAGTTAAGCTCAGATGAATGAATTATTCAATTTGCTTATGAAATAATTATTTTATTGATTTAGTCACCATGCAGTTTTCACCTATATCATTTATCCTTGGCAGTATCCAACACAGCAGGGCATTGAGGAACAGAAGTTGCTGACTGAATCACAGTGTCTAAGCCATATAGGAAGAGAAGACAAATCTGCTTTTTATTTGAACATAGATTATAACAAGTTATCCTAGGTTTCTAAGCAGGAAGGGTGAATATGTAGGTATAGCGATACCAGAGTTCAAACTGTACTACAAAACAATAGTAACAAAAACAGCATGGAACTGGTACCAAAAGTGGCAGGTGGATCAATGGTACAGAATAGAGGACAGAGAAACCAATCCACAAAATTACAACTTTCTTATATTTGATAAAGTGGCTAAAAACATGCAATGGAGGAAGGATAGCATCTTCAACAAATGGTGCTGGGAAAATTGGAAATCCATATGCAACAAAATGAAACTGAATCCCTTTCTCTCGCCATGCACAAAAGTTAACTCAAATTGGATCAAAGAGCTTGATATCAAATCAGAGACCCTGCACCTGATAGAAGAAAAAGTTGGCTCTGATCTACATATTGTGGGGTCGGGCTCCAAATTCCTTAATAGGATGCCCATAGCCCAAGAGTTAATAACAAGAATAAACAAATGGGACTTACTTAAACTAAAAAGTTTTTTTCTCAGCAAGAGAAACAATAAGAGAAGTAAATAGGGAGCCTACATCCTGGGAACAAATCTTTACTCCTCACACTTCAGATAGAGCCCTAATTTCCAGAATATACAAAGAACTCAAAAAATTAAACAATAAGATAACAAATAACCCAATCAACAAATGGGCCAAGGACCTGAACAGACACTTCTCAGAGGAGGACATACAATCAATCAATAAGTACGTGAAAAAATGCTCACCATCTCTAGCAGTCAGAGAAATGCAAATCAAAACCACCCTAAGATACCATCTCACTCCAGTAAGATTGGCAGCCATTATGAAGTCAAACAACAATAAGTGCTGGCAAGGATGTGGGGAAAAGGGTACACTTGTACATTGCTGGTGGGACTGCAAATTGGTGTGGCCAATATGGAAAGCAGTATGGAGATTCCTGGGAAAGCTGGGAATGGAACCACCATTTGACCCAGCTATTGCCCTCCTCAGACTATTCCCTGAGGACCTTAAAAGAGCATACTATAGGGATACTGCCACATCAATGATCATAGCAGCACAATTTGCAATAGCTAGACTGTGGAACCAACCTAGATGCCCTTCAATAGATGAATGGATAAAAAAAATGTGGCATCTATACACAATGGAGTATTACTCTGCACTAAAAAATGACAAAATCATGGAATTTGCAGGGAAATGGATGGCATTAGAGCAGATTATGCTAAGTGAAGCTAGCCAATCCTTAAAAAACAAATGCCAAATGTCTTCTTTGATATAAGGAGAGCAACTAAGAACTGAGCAGGGGGGAAGAGCATGAGGAAAAGATTAACATTAAACTGAGATGAGTGGTGGGAGGGAAAGGGAGAGAGAAGGGAAATCGCATGGAAATGGAAGGAAACCCTCATCGTTATACGAAATCACATATAAGAGGTTGTGAGGGGAAATGGGGGGGGAGGGAGAGAACTGAACAACAACAGATGAGGTAGAGAGGGAAGATGGGAGGGGAGGGGAGGGGGCGTAGTAGGGGATAGGAAAGGCAGCAGAATACAACAGTCACTAAAATGGCATTATGTAAACATTGTGAATGTGTAACTGATGTGATTCTGCAATTTGTATTTGGGGTAAAAATGGAAGTTCATAACTCACTTGAATCAAATGTATGAAAGATGAAAAAAAATAAAAGAAAACTAAGTACAAGTTATATAAAGAACCTACCATCTCTCTGGACAATTTCAGAATTGTCAAATCTGAGAGTTAATTTAAGCCTTTGAAATAGGTGAAAGGGTGAGAGTGGGTGGAAAAATTCCTATTTTTTAATTTCACTGACGGACTGCTTCCAAAGTTGAAATTGACACATCTGTCAATTTTTATGTAGGGCATCATTCTACAGCTGTCAGTGAACTTCAGCGGGAGCCAATGAGGCCCATGCAGGGAACCTGATAGAAAAGAAGTACAAATAGTATTTCATTAGTCAGCAAAAGGGTCATAGGATATGCTGTTCCTGTTTGTTGATTTGAGTCATATAATACCATAAATCTCAGTCTGAATGTCAATAAGTGTTTAGAGTAGCTTAAACTGAAAGCTTTCATTGTTATACACCAACACTTTTAATTATTCAGTAAATGGTATGGTCCTCCACTTATATTTCTTTTACTAAGGAAGATGTGGTTCCTTAGTAAGTTTTGCTTTCCATCCCTGGCCCCATAGCTTCTGACTGATGTGGGGATGCAAAAACTTGTCATTGGTACCTCAGCTGGGATAATTAGAACCCATCAGCTCAAATCCCAGAAGAGGGGCTGAAGCATTCTTTGCAATGACATTGCATAGAATGTCCAAACCCATCCTGTTTACCTCTGATCATCAGTTTTATAGGTCAACATGGCTATACTATGGCCCCCAATTATTTAATCAAACACTAAGTGTTGATGAGAAGATATATTTTTAGATATGAGTCCACAAGTAGTTGACTTAAGTGAGGGACAACCTAAGATAGTTTGACCCAGTATCATTCAATTAGTTGAAAGGTATTCAGAGCAGAACTGATAAAAATGGAATTCATCCTATGGACCAGAGAAATCACAGCTTCAAACTGTGCCTGTGGTTTGAGCCTGCTTTTTCTTACAGCATCCCCTGTGGACTTCGGGTTTCATAAAGACGACCCCATTATGGTTTATGAAAATTTATTGCAACAAATTTCTTAATATAGCTCTCCAACATATTTTGTTTCTCTGGTTGAACCCTGATGAATATTCTCCCTTATTTCCTTACAAACATATTTCTCTAGAGCTCTTCCAATACATCAATTGTTCACAATGAGAGTGAATAATGGTAAATCAGTGAATTTTAATTATTGGATTTTCTTCATTTCTCTCCAATTCAATCAACGTATTGTTTGTGCCATCAAGTTCTATCAATGTGAATTATTGAGCCATTTGATTTCAGGGTTGCCTCTGAGTAAAAGTGTAGTTAGTTCAGTTCATTTTGGGAATGCTTTTTTTTTTTTAATGTAACTTGCACCCTTTTGGGGAGTTCTAACCAAGTACAGAGAAGCAGCACTTAATATTTACTAAATAAATGAAGAATGAATAAATAGTGAACAGGTGGCATAATCTACAGAATCTCCAGTCCCAGGTCTTTCTCAGTCCTTTGGTTTCTGTTTTCTTTTGTTTTTAATCTTTGCAGCCATCACTTATTCACCTAACAAAGAGCAAGTTATCTTTTTTTTTTTTTAAATCAGTACTATGACTTTTGACCTTTGACTCTTCTCAGATACTCCATATAATTAAGCACACCTGGGTTTCTCTGAAGTTTTATCATAACACTACAGAAACAAATGTGAACTGTCTTTGCAACAGTAGACAGAAGATTACTGGAGTTAAATGTGCTTTCTCTCCTTTAATTCTTCTCTTCTTCCTTTGTCTATTTATCCCATCTCTGTCAAGGTCAGAATTATTTGTCTTGCTCTTATCTTATGTGCTGCTTCCTATCACTCACAAATCTTGGCCTCAGATCTCTGATGTTGTCTCCCTATTCTCATCCCTCTCACTCATCAATCTCTTATCTCAGACATTTCTCTACTGTCTCCCCCCCTGAACTTCCCTTTCTTTTTTATTGTAGCATTTAATTTCATCACAGCATGAGTAGCTAAGAGAATGGACCGTGTCCAGATTGCCTGGGCTCAAATCTTAGCTGTGCATTAAACAGATGTGTGACCTAAGGCAAGATACCTAACTTTAATTTTCTTCATCTATGAAATGAGGATTAAAATATCATTTTAAAATGGGAAATTATAAGAAGAAATTTATTATGGTCTGTAAAATTCATACAAGAGGGCCTGGTACATAATAATTAAAATACTGTATTTCAAAGATAAATATTAGCACTGTTTATTTGTATATTCTCCAACTCCCACTTATTCCTGTCTTCTTTCTCTCTTGTTCTCTCCCTCCTCCCTTTTCTTCTCTCTCCTGATTCTCCTTGAAATGATTCTATTTCTATTCTTATAATTTAAGAGCCCAGGAAGTTGTTCTGTGAATAAGGTCCTTAATTGGACCCATCACCAGTCACAGAGGGAACTATTGGATTTGAATAGGTTATCTGATTTCATTAGCTCTCTCTACTTAAAGAATGAAATATTATATTTAATACTCTGATTTTTGCTTATTGTGAGAAAAAAGTTTTAACTCTTGGACCTCAAGAATGTGTCTTCCTTTTCATGAGACAGTGGGTTCTTTTATTATTTCTATGATTAAAATTAATCATCTTAGGGGCTGGGTTTGTGGCTCAGCAGTAGAGTGCTCGCCAAGCACGGGCGGGACCCGGGTTCAATCCTCATCACCACATACAAATAAAGGCATTGTGTTGTGTCCATCTACACCTCAAAAATAAATAAACAAATATTTTTTAAAAATTAATCATCTTAGATTATCTCTGTGGTTATATATCACTTTATGATAAGGATATATGAGAAGTGTCATTAGGGGTTCTATCATTGCTTGAACATCATACTTTACACAAATCTAGGTGGTATAGCTTATAGCTCTGCCCAGTTTGCACCAGCAGATTGCTTTGATTTACTCTGCCACATTGCTCTTGCCAGATTTTTATGGTAATTTTCCTGTACAATCAGCTTATGTAGTTTCCAAAAAGTCTTCAGCTGCCTTCATGTCAAGCACTCTCAGACTCACCATTCACTTTGATATTATGTAATGAATAATGATTCTTAAATTCTTTAAACTATCAAGAGCTGGCAGAAAATTCAACTTCACATTCCAGTCCAGCAGCTTTTTCAATATCACCAACAAATTTTTTGCTTTGGCCACTGAGCTGAGAGGGGAATATAGTTTTATGTCTGGTTTTTAGTCCATTAGATGATTCTTCATATCTGATAAAAGCCCTTTTTACATTTTGTCTTGCTGTCTTCAAGGAAGCTGATTCCTCTGTTAGGATCTTATGGTATTTTTTATTAATATCCATTCATTGTACATATTAGTGGAGTTCAGTGTGGCTATTCTACATATGCATACCTTGATTCCTATCACCTTGCTCTTGTTCTTCAAGACTGCACCTATGATGGAATGCTGCTTTCCTGACCAAAAAACAACAAACACCAATGATTTACCACCTATATAGAGCCCATCACTTCCAATTTCCAGGTCAATCACTTACGTGGGCTCTTACTGGCAACATTAGCAGTGGATTATGCATCTTTAGGGATCATGATGAACAAACCAATGAGATTAAATTAAGCACAGGAAGAAATGATCCAATCAAGAGACTGGATACTCTAGAGGTATACGACTGCTACTAATGTAATATGGCACTTCATTTTACAGTAAGTTATTTATAAAAAGAAGATGGAGTACACTCTAAAATAGTGACTTAGATATGGTAGAGTAAATATATAAGCCAGTAATAGAATCACATATTATCATTATAAAATCCTATCTACTGTAAGTAATGATCCATGCGTGCTACATTGGTTTATACCAGTATCTCTGCAAACCAGTGTGCTAGAACATTATGATGACTACAATGATACTAGGTGATAGGAAGTTATCAGCTCTATTGTAATTTTATGTGACTACCATTGTATATGTATTTTTTTTTGTACCAGGGATTGAAATCAGGGGCACTCAACCACTGAGACACATCCCCAGCCCTATTTTGTATTTTATTTATAGATAGGGTCTCACTGAGTTGCTTAACACTTCACTTTTGCTGAGGCTGGCTTTGGACTCACAATCTTCTTGTCTCAGCCTCCCCAGACATTAGGATTACAAGTGTGTGCCACCACCCCTGGGTATATGTGATTGTTTTTCACTGATCAAAATGTTGTTATATGGCAGATGACTGAATTTATCATTTAAAAAATATTTTTTAGTTGTAGAGGGACACAACATCTTTATTTCATTTATATATTTTTATGTGATACTGAGGATTGAACCTAGTACCTCACATGTGCTAAGCAAGCGCTCTACCACTGAGGTACAACCCTGTATTTATCTTTTATCCTATATCAAACCACCTGTTTCCTCTGTTGTGGAGTTTATCCTGCCATATACTTTCTAGAGTTTCTAAGAAATCTTCATAAACTATTTATAAATTTTGTAAATGCTATAACTGAGGCTTCCTTTTTATCCCATTACAGCCCTTATCAGATCCAAGTGTCATTCTAAGGCAGGCAGTGGCATCAAAAACTGAATTGGTAATAGACTTGCAAGTAATGATGACCTTGTTGTACATGGACCAGATGTAATTGAGATTAATAGTGACTTGGGGATCATGCATGAAAAATCAGGTCTACATGCTACTCTTATGTTGGACACATTTTTATGACTAGGGTGGAGGAGTAATAAGTACCACTGAGCTTTGATGTTGAAAGAAACTATTTTTTATTATTGTAGTTATTCCATAAAAGCTTATGAAAAACATGTTTTCTCAACAGTATAGATTTTTCAGGAAGATTTAACCTCTAATAAAAATGATGAACCTATAAAACTCCTACTTCCTATTAGAAAAGATATTAATATGTTTTAAGTGGAAACCTTATATTGTAAGAAAAGGAGACAGATTTTTTCTCACAAGAAAGATTAAATTGAAAAGAAATGTATTTACTAAAAATAAGTATTTTTTAAAATAATTAACATTTTTCTTATAATTCCATGCTGCATTTCTGTTTTCATTTATAATTATGCATGCTTAAAATGTTTTACTTTTTGTGTAAGTTGACATAAGTGAGATGACAAAAGTTAGAAGACCAACTGTAACAGAAGCTTTGCATTAGCTATAAACTATTCCCCATTTTAAGATCTTACAGTTATAACATTTTCAAATCAAATTGTTGTGCTTAATTGACTTCTCACCTTTTGTAATTTACATTTGCTTATTCAGTCTTGATATATTTATCTATAACCACTAAACATCTATGATTATTCCTTCACCACACAAATTTCTCATATACATTTGAGAGTTCAAAAGAAAATGGCAAGTATTAGGAAAAGAATCTAGACTTTCATACATATTTTAAAAAACTCAAACACTGGCATAATACAATCTTTCTTGGGTTTTATATCGTTAGCAACCTCATCTGTAACCTTTAAAACTCAGTTAGGAAGTGATAGCACATGGCAGTTCAGTATATCATCAGCGAGCATGCCATGCATAACCCCTCAATGGAATGTTCCATAAATGTTCTTAATGTCTTTAAACAAAAATTTGGTTGGCATAAAACAAACTGAAATAAAAGCCTCAGGCAAAATGTTCATGCTTTACTCACATCTCATAGATGTGAGAAATAAGCACTAATATTTGTTTATGACAGTCCCTAGGAAAACTTTACATTACATATGAAATAAAAAAGTAGAAACAACAGGAACCTAAGTTAAAGGACTTTCGACCTAATAACCATATTATATTTTTAATGTTAATTTCTGCCAGACCTTTACTGCCACATCTAACTACAGGAATGTTTGGTGAGTAGAATAAAAGAAAATATATGAATATAACATAGCTATAATACCTGATATTAATACAATTAATAAACATATACCTTAAAATAAGAACATTTAAATTGGTTATATAATCAGAATCAGAACAGTGAGCATTTTCCTTTAAATTTACTACTTCTTTACTTACTTTTTGTCTTTTTTCTTGTACTTAAGTTTATCTGTACTTTCATCTTCTCTCTTCTTTATACGTTTCCACAAAAGCCACAAGCAATAACATTATAAGGAATTCATATTTGGTAACTTGATAATTAATATTTATTTCCTATAATAATATTTAGCATCACTGATACCATGAATGAGAAAACTATGTAGGCAGAATTTTACTTAATTCTAACAACTCTTTTAGTTGTAATGTTAAAATAATTCTTCAGTTTGGCTATTTGTTAAATTTCCTTATGCAAATTTCTGAAAAGAAACCCTTACATTTTCTTCAAACATATTTATTAAATTTACCACTATAAAATAACTTCTGTCCTGCATTTACCCATTGTAAAATACTTGGAATGATATACCAATGATAGGAATTTGTTTGTATAATAACTACAAATAAGAAGGCATACACTCCAGATGATAAGCTATAAGCATGAGTATGTATAACTTACTGCTGGGTGATAGATGCCATCTATTTTAACAAAATTAATTAATTTTGTTATCCAAGAATCTGAACAATTTTATAAGTAAGGCACATCTCCCTGGGGTGACTTCATAAAGAATTTAGTTTCATTTATTCAAGTCCATATGTTGTATTTGACACTTTTTCTTTGTGTCATATAATGAAATAGCACCCACCATAAAGAATCATAAATATCAGTCTGAAATGACAGAGCTAAAATGATATGTAAAAATTGCAAAAACACAGATCACCTGTTTGTCATGTAGTTCAGAGGCTTCATTTTCTTATTGAAAAAGGGAAACATAAAGCTAGAAAGGTTGTTTTATTTTGGTGTCTTTTGTAGGTCATCCTTACAAATTCCAGATCCTCCTCTCTCTTTGCTTTAAACTGTCAGACATCCCACTGAGCCTTCTTCTGGATGCCTCATTGAAAGCCTCTCCAAGTGTTTCTGAGTGATGTGAAATCCATGAGGTGAAGAAACATAAATTACTCCTTTTTACTTGAAGAATTGCATATCTTGCAAGGTTCAGAGGCAAATGTGTTTTCCAATAAATAAAAAATGAGAAATGACAGAAAAATGTATCATTTAATTCAATAAAAATTAATTCATCACCTGATATGAGCAAAACACTACTATAAATGACCACTTCATCTTTGCAGGAGAGTTTTTCTAATCAAAGAAAAGGAAACAAACAAAAAACATGATCCCATGTCTAGCAATAAAGAGTTAATAATGGCTCATAATAAGTGTTAAACTGAACTGAACAAAGAATAATGGAGATAAGAGTTTTAAAAACATCTAAAGGATATACAATCCCTTAATTTCACATCTGTGTAAAAATAATAGGAGAAAGAATAATATTGTGATAGAACAATTGATAATTTTATAATAGCACTAACCAAATATTGAACATTAAACCATTACAAATGGTGATAATCAATGCAAAAATGTACATCATTACAAAAATCTATTAAAATGACTATTGATTATATTCATATTGAGTCACATCAGCAAACATGTACTGAGAAATCAACAACAGTTTGATATTTGAAGTATGAACTTTAGTCTTAAGATTGAACAATTTAAATAGAAACAACTGAATCAATTCACCTGTATAAACTTGCTTTGTAGTAAATGTGAAAACTATTGGTATTATTCTCATGTCCATTACACAGAATGTTATTAAAAATTTGGAGTGTTAAGTGGAAAACAGTCTTTGATGCTTTAAATGGATTTACCCCTTTACATTGAATGTAGACAAATGAAAAAGGTGTTTTCATTTTGTTGTTGATATTGTTGTTTAGATCAACAACAGAAAAAAGAACAGCTTAGAGCCTAATTTTCAACTTTTTTTTCTTAGAGGCACTAAGTAAAAGGAAAGGATAACAGCTTTGCAGTCAGTCAGTCAGTCATACAGTATGTTCCAAAATTAGCCAATTGACTAAGTCTGAGGCCTGGATCAAATTACCAGACTTCTTGCCTTCATAGCACAAGGTTAATATTCTATGAAGCATTCAATGATTTGGTTTGGTGTTCAAGTGACAAATAACACCGCTTTTATCTTACCTTTCTGAAGAACCAGCTATAGCAAAGGATCCAAAAAGGTGGAGAACAAAAGATGTTCAACCATATAATAAATAATAGCATTAATGATTACTACCTTATACCGCAGGTACTTTGTTTACTGCCTTCTAATTGCTTTTTATATATTAGGAAATTTAAAAAGGCCCCCGTCCTATTAATATTAAACCTGCCAAGTTTGTCCATAAAACAAAGATATGATCTGTGGATTGCTGAGATTTGGCACTTCAGTTCACTGTTATAACTCCTTCCTTGTTCCACAAATTGAATTCCTAATTATTCACCTTACCATGGAAAGAATCAGACCACTGTAGCACTCTTTCATGTTGATAGGACACTCATTCACACCTGTGGGGAAAAGTAGGCCAATTATTGGGGTTTGTTGATCTATATGAAATGAGTTTTTTTCTTTTCTCTATCTCTCCTCTCAGAGAATGATATTTTCTCATACAGAGCTATATGATGTATGGAGAGGAGACAGAGAGGCCTGATTTATTCCTCCCAACATTTGTCCTTTCTTTGGAAATATGAGCAAAGAAGTATAAATATTCCACACAAGGAGTAGTTACTCAATAAATTAAACTTAATAATTGGGATCAATCCATAAATATTTCAGGGTACTTTAATTTCCAGATTTTTAAAACTTTTAGATAATACTTCCCCTTATATAATTACAAAATAGTTCTTGAAAATTCTCTGAAAAGATTAAACACCTTTTATGAAATGATGGTATGTGTAAGAATTAATTAAATTCTTAGAAACTGCTTATTTCACAGGTTTTTAAATATTTGAAGGAGATAAAATATACATTAAAAAATAAGAAAGCTGTTAAAAATGTATTATTATCTGTTTTTAATACTTTTTTTTTCACAAATCAAGTTAGTTAGGAATGAGTATCTGTTTGTGTTCAACATAATCTAATATAATCTATGTGTGTATCAAACCTTCTCTAAATTTTAGTCTAAGGACTACCCTGCAACACTCAGTTTACCTAGAGGATAAAATTATAATCATGATCAGAGTTGGAAAAGTTTTTATTATGGATTCAAACATACATGTTTTATTCTGTTCTGTCATGACTTTATGAAAAAATCTGTATGTTTAATTTCAAAATACTTCATTTACAATCTTAGAAATTTAATTTTTATTATTGTAAATGTTCTTAATAGAACTAGTAGTAACCACAGACTGTTAAATCAGAAACTGTATTGTACGGTGTTAAAGCAGAAGACATTGCTTATTTGCATACAAATTTGTACACCCTAAATGTTTATTCACTTTTCCCCATAGAAATCTGGATTAACTTTTCATTGAGTAAAGTATCTTATACTTTATATTATCAAAGTAATTTTATTATGCTTCATTAGTTTAAACAATAGTATGAGTATTAATACTAATTGTAAATATATTTAAATGACATTATTAATCCATAAGGTAATTTAAATATTTTTATAATATTCTAGCTTCAGAACTGTTTTAGTCTATTAAAATAATAACTTAAAATAATAGCATTGTTTGCTGATCCTCAGGTAAATATAAAATGTAGTAAAATGTGGTACTTTCAGAATTGGTCTACTATTCCACTTTTAATATGACCTAAAAGGACATCTATTTGTTCAAAAAATAACTCACTTTCTGGGAGACAAGAGTGCCAAAATATATGCAATTTAAACATGTTTCATTGCTACAAGAAGAAATCATGTGATAGAATCTCCTCTCATCTGTAATGAGTGATTATTCCATATGCTATGGATAATTTATTACCTTCAATTTACAGTACTATCTTTCTTTGTGTTGATTACAGCAGAATGTTTTAGCTGTGTGACTTAACTCTAAAGAGGAAGTTTAATCAACATAGAGATAAGTAAATATAAAATTAATATTAAATTATTAATATTATTTTTAAAAAATCCTACTCACATTATAATTAATATTATTTATGTTCTAACTAACTTTAAAATTTCTTTATATGAGTTCCAATAGATTGTAATGTAAAGCAGGGTTACTACTTCCTAGAGTTGAAGAAAAGTTGATACTGTTATATCTTGATCTCCAAAATTTCATTTGAATTATAGCTCAAAATATTTCCATGGTGTAGTTGGCTGACCACTGAAAGTGTGGTCAGCCAAGAATTGCTTCATTTTAGAGTCTGTTAGAAATGCAAAATTTCAGGCCATACTGCAGAAAAACGTAATCAGAAATTGCATTTTAGCAATATCTACAGTTGTTTCACATGCACATGAAAGATTTGGAAACACCACATTAAGTAATGTTTGCAATTTTTTTGCTTTAGTTTTTTATCTAAGGGATGTAAGAAATATGCTATCATGAAATTTACTTAAAACTGTCTGTAATTTTATAAATATTTGTTATTTTTAATAGGTAGTTCTGATATCATATTTATAAAATAGACATCATTCTTGCTATCAAAGACTTTACTCTCTGGCAATGGGAAAAATAAATCACTGACTTTGGACTTGAGGTTCAGAGAAAAGGCTCTGAAAGCAGAACTCAGGCAGTTGAAAATAGATCTTATGTATCAGTTTGAAAAGAAATGGAATCAAATATTATTTGGAGAAACTTTTATTTAGCATTTGATGGATGGTGCCATTTAAATAGATGGATAGACAATGGTAGTTGAATATGGATAATGAATACTATATGCATATATGGGAAAATCACATTGAATACCATTAATATTTATGATTAACATGTGTTAATAAAAAATACAAAGGTGTGTAAATTTAGAGAAGACATGTTAAAGGGAGATTAATTGATGTATTTAATTGGAGCCTCCATGTAGGCAATTAGGTGCAGGAGTATGGAGTTTGGTAGAGAGTCTGCCGCAGTCTGGCTGGGCACAAATCATGAGCCACTGAAGCAGGAACAAACTTTATTTTTAAACTGCAAGAAAAAACCTCACACAAGCTCCTGGGGAATTCTCCCGAATGCCACGAGGCTGGTGCAGGAACCCGGCAGCCGGAAATATCTCCTCTGGAAAACCCTCCTCCTGCACTTCCTCAACCAATGGGAACACTCGGGGAATCCCTGGAAATCCCCACGAGAGCTCAAAAGTAGTGCGAGAACTCAAAAGTAGCGGCAGAGGCGGATAGTAATGCCTCGCCTGTCAATCAATACTGTTGGCAAAATGCCAGGGGCCATACAGACTCTGCTGTGGCTCTCAGCAAGAGTCAGTTATAATTTTTGAATCATCAGTTCAGAGATGCTATTTAGTATCATGGCACAGAATTAGATGATCCAGTGATATTGTTTAGAGCATAAAATGGAACTTTTAACTAATCTAGTACCTACTGACAGATATGAAGAAAAAGAGGTATATTTAATAAGATAAGCAGGAAAAAGAGCCATCCAGTAAAATCACAGGAATATATGAAGGACGCTCATACAAAAGCCAAGACTAAGTTGTTTTTTCAAGAATGGGAGAATAGAAATGCTTCTTGTAAATGACAAGACAACCAATAGAAAACTATTAGTTTTATCTATCTTTTAGGCACTGAAATTCTTAACAAGAACTCAAGTATATTAGAGTTGAATATGGGATGCAGTGAATGGGAAGGCAAAGCAGGTGAGAAAACAAGTAAATAGTTTATTAAAATTTCAAGTTTTGTTGTTAAAGAAACAGAGAACTGGGTAAACAGAGTTTCTTTTTGTTGAAAATATGCCTCTTTAGAAAGAAGGATATTGACATATTCAGAAAGCTGACCGTCATTCTTCTACTACCACTCACTCTGGATTTGGAATAAAGGGGAAAAGTGAGAAAGGGTAGGATTAAAGAATTGAGCAAAGACCAGATTATTAAGGGAATTTCAGGTATGATACGTAGTTTGAAATGTATCAATGAAAAGAGCCTCTGACATGGCTTTATTCAGGCAATGTCACTTTATGGTGGAAAAATTTACCATTGATGCATCTGGAGAAATTTTAGAAGTAAGATGGCAGGAAAAGATGAACTGCTTTAGACAGCAGTGTGGAAATCTGGGTTAGACATGTGGAAATCTAGGTTAGACATAGCAACATCTTCAACCAGAGTTGTAGAAGTAGAGTTAGAAAGAAACAGAAGGACTGAGAAACAATTTAGAAAGTGAAATAAAAATAACATTTGTAGATGTTAAGAGGTGAAGCAAGAAGAGAGTAAGGTGGTACTTAAATGTGTGATCTACCGAATTAGGCTAATAGTTAAAACATTCATTGGGGTTGGGGATATTTTAGCAACCAAAGACAATTTCCTTAGTTTTGGATGCTCTGTTTCTTACTTGTCCATGGGAATCCAAGTAGTATTACCCTGTAGACAATTTGGTATGTAGGTTGTAGCTCCCAGTAGTGATCCAGAAAGAACAAATAAACATAAGAACAAAAAATGTTGGGTAAGAGTGGACATGATTTCCAGGAAAAGAATATAAAATTAGAAATGAACCTAGGAGAGAATACTAAGGATTGATCAATATTTAATGCAAAGAAAATATTAAATACAAATATAAAAATAAACCCCAGTTTTTATAATAAGTGAATAGAAACAGAAATTAATTATAAAATATATAGTTATCCCGTCTGTGACTAAACAACAGCTGTTTTCTTATAAGATTTTATTTTTTTTATTTATCAAATTTAAAAATTAAATCTTCAATTTTCCACCTGGACACAATGGAAATTATTCCCTTGTGTATAGTGTATGTAAATGGCCCTGGCTCACACATTCTTTCTATACTTGTTACCAGTTATTAAGATAATTTGACATTTGCACTGTTTCTATTTGTTTTTACATGTGTTAATTCTATAATTCATTTAGATTGCATTTTTGGAGTTGTATGTTAAGCAGTGCTATCCTAAAGATTCAGCTATAGCAATAGATCTCTGCTTTTGCATCACAATGACCAGAGTTCATAGATCACATTGTGAATACAGAGAAGATAAACAGGAACAGGAGACTAAAATGTAATTTGACTGATAAATCCATATGTAAATATCATGCATCATTTTTTATACATGTATACATGTGTATATGTGCTTTACATCTTTCTACAAACAATAAGAAAAATGGAGCAAAAAATGTCAAGTAGTCTTACATTTAACATTATATGATATAAAATAATTATTCTGGCTGAATATAAAGTTTTTAATAGTTTTAACTGAGTCATCTTTTGATGGTAATGTTGTAAGCACTATATAAAAACACATTTATTTCTTCCACTTATAAGAGCTATCCTAAAGCTGAAAGCTCATGGTAAGGAATGTGACCAAATATAGGTTCACAGCAGTCATCAGCATGATTATTTTGTTAATCTAGTTAACTTGTCCTAAAACAAGCTGTCTGTGTAGATTTTGGATATTGCAAATGATCAGAGGTATCATGATGTAGCCTGATGATACTTCAAAGGCTTTTGAAGCTATCCCAAGACACTACAATGCCAAAAGAACACGGGTATCTGTTATAATGATGGCAAAGAGAATTTTAAAAAAGCACTTTGAGTAGCAATTTAAATTTGTCTGTATTGAAAACAGATAATGGAGACATAGGCTACAAAAATATGGTAAAATGTTAATATATATTGGGCCTTATCCTATGCTGTAAGTATATTTTAATTATATATTTTACCACAGTAATTATATGTTTAACTGTAATATTAATGAGATTTAAGTTCAACATTATCATTTCACTGATCTTGCATTGTTTTATAAAAAAATCAACCATCATAACACCTTATATTAATAAGATACTATTATTTCATTTTTAAAAATGAGGACACTGAACTATACACTAGTTAATTAACTTGAGAAAATGAAGCATTAATGAGGGCACTGACTCCCACTCTGGTGAAGGTTAGGAAGTCAAACTGACAATGTATCTACTTTCTGTAATTTACACACTTCATTCATTTAGCCTAGTTGGCGCTAATTCTAGGAGGGTTATGATCAGTACACCTTAGAGAAGTAACCTAGTTTCTCTTAGTTCTAAGGTCAAAAAGGTGACCCATTATTAAAAATGGCTCTCCATGGTGTTCAGCAACCTTACCCAAAATCATGTGCCCCTGCTTCACAGTACCATTTATTGAGCAAGAATAAAAGAGTAGAGAGGAAGGCAAATTGAAGTATGACCTGTGATAATTAATTTTACCAATTTAAGTTAGTCATGTGAAGCACAGGGAAATGAATCTTAAGGACCAAATAAATACACCTTATGGTAGGTGCACTAATCCTTATCAAATGCAGTTTTGGTAAATAATTCCAGATGCAAATCTACTACCTCATCTCTTGTGACATTATGTCATTCCTGGAGAATTCCTTCTTTCCAAGGTACAGAAGAGTGTTCTTTCCTAAATTACAGGACATATTTTTTTTTTTCTAAGTTTGGTCTTAATATCTGTATCATAGTTCTAGGGTTGTCAATTGATGTGCAAATGTCTGGGATACATATTAGTCCTATTTAAGCGTAATATTCACTATAATCACGGGAGTCTACATCTTAAATCATCACTTTAAGTGGATCTTAAGAGCATTATTCTCTTAAGGTAACCAAGGACAAGATATACTTAAGACACTTTTGACTTACATTTATTGAAGTTTCAGGAAGAGTTGGAAGAGGGAATTTAGTAATTAATTTTATCCTGCTAATTTAATTTAAATCTCTCTTTTTTATATAGTTTTCAAATTTGACTTCCAAATTTGTCCCTTTCCTGGAGTTTCTAACTTGGAATCTTACGTATTCCTAAAATCTCTTTTAACTGCAATGTTCTTGCTTTCTATAGTCTGTTCTCCATTCAGATTCTGATTTTAATTCCAAAACCACTACCCAGTGGCACTTACCTCCTGTTCACTGACAAATAAATGTATCCTACAAAAATAATGCCTCCAGATTCCCTCCTTCTGTTCCATCCACTTTTTCAGTAATCCCAGCATTTGGCCTCTCTTTGCCTTAGATACAAGCACACACTTGTACCCCTTAGGTACTCTGAGAGACCGAAACATATCTATCCATGGAAGAAACAAGTTAGTTCTCTCAGGACGTGTGCTAATGGGTTAATTTAAAAGTCAGACTTTCATTCATTACACTAGTATGTTCAATGGACAAATACTTAGTGTTCGATAAAGATTTATAGAGTTTAGTTTACTAAACAATAGTTCTTTGTTGGCACAGTATATTTGAAAGGATAAAATTCTTATTTCAACCAGTGAATTTTCACAATCTAATTTGTCTAAACGTGAGAAAATACAAAATATCTATAAAATATATTGAAAAATTTAACAATTAACATGTGTTGAAAATTTATTATATATCAAATGCTAGATACTTCAGTTAGAATATTTATTTACTAAATTATATGTGTGTAAATTCTTCACAAATTAGTGGAGAATATATAAACATAGGATACAATAGTTGTTATATACAATTGTGGCACCTTATATAGTAGCCACATTCTATGTGACTTTTAAAATTTTTCAATTAAAGTTTTTTTTTTCTTTTTCTTTCTTTCTTTTTTTTTTTTTTTTTGGTGGTTCCAGGGATTGAACCTAGGGGTGCTTAACTACTGAGCCACATCCCTAGCCTTTTTTTGTATTTTATTTAGGGACACAGTCTCACTGAGTTGCTAAGAACCTTGCTAAATTGCTGAGGCTGGCTTTGAACTCGTGATCATCCTACCTCAGCCTCCTGAACCACTGGGATTATAGGCATGTGCTACAGCATTGGTCTAAAATTTTTGTTTTGAGTTAAATTCACATTTTGTTGGAAGAAATAATACAAAAAAAGAGCCTATGTAATCTTTATTTCCAGTGATAACATTTTATAAAAATATATTTCCAAATAACTCCTAGGAAATTGATACAGTTAGACAAAAATATTTCTATTTCCACAAGCAACTCACATTCCTTTTTATATCCTCAGCCATTTCCCTCCTACTATCCCCTCTTTAATCTTTAAACTATTAATCAGTTTTCCATTTTTATCGTTTTGTCATTTCATAAGCAATGGAATCATATGTATGAAATTAGTTGTTGAATTACTTCCAATAAGTTTAATTCTAGGAAGATTCACCCAGGTTGATATTTGTATCAATATTTCATTGTTTTATGCTTTTGAGTAGTATCCTATGGCAGGATATACCAGAGTTTATGCATCAATTTTACATTTCAATGTTATATGGATTTATTTGGTTGTTATTTGGTTTATTGTTATTTATTTGGTTGTTATTTGGTTGTTATTTATTTGGTTGTTGGATTTATTTGGTTGTTACCAATAAAGATATTATAAACATTTATATGTCTGTTTTTATATGAACCCAAGATCTTTATATATCCAATAAATCTTTCAAGCCCTTACTAGTAATAAGTGTATAAATGATACATATTCAATTAATTCTTACCAATATTTGTTACTCTCTCTCACTAGATATGTACACATACACACACATACACACACACATACTTTAGCCATTTTGGTAATTGTATGGTGATATCTCACTATGGAAGGTAAAATTTGCATTTATTTTTTTTTGTGTGTTTATTTGTTATATGTACATTCTATTCAGCAATATGTCTGTTCAGACATGTTGCCCATTTTTAAAACACCTAACTCTCTTAAAAGCCAGTGAATTTGGAGAGTTCCTTATGTATTTTTTAATTGTTTATCAGGTGGTTTGCAAGTATTTCTTTTAGGATATAGCCCAATTTTTTAATCTTTGTAAGAGGGATTCTCACAAAACCACATTTTTTGGGGGGAATATATATACAATCCAAATTATCATTATTTTAACATTACAAAAAGCACTTTTTGTGTAAGGTCTGCAAAACTCTTTTCTTAGCCATAGGCCCCAAGTACTTTATTCCTATGTGTTTTTACTAAATTATTTGTTTATCTTTTTGTTTGAGTAAGATGTGAAACTAGCTCAAGGTTCAGTTTTCCTTCTGTTTCTTCACATGACATATGGGTAAGTAATCTCTCTAGCACCAGGTATAGAAAAGTCTATACTGCCTCCATTGAATTGATTATTTACCTCAAAAGTCAGTTGTGCATATTTATGTGCAGTTATGTGGGTTTTTCATTATATTCCATAGACCTATGTTTCCCTTTAGCCTTACTAGGTAGCCTTGATTGCTACAGCTATAAAAATAATCTTGAAGTAGATTTATTTCTCCCATAATTTTTCTTATTTAAAATTACTTTACCTATTATAATTTCTTGCCTTTTAATATAAATATTAGAATAAATTACACATTCAAAAAAAAAATTCCAAGTCCTTGTGGGCATAGCGATTTGTAGAAATATCATTGAGTTTTTAATGATTATCTTTGTTTTGTTTTTTTTTTTAATATAAGTAATCATGTGACCTACCAAGGGAGACAGTTTTATATCTTTATTTCTGTTCTCCATGTCTTTGATAAAACTTTCAGCCATATTGTGCTAACTAGAAGTGTCAACACTATATTAAGGATGGTGAGAGCAGACATTCATGCCTTGTTCCTAATTTTAGACAACATTCAGTCCTAACATTGAAATGTAATGTTAACCATCGATTTATTCTTGAGTATCTTCAATCAGTTCACAATTCTCATTCCGATTTTTCTGAGAATTTTTAGCATGTGTCTTTTTCATCTTAGGCTGCCATGCCAAAATAACACAGACTGGGTGTCTTAAACAACAGAAACTTATTTCCTCACAGTTCTGGAGGCTGGGATCCACAATTAGGGTGCTAGCATATTGGGATTCTAGGAGTGCTTTCTTCCTGGCTTGTAAACATCTGCCTTCCTTCTGTTTCTTCACATGACATTTACATGGTGTGGATCCATAAAGAGACATCTCCTCTTCCTTTGATCATAAGGCAAATCATTCTATTGGGTAAGGACACCTCCATTATGGCCTCATTTAAACTTTATAATCCCCCTTAAAGCTCTATATCTAATTCAGTTAAAATGGAAATTGGAGCTTCAACTCATAAATTTGTGGGTGTAGGGTAAAAATTCCGTTCATAATATGAATCACTAACAAATTTTACAAAGTGCCATTTCTGCATTAACAATAGGATCGTGTGATTTTTTTCTTTGGTCTGATAATACAGGAATTATACTTAAATAAAGAACTAGATATTAATCCCTACAATAAACCAAATCTGGTCTTGGTATAGAATTATGTTTATGTATTGCAGAATTCTACATACAAATATTATGTCAAGAATTTTTTTTTTTTTTTTTTTTTGTCTTTTGGTTGAATTTTGGTAGCTTAGAGTCCTTGAGGATTTGCTTTGTTCAAGTTGTCAGATTTATGTGTGTAGAACTGTTGGTAATATTCCTTTATTATCCTTTTGATTTCTGTAGAATCTATAGAAAGATCTTCTGCTTCATTTATGATATTGTTAATTTGTGACTACTCCCTTTTATGCTTTTTGAGTCTTGCTAAAGATTTGTTAGTTTTATTGAACTTCACAAAGAACCATCTTTTTTTTATGTCCTTAAGATTTTTTTTATTTTGCCATTTAAAAAACTGAGATATAATTCACATAATATAAAATTTACCATTTGAAATGTATGCTTTGAATTTTGTTTACAGTTTAATTTATTTCTCCTCTTTTCTTAATTATTTACTTTCATCTATTTGCTTTGAGTTTATTTTTGTATTCTTTTAAAAAATATCTTTCAGGTGTTAGTTTAGAGTTTCAATTTGGAAGTTCTTTCTCTTCTAATTTGTCCATTTATTTTTATAAAGAGCCCTCTCATCCATGCTTTAGCTAGGTCCCACAAATTATTTGTCATATTTTAATTTTTTTTAATTAAATATATTTTTATTTTTTTTTTACCACGGTCCAAAAGAATCTTTTGTTGCATGGATTCTAAAAATATATTATTTATATGAATTTTCAATTTCTTTTGTACAATTATTATTTTTAGTATGAATCCATCATGGCTAAAAAAATAAAATCTATTGGTTTCAGTTCTTTTAGATTTTTGTTTCCTGCTTTCTTATAATTTATAGGGCACTTGAAAAAAATAATTGTGCAGTTATTGAGTGGAACATTTCATAATGAGTTCCTGTTGTTTAATGTTGATAAATCATTCTAAATCTTTGCCGATCTTCTATAGTTGTTTTATCAAAATTTGAAGTTTGCAACACTGATTTTGAATTTATCTGTTTCTCTTTTTTCATTTCTGTTTTCCAGTTTGTTATTTGTTCTCTCTTTTTTTTTTTTTTAGAATTTCATTTTCATTCAACTATGGTGGTTTGGAGTTTATCTTTTTGTGTAGCTGTTGTTATGATAGATCTAGACATTATATTATATATATGAATAACTTTTCAGTCTTCTCCTTTTACTATTAGGTATGGTTTGGATCTGGAGTAGCCCTTTGGATCTGGAGGTTCATGTGTTAAAGGCTTGGTCTCCAGGTGTTATATTCTTAGGAGATGGTGAAGTATTCCAAAGGTGAGGTCTTGTGGGAAGTCTTTAGGCCTTTGGGGGTGTACTCTAAATGGATTGCAGGATCTCTGCCCCTTCTCTTTTGCTGCTTCCTGGTTCACAATGAGGTTAGGTGAGTCTTTGCCCTGCTCTCCCAACATTGTGTGCTGCCTGGAGTCCAACAAGAAAGGGCCCACAAAGCATATTTTTGAACCTCGGAAATCATGAAAACATAACCCTTTAGCTTTATATGCTAATTATCTCAGGTATCAGTTAGAATATCAGTAAGCTTACTAATACAGAAAATTACTACTGATAAGTGAGGTAGATTTTAGGTTACTATATACCTGAAAATGTGAAGAAGCATTTAGAATTGGTTTATGGGAGAAATTGAAAGAGTTCAGAGGAGGAATCTACAAAAATCCTAGACTGCTATAACTGGAGTTTCACAAGTGAGTCTGTAAGGGCTCAAATGATGAGATTGTTGATAGAAATGTAGACAGTAAAGTTTGTGCTGATGATGTTTCATATGGAAATAAGTGCTCTATTGGGAATGAGAATTAACACCCTTGTGATACAGTGGCAAAGAATCTCAATGCATTCCCCCCACTCTCTTTGGGGGAGTCTGAGTTTATGGTAATGGAATAGTTTATCTCTCAGAGAAAATCTAAATGAAGCACAGAATTTAGGAAGAAACTTGGAACGACTGGCTACTTGTAGCCAAATTTTTAGTTCAAAAAGGTACAAAACAGAAAAACTTGAAAAACTTGTAGCTTTGTCCCAGAGAAGTTATTATAAAATCTGAGCCAAGGAGAGTGTGGTTAGTTGATTAAAAGAAGTCAGGTGCTTTGTACCAATATAGTAGGAAAGATGGTCTGAAGGAATCTCAGGAATCTGCAGAGATTACCCCACTTATTTCATGTACAAATAATATAGAAATGCATACTTGTTTCAACATCTTTCCAGAGGGGATTCCTTTTGTTAAATAGCTCTAGGGCAAAATGCTTACCTAGGACCACCTAGGGAACCATTTACCTTGGATTTGTTTCTCTGTGTTCAGCTGAGAAGGCTTTCAGAGGGTGTTTCAGCCCTGGTTCAAGTGTACCCAGGTACAGCTGCACCCAGGGCCCAGGTATACTAAACCTCAGCATAATCCATGTGATACTGGTTTTGGAGGCAAACAGAATTTGAGTTATGGGGTTATGGTAGATTTTACTAAAGTTTTAAATGAAATCTGGGGATTTCCATGCTATGTGTTGGAGGACCAAAGTCTCTCAAAACAGTGCCAGTGGAACTATGTAGTGAAACTCAAGATGAAGTTGAAGCTGCAAAAAATGAAAAACTTAGGAAAGTAAAGACACCAACATCAGGCAATGCCTTCCCAGGAAAGATGCAGACAGCAAACAGAGCCAGCCAGAGAATGACCATGTGGATTGCAGCCAGCAAGGGCATAGGGCAGAGTTGCCTTGGGGAGCTCACATCCTTCTACAGTGTACTTGAGATGCCAGACATGGAGATTTATGATATAACATTTGCTGTATTAAATTTGGTCTTGCTTTGGACAATGACCTATTTTCCTGTTCCTCCCTTTTAAATTAGGAATGCTTAACTCTGCCTACCTCACCATTGTATCTCAGAAATACATAATTTTATTTTTTTTTGTTTCTAAAGGGGCTCATATTTGACTTTTTTATTTGTTCTAATTAGTTATAAATGACAGTGGAATGCATTTTTGACACATCATACATAAATGCAGTATAAATTCTCATTATTCTGGTTGTACATATGTAAAATCACACTGGTCATGTAATCATGTATGTACATAGGGTAATAATGTCCTATTCATTCTACTACCCATCTGACCACCATACCTCCTCCTAACCCTCTGCCTAACCAACTTACTTATTTTTTTTTCTACCACCCCTTATTGTGATTTAGTATCCACATATGAGATAAAATATTTGGGGATTGGCTTATTTCACTTAGCATGATATTCTCCAGCTCCATCCATTTACCTACAAATGCCATAATTCCACTCTTCTTTAGGGCTTAGTAATATTCCATTGTTTATATATACCACATTTTATTTATCCATTCATCTAGATTAGTTCCATAGTTTGGCTACTGTGAATTGAGCTGCTATAAACATTGACATGGCTGGATCACTGAGTATGGATGATTTTAAGTCCTTTGGGTATAGACTTAGGAGTGGGATAGCAGTGTCAAACTGTTGTTCCATTCCAAGTTTTCCGAGGAATCTCCATACTCCTTTCTATAATGGTTGCACCAATTTGCAGTCCCACCAGCAATGTATAAGTGTACAGTACCATTTTCCCCACATCCTCACCAACATATATTGTTGCTTGCATTCTTGATAATTGGCATTCTGACTGAAATGAGACAATGTCAGACCATAAACTATACTACAGAGCCATAGTAACAGAAATGGCATGGTATTGGCACCAACACAGACACATAGACCAATGGTACAGAATAGAAAACATAGAGACAAACCCACATAAATGGAGTTATCTAATACTAGAAAAAGGCTCCAAAAAACAGTCCCTGTAGAAGAGATAGCCTATTCAACAAATAGTTCTGAGAAAATTGGAAATCCACAGGTAACAAAATAAAATTAAACCTCTATCCCTCACCCTGCACAAAACTCAAATCAAAGTGGATCAAAGACTTAGGCACCAGAACAGAGACCCTGCACATAGTAGAAGAATAAGTAGGCCCAAATCTTCACCATGTCAACTTAGGAATTGCCTGCTTTAACAAGACTTCTAAAGCCCAAGAAGTAAAGTTAAGAATCAATAAATAACAAATCAAACGAAAAAGCTTCTTCTCAGTACAAGAAACATTAACATGAAGAAAAAGTTCACAAAATGGGAGAAAATCTTTACCCCAGTCTTCTCAGATAGGGCATCAAACTCCAGAATATATAAAGAATTCAAAACAAACAAACAAAAACAAAACAAAACAAATAACAACAGAAAAAAAAAAAACACATAACCCAATCAATAAATTGGCTAAGGAACTGAATGCAAACACATTTGACTTTGAACCTGAATTTTTATAGCAATGCTGCATAGATATGTGCATGCATCTTTACATTTTTTTTCAAAGTAGTCTTTATTTTCTCTTTCCATGTTTGAAATGCATTTATAGTAAATATCACTCTAATTCTGGACATTGAACAGAAGAGATTTCTTACAACTATACTAGTAATAATTCCTGCACTCTACAAAGAACAGGGCAAATCAACATTAACTAGGACTTGGACTTTCAAAATAAGGGCATTACCTTCAAAGAAATTGCTCTGCATCATACAGTTTATTTTCTTTTATAGCTTTAGAATTTATCAGATATCCAATATAGAATACTGATATGAATTAATTCAGATGTTAATATAAATAAAATATCCTTTGCTCTCTGGTCATCATTCTGACTTTTCTGTCCTATTCTCCTCTGTATGTGCCATTTCTATGATGCAACTCTCACTGAAATGTGTTCAGTTATTAACCTTATCCACAGACCTCTAAAATACATTCCTTACTTTCTTTATCTAACTATATCCTTCCAAGTTAGAAAAGTATGCCTATATCCAGTGCCCTTTATTCTGTGGTCTCAACTTTCCTAGACTTGCAAATGGATTTAGTACAGAATTAAATTTGTTTAGTTTTTTTCTAATGAGTTTTGATTGATGCATTGCACTAAATGACCACATCCCTCACTCCAGTATAGATGGAGGAACACTTTCTAACTTGAATACACCAAATTAAACATGGGGACGAGGAACCCACAACATTTTGTATGATAACATTGAAAAGAATATTCTAATTATTCCAGAAAATAGAGAAAAAATGTTTCCCTGTTTAAAATGGATATTTGACAACAAGAGTAATGAGAAAAACAGAAAACATTAAGTACTTCTGATAACCAGCAATTGTGTTCAAGTTTAATTGTAATCTGCATATTTTCAAAGTTTCAAGATATTTCATCAAAGAAAAGTAAATATGGTGTTTAAGATATTCATTAAAAATCTATCGAGCTTGCAGAAACTCATTTGAAGTTTGAATTTGTATTTATGTCTTTGGTTTTGTTCATATTCTCAGAATAAATTAGAAGATGTTAGGTGAAATGAAAAAATCATTTCCCAATTTTGAGGTACAGTTCACCTTTGTGGCTTCAAGATGGTATGAGTTTATTGATATTTAAATCCATGTAAAAACATTAATGTTTTTTCACTTGTAGATGGATAAATTAATTTATACCAGAATTTGAGTACTACTGACTTTAGCAACAATTATCATATGCAACAATTTTTGATTAAATATATACAAATATTACTAACTAAACAATGGTGGTAATAGCAGATTTTAATGAAGCACCTAATGAAAAAAATATTTAAATAATGTTCACTGTTTAAAATCATGTTCTCTATTAGGCTTATTACTGTTGACCACAGCATTGATTTTGGTACCTCATTTATTTAATAATTAAAAACTACTTACTTTTGTACCTCCACTAGTTTGCAGGAAAAAAAAAAAAAAAACTTTGCTGTTCGTGTGAGAATTTGTCAAGTTTCATCTAATATATTAAGTCTCCAGCATCTTTCTTGACTTCATGAAATTAATCATTAATGTTGTAATGATTTAAGAAAAAAAATAGGTCTCTCTTGCACACAAACTTTATTAAAGTGGTAGTGAACATATATGAAATAGTGGAAATATTGACATTTTTTTAAAGCTGGCCCACAATGGACACATTTACTTGTTTAAAAAAATATTAAAGTCATTCAAAACAACAAATATTGCCTGCAAAATATTTATTGCTTCTGTACTAAATATACAATTTTTCACTACAGTACTCAGATTTTAAGGACACAGTAAACTTTAGATTTTATCCACAAAAGCTGAGATAAGACATCATATACTTTATTAAGGCATTACAAATTACAGAGTGATGGCAGAAACCTTATTATATTTTACAGTAAATTAAGCTGTTTTGAAACCAATAGAAATAAACTTATAAAAGATTTATTGAGTGTGCAATAGACAATTCAATTTAATCCAACATTCTTTAATGGGTCCTGCTTGTTTACTTTATTCAACTTTCTTTATGGAAGCAATCATTTCACAAGAAAAATCACAATGTTTAAGGCATTATTCATTTTATTTTTTGATCTGAATGAAAATTTTCTGTGGTTTGCATGCATATATATGTAAAAAGATTATCATAAAGTGACTACAGTTGCTTACTTATTATTCACACATCATCATTGCACAACAAGGAACTTCTTCTCATTCAAAAAATATAGAATACATCTGTCAACAAAGGAATTAGTTTGTTATCTGTCTTTTGCTTCAAGACCAAGATTGCATTAGGATTACTAATTCTATTGATTTGTTTCAACACTTTCAATTGCCAATGTAAATAACCAGTTTTTGCAAAGACTTTTCCTTTAATTCTAATCAGGAACAAAGTGTCAAAAATTATACTCATGTACATTACAAAGTTGCTTTCCTCAATGATTAGGAAAATAAATCTTAAAATTATTATTTTTGAAGCTTCTCTCTTTTAGACCAATTTTACAATATTATTCATTGAGAAGTCATTTTAAAAATCTCTGAATATTTTGTAGCATTTCATTTAAAGTGGGATTTGAGTGATCAGGCTTACCTTGGAAACAGTCATTAGAGTTTGTCATGCAAATAAGTATAAGGTGAAGAAAAATATATTTAAATTTTACAGAGGGTTTTCATTTTTAGTTCACTTTATGAACTCAATTCACATAAGGAATCTCTAGAGTATCAGGATGTTGAGTGATGACAACATAATATTCACTATATTGCCTAAATCCTTTTGTAATTTTTGGTCAAGTTACTTAAAATTAATGATTCATTATAAACTAAATAACTTAAAATGATTATAAATTATAGGTGTGCAAAATCTTCATTTTATTATATTTTTCAAGCATTTGAGAGAACTTTACTTTTTATGTAAAATTATTACTTATTAGAAGAAAGGCTTAATTCTCAAGAGATGTTTGTAAGAATATTGGTTTATACAAGTTTATGTTTCTAAACTATAATGAATTTATAACTAAATATACACATGTGCACACATACACAATCTTCAGGATACTTTTTTACAAAGTACATATATTATACTCCAAACTACTTCAACCACATCATCAAAAAGATATCTTTAAAAACTGAAACCAGGTCTGACCTCTGGGGATTATCACTTGTTCAGGCTAATTCCAGATCTGTCATCACTACCTGTTTAACTTTATTCTCCAATCAGTTGGGGGTTACTAAGTTATCAACCTGCTTAATATTCTTATCCTTCCAATTGTTGAGAAACTTCTGGTTATATAATCAAAACTCCATATATATTTGGATTATTTTTGACCAGTGATTTCATAGTTAAATTAAGATATTAGGCTAACTTCTTCTTCTCAAAGCTTCTTGATTGCTTTATATAGGAACTTATGCTATTGAAATTTATCATGAATAAACACAATGATTTAATTTACCTTTTTCACATTTGAAAATTGTTAGTTGCACCATTTAGTTTTTAGTTCTCTGTTATGATTATGTCACTTTAATCTTAAAAGTATAGGATAATATGTATATATAAAACTAGCTGATTGTGAATATGTTATTAAATTTTCAGAGCTTTATAATGGGTAGCTTAAAATGTTGAAGATATTTAGGATTCCTTACAGTTGTTTGTTAGATATTCTTCATGAGCTCATTTGTCTTAAGCTTTTTGTTCACTCTACATATGTAAATTTTTTCCAGTGAAATTAAACACAGAAAAAAATAATAATTGTTTCGTTTTCAACTTTTGTGACATGATTCAACGTTTTTATTTGAATAAAATTCACACTTCTAAAAAATTAGAAGTCAAGATTTTGATTGTAGCAGTTTTACAAACTTATTTACGCCATGGATTGACAACTCTAGAATTTTTGAGACTCTATACAATATGAAAATATTAAAAGTTATTTTCTGCTAATTGATTCTAGATGTCTTCACAGATTAGATATAGTGATTCTGAAATTAGAGTGTATTTTATTTCATAATTTTTCTGAGAAATTCTATTAGAGAAATAACCAAAAATATCAACCAAAAACAGAAAGAAAATTGAATTATAGCCATTGAAAAACAAGGAAACAAAAAACTTAGGTTACTTTTATTTTTTTATTGAGAAATTATATATCATATGCTGTTCTAGCTGGCAAATAATTTCACCCTTAAAACCCTATAAAGTATGTAATAGTATCCTAATTATTGAGATGAAAACTCTAAGGCAGAAGAAAACTATGTTACCAATAATGAACATAATTTAAGTCATATTTATTACAAAGCAAGATGTAGTATTTGAATAATCTACAGAAACTTTTGTCTTAATATAACTAGTATTTTAAATTCATTTATAATGAAAACAAACATATTACTTATCTAGTTAGTGACTCTGTAACTAAACTTACACTCTCATATCATGCTATATTATATTCATGTATATTACATTTTCTTGTGCGATATCATATGGCAGTTGTATTAATATGTAGTCATCTTTTGGACTTCTTCTAAGCAAACTAAGCACATCAGTTAAATCACTTAGAAAATATCACACATTTAGGAGTAGAGGATGTGACAACATTTATTTTCCTTGGTATGAATGTTGACTAAAAGTCAATGAGTCCAATAATCAAATTCTGGTTATCCTAAAATAGTACCTGTTGTAAATACTATTTGTTTGAATTGTGTATTATAATCACTTTTTATCACTTTGTAATTTGATGAACAATTTTAATATATGTGTTTCCCTTTTCTACAATAACATAAGAAATGGGCATAAGCATGTTATTGATCCATTTAAATGTGATAAATATTATTATTGAGTTGCCACATCATTTTTTGTTGATCAAATAACAAAGTGCTATGATGTTCACATACTCAGAGAGAAATTATCTGAGCTCCAATAAAAAATAGATTAAAAAGATTTCACTTCTTATTTTCTTAGGAAGGAACTATTCAAATATGGACAAAGAAAAATGGATGCAGATGGTCTAAGAAGTTGGTGTGAACAGAGAATTTATGGTTGACTTGAAGACTTAGTTTCTTCCAGCATTAACTAAAACTATCTTCCTGGTTTTCATGGTTGTTGTGGAAAAACATTTATTTATTTATATATTTACATATATTTATATTTAATTAAAACAAGTGGTTACAAAGTTATGTGAACTGAGGGATCATCACTTGAGCTTAGATATGACCTTGAGGACAATTTTTAAGAGAGAACAGCTCTTGTTTGTCAGCAAATCAGATATTAATCTATAATTTCCAAAAGTCACAGTTTGTTTATGATTTACCTTGTTCCAGAAATAGTTGAAGTGTTTAAAGCTGATAGTGCTGCTTCAAAACAAACCCTGGATATTCCTGTGAAGATCTCTCAACTCTCTGGAAATGGTGACTCACTCCTGTAATACGAGTGCCTCCAGAAGCTGAGGAAGGAGAATAGCAAGTTCAAAACCAGCCTCAGCAACTTAATGAGGCCCTTAGCAACTTAGAGAGACACTGTCTAAAAATAAAATATAAAATGGGCTGGGATGTGGCTCAGTAGTAAGCACCTTTGGGCTTAATCTCTGGTACCAAAAAAAATATGATTTGTTAACTCTATAATCATATTTATCACATTTAAATGGATTAATAACATGCTTATGCCCATTTCTTATGTTATTATAGAAAATGGAAACACATATATTCAAAATTGTTGATCAAATAACAAAGTGATAAGAAACATGAGGACTCCCAAAATATCTCCACTCATGTTTGTCATTAAATATAACATTGAAAGAATGTGTTTTGTTTTAAATTTCTTGATTTCTTTTATTTTTACAATGAAATTGTTTTTATTGTGTGTGTGTATATATAAACCTTCTTGACCTTTCTTTTGAGCAGTAGTTGCTCATTTGCAACTGCTTCCTAGATAACTATATTCATCAATATGTCATTTTTTCCCTCTCTGAATATATAATTTCCCTCTCAAATGTGCAAATTCTATGTATGTTTATGGTCCAAGTTATATTATGTATTGATGATTCTCTATTCCTTGTCATATCAGTTTGACCATATATTATTATAAATACTACTACTGAACTTTCATTGTTCACCATGTAGAAGTTTAAGAACCACTGACAGAGCTCTGTGCTATGAAAATACAATCTGGAACTAATGCTCCCTGAAGCCACAGTAAATCAAATGAGCTCATAAGATTCCTAAGTTCCTAATAGCATGCCACACTTTAAATCCCAATTGGTATTTGTTGTCTTAAACAAAATAATTGATAGATGGGCAATTTAACTTCTGTCTTTCTTATCTTTTTTTTTTCTTATTTATTTATTTATTTATTTATTTTGTATTAACAATTCTTTCTCACCTAACATGACTTTGGCAATAAATAAAAAGTATTAAGCACTGGGATATACCATTCCACATACATCAAACTGGTAAAATTGTTAAGGTAATAATAGCACAGGTGGTTAAGTTGAGTGAGCAGTATCAATAATAATTTTGGAAAATATTTCAATGAAATCCAGTATATTTATAGAATAATAATTCTATGCTATGAAACACTCTCACAATTATATAAGGTAATTTTATTAAAATTATAAAACTGTTATGCTCTGGTCTCCAGAGAAACCAAGCCAACAGATATTAGAAAGAGAGAGAAAGATTTTAAGAAGTTGAGTTATGTGATTATGGGATCTGGCAAGTATAAAATTCCTGGGACAGGTCAGCAGGCTGGACCTTCAACAATAGTTGGTGTTGTGGTCTTGACTCTAAAATATCAGTGAAGGCTATGATGCTGGAATTAATTACGTTTTTTTAAGTCTCATCTTTGAAGCTGAATTGTTTCTTTGAGAAATGTCAAGGTCTTAGGATCTTCAACTGATTTCATGAAGTCCACTGTAGAGAGTCATTTGCTTTATTTAAAATTTAACTGCAAACTTTGGTCACAGTCAAAAGCACTTTCATAACCTCATCTAGACAAGTGTTTGACAAACAATTAGGCGTTGTAGCCTAGGTAAATTGACATACAAAAATTTTCACAGTCATATTTTTAAAAAGATAAACATCTCATCAAAAATTAACACATTAAATTACTACAGTTTTAGATTTTAATGGCTTGCCAAGATATCGTCTATAAAAAGCTGAACAAAACAGCCTTATTAGGAAAAGCTAAATTATGTTATTATTTCATATACTGAATAAAATACTTAGTTTAAAAGTTTAAAAAATAAAGTAGTATTCAGTATGACCTGAGTTGTAAATAGTATGTATTCTAGGACTATGGAAAATTTAGCTGTAGATACTTCAACATATATTTATTTTGTTCTGAGGTTAAATATCTATTGTTGCCATTTTCTTATATGGTGAATAATTTCCTAACTGCAATCCATCTCTCATCATCAATTGACTTCCTATTACATGGCCTGAAAACACAAAAGATAGTACTACAGAAGTAAATGATATTCTTGATGAAAACTGACAAATGCTGATTGCAGTATGATAATATTAATGTTCTAGTCAAATTCACAAAGGCTAATTCTTTGAACCAACCAAACAATGCACATTGCATGTCGATTATTTTTTTCTTCTAAATTTATCTTCCATGTCTCATCCTTGGTAAAGAAGACTATTTCAACTACAAGGTCAAAATAGCCTCAGTCCTAATATTAATCTAAAATGTGTTGATACTTAATTAACAAAAGAAATCCAGGGGGAATATAGCAGAGCTACTATTAAAAGAAGAAAGAAAGATGAACATATGGGCAGACTTAGATTCATTTTAATAAAAATAATTGATAAGAATCCATTCTCTTGGGTTATAAACAGTTTCTTGTTTAACAGTTTCTTCAACACAACTTTACTAGTTACAATCCCACTTTTATTATGAAAAAAACAAAACTAATAATATTGTGGCATACTCAAAGATAAACCTTCCATTTTGTTTTCATACACCAAAAGCTAACACAAGGACCGAGACTAAGGGGAAAAAAAAAGTAATTTAAACATTCTAAATAATTTACATCCTTCACTAACACTCATCCCATGTGAGAGTAAGCCCGGGTATAAAAGAATTTGATTGCATATCAGTGGAGATAGTTTTTACAATTGTCATGACTCAGTGTTTTCTAGTAAACGCAGAAATAGCTCTGAGGTTAATCTTCCATATCAAAATAAAATGAGCAGCCACCTGCTCTAATGGCATCTCACTGCTATGAAAGGGCTGATGGGCCAGAAGAGCAGCTGGAGAAGGAAATGCCTCTTGATGCCAGTGGTTTGTTTACCTAACACTACTTCAACTCATTTTACTTTATTTTTCAAATGGCATTTATTATTTTTTTCTATTTATAAAAAACAATACTTTTCTACTGAGAATTTGATGAAAATGTGTTACCTCCATTTCTAACATTTAGAAATTTATTTAGAAATTAATTTTATATTATCATAGTGAACATATATTTTAGATTTCAAATTCTGGAATAATATCATGTATATAATTTTCTACTTGCCTAAACTCATTAAATAAAATATCAGGTCTCTTTTATAATTGTAACATCTTTTAGACACACACATTAATGATGCTGTAATATTTCCACTTTTGCTAATATGAATATTTATCTAAAGAATCTACTTCACTAAATTAGGTTGTTTGAATTTTTTTGATAACAAATAGCATTTTAATGAATTCATATACATGTATATTTCTGAAAATGAAATGGAAATTTAACCTATAAACCAAGTGAGTTTTGCATGAAGATTTTTTTTAAATTCAATGTCTTGCAATGTACATTTCCAATTTGCCTTCTAAAAATTTTGAATTAACTTATATTTCCAGAACTCAAACAATGAAGTCACCTATTCATATATATCATTGATACTATTTAATTAGCTACTAATCTCAACCTTTAACAAGTTAAGAAGTGCAAAAATAATATCACTTTATTATTATTAGTCTGTCTTCTATTTCTTGGGTGGTAATAATTAATATTTCATAGGGTGCCTATTATTTTACGTTGCCAACTTTTATAGGGGTATCATATCAATAACACTGAGCTAAAACTTTGTAAATAGAGAATATTAACCTTTTTCTATCATCTATATTCTAAATATATTTAGAGATTGTAATATTTTAAATATTGCATCTGTTCTTTTTGACATCAGCCTATCTTAATTTTTGATAGTTTATATCACTATTTCCTCATAACATTTTCTTTTATTTTTTAATGGATAGCCCTAGAAAATATATTTATAATCATAGTTTCTTATGTCTTTCAATATTTCAATGCATACATATTTTAGGATTTCAAAATTAGAAATATCACATATTTTCAATTTTCTATTTATTTAGTAAAAGATTGTGATTGTTTTATCATATTAAATATTTTGGAAACTACTTTTCATATACTCAATTTCCTTCTACTCACCTTTTTCTCCCTCTACTTTCTTCCTCTCCCTTTTCTTCTTTCTCTTTTTCTTAACTCATTCCTCTTTTACTTTGTTTTGATTTTGAGTTCAAAAGTTAGATTTTTTTGGGGGGGGGATATCTCTTATTTGTTATGTCTATCTAAAACACTTGTGTTCTCAAACATTCAATATATGTTTTACATTCTAAATGTATGTTCTCAAAATGTGTTCTTAGGCACTATATTTATGTTAATGATGTTTTCTTCAATATATTTAAAATAGTGATTTCATTTGATTTACTCAATTTTTTTTTCTCAAGAGACTTATGATTCTTTAGTTTGGTCCATACACTTTCAATATTATTTGTCTGACGTTTTTCATCCTTCACTCAAAGGATTATTCTCAAGTTTTTACACTCATGTTGACATCAGTAATCCTCTACTATAGCATGTCTTATCCAATGGTTATTGAATTTTTCCATTAGTGTTTAATTTCCTTGTTATATTTCTGAAAAACCTACCTCTAATTTTCATTCCTTCCTATTCATCTCATTTCTTGGTATTGCCTTATTTTTTCTTTTAATTTCTATTTTATAGATGCTATATATTTTTGGGTATTACTATTCCAAATCTTTTTTCACCTATACATGATATAGTATATTCTTATTTGATTTTTTTTCTGAGTCAAGATTCAGATTTTCTTTTTGTTCACTTTTTTTTGGAGGTGGTGTACTAGGAATTGAACTCAAGGGCACTCGACCACTGAGCCACATCCTCAGACCTGTTTTGTATTTTATTTAGAGACAGGGTTTCACTGTGTTGTTTAGCAACTTATGTGTGCTGAGGCTGCCTTTGAACTTGCAATCCTCCTGCCTCAGTCTCCCAAACCACAGAGATTACAGGCCTGTGCCACCATGCCTGGCATTTTTCCTCACTTTTTTTTTTTAACATACAAAACATGGTTATTTTAAAGTCATTCTCAAATGAAAAGAAAGTTATCCAGATTCAATATTTATCAATTCCAGAATAAGTTTATAGGCAGTGTTTGGACATTTTCTAAAACAATGTAGTTTATGAAAGATGCAATGTCTGGAAGTAGATGCCATTGATGCTCATATCAGGAATTAATCATTTACCACCAGTTCTTTGATATAATTGAAACTATTCAAAAATTAGAATTCTTGGTATAAATTTTTATCATGAATAATGTTATATTCACATGTGGAGCTGAATTCCTTACCAGAGCCTATCAGTTTTAGTTTGGGGATTTGGGTTGGATTCTTTTTTTTTCAGCATTCGTCTGGAAATATTAGTTAGTTCCCTCCATATGCTTTAAAAAAATTAAACCAATTTTTTCTTTAGATCAAATTATTATAAGAACCAAAATGTCAAACAGAAATAAAAGCACATAATGCTTTACATATGTGTGTATACAGTGGGACTTGGAGGCAATTATTGAACCATGGTTTCTTTAAGATCTTTTTTATTAGCAGCAACTGAAGAATTTCTGAAGAACACTGCTGTGTGAAAACAACATGAAAATGTGAAACCTAATTTTAGATGAATGAGTTAAAAAATTATTCAATGTTTATAAGAATCTCAATAAGCTAGTACTCCATGATAATCTTCTAAGCCATAAAATAAATCTTACACAAATTCTATCAACAGGATATAGGAGCCCACAGATAAGAGGAATGAAGAAGAGTCACAGAAATCTTAGCACTACATTCATGGATGCAGAGTTTGCAGGAAACAAAATAGAAATAGGCAAAATATGTCCACTGCAAATCTGAAAAGAAATACAATGTGGAAGAAGAACAATCTCAGTTTTGGTGGGCTGTTTGCTTACCCGTGACAATTCAGACATTTATCAACTCTCAGATATTCAACAAACTGTTAAATTTGTCAGTAGTCTGAACAATCAAGATATGAATATTTTGAGAATATATAATTGATGTACAAAATATGACTTATCAACTGGATAATAGAGGTGATTAAATGATTAAAGTCATCACTAGTATTTATTGGAATTGAGACATGTCCTGGGACAAAGTTCTCTCTAAGTTTTCAGGTATTTTATTAAATCTTCCTGGGTATGACTGCTCCAGTTACGTTGTCAATTATGTTTCATGACTTTAATCATTAAAATTCCTCTTTCATGACAGAACAAGCATTGTACCTAATTAACAAGTTTAGTTCTAAATTAGTGGACATAGTGTTTTTTAGAGTAATGACCAACGATAATTTAGTAATTTAATTTAAATGTAATATAATCAAAAGAGGACTTCATGAAGAATGGAAAAACGATTTGAGAACTAAATTTCATGTCCATGCAAGGTGTTAAGGTTTGTATTATATAACTGTCAGTTTTTAAATACTTGTTTAAAGTCTTATGGGAAAGAAGTAATACCAATGTACTTTCTAGTAAAATAGAATTATTTTTTATGTAATATATTAATATCAATAATAAATTATATTTGTAATATTATATAATATACAATATTATTTTTAACAAAATTTAATTGTCATTTTTAAGCTTCTCTGATATTGGAATAATATTATTAGAATTACTTTTGCAAATTGTATCTCTTATTAAATTAATCAAGATATTAAAAAAGTCCCTCCTTCAACATCAACTGTTCATTGAAACAAAATTAGTTCAGAAGACTATGCTACCTTCAAAGATTTTATATTTTTTTTCTGCTTTGAATGAATACCTATAATTTCAAGGCATGCAGACATTTGGCATAGAAAAGATAAAATTTGATGCAGAATGTATAGGACAACTTGTTTAAAACTGAACTGTTTAACTACAATTTCAACTATTTAATAAATGCTGTTTTATGAGTTTAGAGTGACAAAAATATTTTGAAAATTCTGACATAAATTCTCAATTATACTCTTTTAAGAGACGACCACAGAAGTACTTTCAACAATAACATCTGAATCAGTCTGTGTTCTGTTTTGTTTTGTTGTTTAAAACAATAGTAACCCTTAAGAAGAGCAGTAAGTAGTTGAAGGTATACTACGTCTCTGTATCCTGACATACACTTGTAAGTTGTGTATATTAGTTAGATCCTAGACAAATTATCAAAATTTACATTTTAGGGTGTATAACTTGCCACCTAGAAGAAAGTCAGTATCTAAAAGTTAAATCATCTATAACAAATTCTGTGATATACAACTCCTATGGTGGAAATAGGAATAAAGTGTTGCCAAAACAGAAAATAGGAACTCATTCTGTCTCCAGGTATACCAGAACTTCAAACATTTGGCTTTTTTTTTACAGAAAAATAGCATTCTTTCCGAGCTAGAGGTATTAATAAATTGGAAAGGTAATTCAGGGAATGTGGAAATGCCTGATTAATGGAAAGACTGGTACATTGCCTGGAAATGGAGTTATCATTTTCGGTGTCTTGAAAACCATCTCTACTGTGGGTTAAAGGCAAGAGGGTAGTTGGTCACTACTCCTGAAAGGAAGATAGAGGCATATTTTGAAGTGTTTATAATGCCACAGTAATAACTTCAATTATCCTTCCCTCAACATGCAAGAGTCTGGGGGAATCTCAATCCTGGTGACCCTACAATTTTGTTTGAAAAACAAACTTCCAGTTGATGAATATAGATTAAATTCAAAGGAAAAATAAAGGAAGCAGTCAATGAGGACATTTACAAAGTTCCTTATTTTTGCATATCAAAGAGCAACTACCTTGGAATAAAAGCTCTGGGAATGCCATAGGAATAGAATAGGGATTGTGAAAAAACAAAAACCTGCTTATCTAGAAATGTATTTTCTTCTCTTAGATATACATTTTTACAAGGCCAGTGATGTTTAAATTGTAATATATAATACATTATATTTTTTTGTTTTTTTGTACCAGGGACTGAACCCAGGGGCGTTAACCATTGAGCCACATCCCCATCCCTTTGTATGCTTTATTATAGTCAGGGTCTCCCTATAGGTTGTGTAGAACTTCAGACATTATATGTGTATGCATGCAAGCACGTTCAATCCCCAACTTATCATGGTTCATCTTACTTGTTATGTTGGTGTGATAGCAGTCTCATTGAAAGAGACTTTGAATTTTAAATTTTTAATTTTTTTTCACAGGGTATTGATATGCAGTATAATGTTCTCCTACATGCTGGATAGCACAGTGAGCCACAACCCTACAGCCCTATCAGTCATGCAATCATGAAGTAAATCAGTACTCTACAGTTTACTGTGTTGCTAAGCTATGATGTTCTGTAATTTATATAAGTTAAATATATTTTTAAAAATACTTTTTATTAGTTTTAACTAGTTATAGATGACAGTAGAATGCATTTTGACACATAATACATAAATGGAGTATAACTTCTCATTTGTCTGGTTGTACATGATGTAGAGTTACATAGGTCATATTATCATATATGTAATACTGTCTAATTAATTCTGCAATCATTATTACCCCACACCCCTTTGTCTAGTCCAAAATACCTCTATTCTTCCCCAAACCCATATTGTGATTTTTTTTTGTGTGTGTGTGTGTGTGTGTGTGCTGTGGCTCAAACCCAGGGCCTTGTGCATGTGAGGCAAGCTCTGTATCAACTGAGCTATATACAAGATACCCCCTTATTGTGAATTAGCATCCACATATCAGAGAAAGCATTCAGCCAGTCATCCCTCTCTAAGGTTTATACCCAAAGGATTTAAAACCTGCATATTACAGTTACACAGCCACATCAATGTTTATTGCACCTCAATTTACAATAGTTAAATTCATTTTTGATTTTCAGTCTTTTCAACTTATGATGGGCTTATCAAAACATGATCCCATCTAAAGTAAAGGAGTATCTGTATACATATATCCATATCTAAACACACACATATGTGTGTTTGTTTGTGTTTGTATATAATTATGCATCCAAGTATGTATTTAATTAAATAATCCTTATGTAGTCCACTCAAGCAGTATTTTTTTAACACTATAGCCATGGAAAGCTTCTCATAAATCATGCTATTACTCATGATGCATTCAAAATTTTTGTACTTCATATTTCCATGGCCATATATAACTAGGCCATATATTATTGCAGATTGATATTGTACTAGGGAGATGATAGAGTACTAAAAATGTTAATAGAAATTAAAAATTAGGTTCCAAAGTGCTTTTAAGTATATTTTATACATTAAATATTTTCAATAGGTTCGAAGAATGTAAGATACATATGACAATCAGATTGCAACTCTCCACACAATAAATTTCTGCACACATGCATATAAATACAATTGTATTCCATATCAATGCCTTAAATCTAATAATTAAGAACAAGTGTTAAAATATTATAAACTATTTGATGACTGAAATCATTATCTAAAATATTCTTAGTATAAAGAAAAATTATGTTTTAAAATGTGGTTTATTATTTTTATTTTATGAAAAGGCACTTACTATAGTGAGTGATATTGCCAACTATATTGCTCACCTGAAAATTTATTATGGGAATAATTCTAGAATGAGAGTTAAAATTACATTTGGAGATTGTGTTTGTTCTTTATTGCTATTTTTTCTTTATGCTTATGAGAATGCGGCTTCATAGACTGTCATATATAAAGTTTCATATTTATGTTCTTTTTCATTGACATGGGCTTTGTCAACCTATTACATGCAAGAAATATTACATCCTGAAAATCACTTGTTATCATAAAATAGTACATAATAGTTTCTCAACAAATATTCAAAATAATTTTATTTCTCCAAACCTATCTGCATTGTCAGGATTTTTCTGATTATATCATCATACTCATTTTGAAATAAGTAAAGGGAAATTTTTGTTATTGCCATTGTCTTCTGACTATATGAAGAGTTGTGTTAAGCAGAAAGTGATAAAAAGTGGATGTGTTAGAATAAATGTGTCTTTTAAAGTAATCTATAGTAAAGAAATTCTGGAAGCAACAGAAGCTACAATAATTACGTAAGTCCTTCTTAAAATGCTGCATTATTCTTCTACTTCTACTTCTTTTTTATTGTTAATGGTTTAAGAACTTCACAGTAAAAATGAAGTAAAGGTGAATAAACAAGTAAAAATATCTTCTAGCAATATAGAATACTGCTATACTCCATAAGATCTTGGTGAGTGGAAATTGCCTGTTTATAAATTTTCACATTAAAAGAAATAACACTGGATTGAGGCTAAAAATGATAACATCAAAACTTTCCCCCAAAAATAGATATTGTAAGGATTTTATAGCTAAAGGTGCAACATAAATCTTGAAGGATCCATTCAGATCCAAAGCAGTTATGGCAAAATAGCATTATTAGTATATGTCTTAAAATAAAACAGGACTGAAGCAAAGCATTTTGAAATGACTTTGGGAAGAAGTAGTATTGTGAATTGAAATAAGCATTCTAACATAGTGGGACTCTGATATTTTGGCTATATTCTTCCAAACATACAAAAAAGTCATCATTCTAATGATTTTGTTTTGTATTGTTTACTATATTACACAAGAGAAAATAACTATCACTAGTGAAAGTCAAAGGTCACAAGGAAAAAAAAAAAGTAAATGAACTCAAAAGTACCTATACCATTTGTTACATAAGTCTACTACAGAGTAGTTGATGAATAATTATTTAAGAAATGATGAAATTAAGCTTGTTAGATTCTTATAAAAAGATGCATGTTTAACTTATTCTAATTCGCACACTACTGCTCCTGTGGCCCACTTTAGTAAATGATATAAGGCCAATTAAGAAAAAAAAAAAAAACAACAACAACAAAGATAAACCACTTTCCATTATAGGATTGTACCTTATTTCTCTCAATAAATTATATCAGTTTCTTCTAAAAATATACTCCAAAGTCTTCAGCTCACTGTCTATCTACCCATTACATCATTTTTAAGAGAGCACCACACTTTTTGTCCTAAACCACTTTAAATAGCTTCTGAACTTGATCTTTAACTTGTAATCTTATCCTCTATACTCTCTACTTTGCAAGCATGATTAACAATTATTAAATAATAAATAAAATAGGTTAATGTAAAGATATGTGTGGCTTCACAAAAGTCCTATGATAAAAAAACCTTCAGGTTTCAGTTTCAGAGTATTAAATGTAGCCTCTTCTGATTCTGAATCCTCCTTTCTTCTTGTTGTCTTTATATCTTTCCATCCTCTAGCCAAACTGACCTTCTTCCACTGCTTAAATATATAGCATTTTTCCACTTTAGGACCTTTGTACAGGTTTAACACAAATAGAATGGGTAGAATGCTATCGATGCCTGCCCCCCAAACTTAGTTCTTGTTATTTGGTCTTACTGAAGAAGTCACTTCTTCTTGTTTGTTTGCTGTCATTTTGTTGTGTTGTGTTTCATTTTGTACTGGGATTGAATCCAAGGCCTTTCACCTTGTCCTAAATCACTTTAAATAGTTTTTGAATCTGATCTTTAACTTGTACACTTGTCCTCTATACTCTCTAGGCAAATGATGTTCTACCTAACTACACCTCCAAACTTCATTTTGAGACAGGTTTTCACTAAATTGCTCAGCTTAAACTTGTGATGCTCCTGCCAGCCTCAACCTTCTGAGTAGCTGGGATTATAGACATGTACCTCCATACCCAAGCTCAAGAAGTCACTCATGAAGTCTTCTCTGACCTATCCCTTTAAGTCAGGTAAAACACAGTTTCTATCAGGTGAGAATTTGTTTTATATAGAAAATATAAATATTTAGATACTTCCATATCTTCTTACTTGTCTACACATTTTCCAACACTTCAGTGATTTGATCTGTTCAAATAAGATGAGATGTCTTCTTTTAAACATTGAAGAATGTCAGAAACCCAGAAAGGAGTTAGAAAATGATTATTTCATGAAAAATCACATAAAAAACCTCCATGATAGCTTTTACAGAATGGACAGCTAATTATTCAAAATGTTTCTATTAGGTATATTTTCTTTTGAATGCTAGTGTGAAAGTGACATATTTACTTATTTTTTTTTTTTTTTTATGTATGATGACAGATTTCAAGTTCCACACCCAACTGTTCCTCTTTATTCCACATGTGGGCAGGCTGATAAGAAAGTCTGTCACTACCACTCTTAGCTTTGCAAGCCACTACATGAGAATGCTCACTCTGTTCCCAAGTACCAAAAAGAACAGGAAAACTTGCCTTTTCATTCTCTCAAGTCACATAACTTTATTCTGGACCCTTATGTATTTTCCTATGTTCTCAGAAAAGCTCACCTGGGACATATTTTTCATTCTCTCTTGGTGTTTATTTAAGGAATTAAAGAATTGATATTTAGCTATTGTGCATTTATTTTGTTTAAATTAATATATTGTAATGAAATGAAAAATTGCTCATTATTAAATCATGTAAATTAAAAATTTGTTAAGAAATTGCTATGTAACTATTTTTACAAATTCAGATATAGTTACAAATGTCATGTGAAAATAATATTCAAGGATTTATTATGGGAATAAGAAAGTGTTGTGAAAATATTAATTGAACTTCTACACAATTGCTTTACTACATTGTACCTAATGATTATAGAGTTCATTGTGATACATTCAAATCAATAATAGAATCATAAAATTGGAAAATAGTCACTCATTTTATGGTTACTAGATTTCAGAGAATATGTATAAGGACTAGTGCAAAGATTAGATTTTTAAAAATTTAGTTATTTATTTTAATTTTTTATAAATGACATAGAGTGCATTTCAGTTTGTATATAGTATACCTATAGAGCACAATTTTTCATGACTCTTGTATACAAAGTAGAATCACACCGCTTGTGTCTTCATACATGTACTTGGGTAATTATGTCCATCTCATTCTAATTCTTTTTCTACCCCTAACCCTTTCTCTTCCCCTCTCTCCCCTTTGCCCTATCTAAAGTTCCTCCATTCCTCCCATGCTCCCTCACAACCCCATTATGTATCAGCATCCTCATATCTGAGAAAACAGTCAGAATTTGTGTTTTTGGGATTGGCTTACTACACTTAGCATAATATTCTCCACCCCATCCATTTATTTGCAAATGCCGTGATTTTATTCTCTTTTGATGCTGAGTAACATTGCATTGAGCATGTATATATCACAGTTTCTTTATCCATTCATATACTGAAGAGCATCTAGGTTGGTTCCACAATTTAGCTATTGTTCATTGTGTTGCTATAAACATTTATGTGGCTATGTTACTGTAGTATGTGTTTTTAAGCCCTTTGGGTATAAACCTAGGACTGGGATAGCTTGGTCAAATGGTGGTTCCATTCCAAGTTTTCTCCAAACTGCTTTCTATATTGGCTGCACCAATATGCAGTCCCACCAATAATCGATGAGTTTGCCTTTTCCCTACATCCTCACCAAGACTTAGTATTGTTTGAATTTTTAATAGATGCCATTCTGACTGGAGTGAGATGAAATCTTAGAGCAGTTTTGATTTGTATTTCTTTAATTGCTAGAGATGTTGAACATTTTTTCATATATTTGCTGATTTATTATCTAGCATCTTCTGAGAAGTGTCTGTTCAGTTCCTTGACCAATTTATTGATTGGGTTATTTGTATTTTTGCTGTTAAGATTGTTGAGTTTTTTATATATCCTAGAGATTAGTGGTCTATCTGATGTGCATGTGGTAAAACTTTGCTCCCATTCTGTAGACTCTCTATTCACCTCACTGATTGTTTCTTTTGCAAAACAAAAAGCTTCTTGGTTTGAATCCATCCCATTTATTGATTCTTGATTTTATTTCTTGTGCTATAGGAATCTTATTGAGGAATTCAGGGCCTAATCTGACATGATAGAGATTAGGTCCTACTTTTTCTTCTATTAGGCCCAGGGTCTGTGGTTTAATTAATAGGTCCTTGATCCACTTTGGGTTGAGCTTTGTGCATAAAGAGAGATAGGGGCTTAATTTCATTTTGTTGCATAAGGATTTCCAGTTTTCACAGCACTATTTGTTGAAGAGGTTATCCATTCTCCAATATGTGTTTTTGGTGCCTTTGTCTAATATGAGATGACTGTAGTTTTATGGGTTTGTCTCTATGTCCTATATTCTGTACAATTGGTCAACAAGTCTACTTTGGTGCCAACACCATGCTGTTTTTGTTACTATTGCTCTGTAGTATAGTTTAAGTTCTGGTCAAGTGATGCTACCAGCTTCACTCTTCTTGCTAAGGATTGCTTTGGCTATTCTGGGTCTCTTATTTATCCAGATTAATTTAATGACTGCCTTTTCTATTTCTATGAATAATGTCATTGGGATTTTGAGTTGAATTGCTTTAAATCTGTATAGTTCTTTTGGTAGTATTGACAATATTAATTCTGCCTATCCAAGAATAGGGAGATCTTTCATTTTTCTAAGATATTCTTTAATTTTTTTTCTTTAGTACAATGTAGTTTTCATTTATAGAGGTTTTTCACCTGTTTTATTAATTTGATTCTCAAATTTTTTTTGAGGCTATTATAAATGTGGTAGGTAGTTTTCCTACTTTCTCTTTCAGAGGATTTGTCACTGATGTACATGAATGCCTTTGATATGTGTCTTGATTTTATATCCAGCTACTTTGCTGAATTTATTTATTAGTTCTAGAAGTTTTTTTGTCAAATTTTTTGTACTTTTTAGGTATAAAATAATATGGTCAGCAAATATTGATAGTTTGACTTCTTTTTGTATCTATATCCCTTTATTTTCTTTTGTCTGTCCAATTGCTCTGGCTGTAATTTCAGGAACTATGTTAAATAGAAGTAGTGAAAGAGAGCATCCCTGTCTTGTTTGAGTGTTTAGAAGGAATGCATTCAATTTTTCTCCATTTAGAATGATGTGGGCCTGGGGCTTAACATAGATAGCTTTTACAATGTTGAGATATTTTCCTGTTATCCCTAATTTTTCTAGTGTTTTAAACATAAAGTGGTGATGTATTTTCTCAAATGCTTTTTATACATCTATATAGATGATCATATGATTATTACCATTATGTCTATTGATGTGATAAATTACATTTGTTTATTTCTTTTTGTGAACCAACTTTGCATCTCTTGGATGAATCCAACTTGATCATGCTGCACTATCTTTGTGATATGTTTTTGTATTCTATTTGCTGGAATTTTATTGAGAATTTTTGTATCTATATTCATTATAGACATTGGTCTGAATTTTCTTTCATTGATGTGTCTTTGGTTTCAAATTCATGGTGTTATTGACCTCATATAGTGAGTTTGGAAATGTTCCCTCCTTTTCTATTTCATAAAATAATTTGAGGAATATTGGTATTAGTTTTTCTTTGAATGTCTTGTAGAACTCAGCTGTGTATACTGGCCTTGGGCTTTTCGTACTTGGTAGACTTCTGATGGCATCTTCTATTTCATTGCTTGAAATTGATCTGTTTAATTTGTGTATATCATCCTGATTGAGTTTAGGAAAAGCATATGACTCTAGAAGTTTGTTGGTGCATTTGATATTTTCTATTGTATTGTAGTAAAAATTTTTAAAATAATTTCTAATTATCTTCTGTATTTCTGTAGTGTCCATTGAGATATTTCCTTTTTCATCATGGATGTTATGAATTTGAGTTTCCTCTTGCCTTCTCTTCATTAACATGCCTACAGGTTTATCATTTTTCAATCATTTCTTTTGTTTAAATTTCATTGATTTCACCTCAGATTTTAATTATTTCCTGTCTTCTACTGCTTTTGTTGTAGACTTATTCTTCTTTTTATAGGGCTTTGAGATGTAATGTTAGGTCATTTATTTGTTGACTTTTTCTTCTTTTAAGTAATGAACTCCATGCAATGAACTTTCTTCTTAATACTGCCTTCATAATGTACCAGAGATTTTGATATGTTGTATCAGTGTTCTCATTTACCTCTAAGAATTTTTAGTCTCTTTTTTTTTGATGTCTTTTGCAACCCATTGTTCACTTGTAGCATATTATTTAGTCTCCAGGTGTTGAGAGTAGCTTTTTTCAAAATTTTAACATTGATTTTTAATTTCATTACATTATGATTTGATAAAATGTAGGATACTATCTCTATTTATTTTTTGTATTTACCCCGAGTTTCTTTGTGGCATAATATTTGTTCTATTTAGAGAAGGATCCATCTAAGAAGAAAGTGTATTCACTCTTTGATGGGTGAAATATTCTGTATATGTCAGTTAACTCTAAGTTATTTACTGTATTATTTAGTTCTATAGTTTCTTTGTTTAGCTCTTTTTTGAAAGATTTATTCAGTGGTGAAAGAGATGTGTTGAAAGTGACGCATAATTTTTTTATTGTGTTCTATTTGACTTTTGAACTTGAAAAGAGTTTTTTTTTTTTTTGAGGAATGCAGATGCTCCATTGCTTGTGACATATATATTTATAATTGTTATGTCTTGTTGATATATGTGTCCCTTCCGCAGTATTAAATATCCTTCTTTATCCATTTTGATTGTCTTTGGCTGTAGTCTACTTTATTTGATATGAGGATAGAAATCCCTGCTTGTTTCTACAGTCCCATGTTAGTGGTATGTTTCCTCCCAACCTTTCACCTTAATTCTGTGGATGACTTTTTCTATGAGATGAGTCACTTGAAGGCAGCATGTTGTTGGATCTTTCTTCTTTAATCCAATCTGCCAGTCTGTATCTTGTGATTGATGAGTTTGAGCCATTAATAGTCAGGGTTACTGTTGAGACAGGGTATGTATTCCTGCTCATATTTGTTTATTTTTTTTTGTATTTAATTTGACTTGCTTTCTTCTTTGATTAGTATTTCCTTTAGTGTAATATCTCTTTTTGCTGATTTTCAATTTCATTTTTTTTAAAGAGAGAGAGGGGGAAGTGAGTGAGAGAGAGAAAGAGAGAGAGAGGGAAAGAATTTTTTAATATTTATTTTTCAGTCTTCCGTGGACACAACATCTTTATTTTATGTGGTGCTAAGGATCGAACCCAGCGCCCCACGCATGCCAGGCGAGTGTGTTACCTCTTGAGCCACATCCCCAGCCCTTCATTTTTATTTTTTATTTTCTCCTCATGGAATATTTCACTGAGAATGTTCTCTACTACAGAGTTTCTATTAAATACTTTTAAATTTTGTTTATCATGAAAGGTTTTTATTTTATCATCAAATCTAAAGTTTAATTTTGCTGGATACAAGATTCTTGGTTGGAATGAATTTTCTTTTAGAGCTTGATATATATTGTTCCAGAATCTTCTAGCTTTCAGCATCTGGGTTGAAAAATCTGCATATAAACTAATTAGTTTCCCCCTATATATAACATAATTTCTTTCTCTTGTAGCTTTTAAAATTCTCTCCTTATTTTGTATTCTAGGCATTTTCATTATAATGTGCCTTGGTGTGGATCTGTTTTGATTTTGTACACTTGGCATCCTATAAGCCTCTTGTATTTGGTTTTCCAATTCATTCTTCATGTTTGGAAAACTTTCTGATATTATTTCATTGAATGGATTGTTTATCCTTTGGTTTGGAACTCTTTGCCTTCCCCTGTCCCAATAAATCTTAAATTTGGTCTTTTCATGAGGCCAGGAATTGGTGTTGGGCAGTGTGTTTTAAGTGCAGCTCTATAGTGTGCAGTATTGTGGCAGGAGGGTGTCTCTGGACCCAGTACAGTGTCCCGGGTACATTCCACCATGTGTAGGGGACTGCAGAAGTAGTTGCAGTGTCCCAAGATGAAGGCTACCAGAGGAACCACATGTTGGTAGATGGGGGTCCATACAGAAGTGGCAGCTGGAATTCTGCACCTGGGCAGTGGCTGGGTGTCCAGAGTGGGAGTGGTGACTGGGATTTCTACATAGGTGAGCAGCCAGCAGAACTGCATGGGTGCTAATGCCAGTGGTCCTACTTGGGCACCCAGAGGACACTCATGGATGAGTGGCCAGGAGTCCTGTGCTGATGCTGAGGACTGGAAACCTGCATGGCATGGCAGTTGTGATTCCTATGGGAAGGAGCTGAGAGGGTCCTCTAATCACTCACAGAGAAACAGTATTCCCACTACTTGGATCCCAGGTCCCAGAGTAACACAGAATGTGGCCTTCCTCTAGCATGCCATCTTGGATCCCACAAGGCTAGATTTTTAAAACAATGTATTAAATCCAAATTGAGTTGATCAGCATTTATTACTACACTAAACAAAATATCAGCATCTATTTAAGTACATATGTATTGTTGCTAAATCCTAGTTTTTATTTATCTAGGACTAAATTAGATTTTTAGAGGTGAAACAAGTGTATTAAAAACATTTTCAACTGCATTATTAGAAGATGTTATGGAAAGAGTGACTCTTTTAATGTGGAAAATGCTTGGCTTCTACTATATTGATAACAATCATTTCTTTCTAAAAGGAACCAGTGGAATTTGGAAACCTGGCTTATTCCAAATCGAAGTGGAAATATAAAATATGAACTTGATGGATATGAGTTTTCAGAATTAATGATTTTCCCAAAAAAAGGACAAAGGAATTACTGCTGGTGAAAGGATTATATGAACAACAAAGAGATTAATTCCTAAAATTGATATAAAATATTGAATATTTTAGTCTGAATATATGTGCATTTTGTGTATGTGTGTTTTTGGGTGCAGCATGAAGTCCTGATTTTATACATTTAGGGAGAACTAAGTAATATACATGCAATATTCAGAAAATATTTCCAATTTATTGTTCTCATGCTTAACCACTTTTATATTTCTCACTTTTCATAGATAAAAATTTATGTTCAGCAATTAACTGAGCAAAATTTTTTACACAAATATTTTCAGAACATCCTACTTGTTTTTATTCTGCTTATGTTATGGTTCCTGAATCATGGACTGGATATCTTTCCTTAAAAATCAACCTGGAATCTTGTTTAAATATCATATCCTAAGACTCACCTTCTATAATTTAATACTTAGGAAAAGAAACTCAGGAATCAACATTCTCTGCCAACTTTGCTGGAGATTGTTTATAATATACTATCCGACACTTAAAAAGTTGTCACTATGCAATGATCAAGAAAAAAAAAAGCAAATTGTCTTAAAATGAAAAGAGAAATAGAAGAAGCTTCACAATTTCAGGAAATTCTTCATGCCAACTGGCTAGTTGAACAAAAATTTGATTACTGTCTTTTTCTAACCTAGAATCTACATCTTTTATTTTAACTGGTAGATTCATATAATTTTATAATTTACTTTTTAAATGGAATATATTCTATGTAAATTAATTTAGAAAGGATTGTATTACAGGAAAATGAAAATTTATGTATTATATACAAGATATAATGATTCATTTATTCATAACAATCAGAACAGTAGATTAACTACTACATAGTTAAACTAAGTTCACAAATCAATTATTTATGAATAACAAAAATATACTATAATAAATGTACAATTTCTTTGTTCTATAAAATATTGTTGAATTATACCAGAATGATAATTTTGTATCTTTCATATTTTGAGTTATTTAATGCAGAAGAGATGATTTATCTGGAACAAAAAATCTTGGAAAAACCATCATCAAGGACAAAGTCTAAAATCATTGGTAGATTCAGATTCTGACAAATATATTTTTTTCTGGAGTATTTGGCTTCATTCTCTTCTTTAAAAAATCTAAATATGTCTGTGTGCATATCTATCTCTTGAGAGAAGTGCATTCCTATATTGCATGCAATTCAATGATGCTGGACTAATTTTTAAATGGAATCCACTAAAGAAAAGAGACAGGAAGGCAGACAGGTTTGAAAATATCTGCACATACATCACTCAGCTAGCCATTGAAATGAAAAATCCTCATCTTGGCAGATGAACAGCCTGGAGGTTGTTCAGTTTGTCATAGTGGATAAAGGCTTTCCTAGCATACTATATTAATTTTTGTACAGCAATGACAAAAGATGGATTTAATATTTTACATGAGCTTAGAGTATTATCCATATTTTCAAGATTTAAAGAATTCTCTGGAATATACACACAGGATTGTTTTTGCTCTTTCCCCTGATCACATTTTACATGGCATATTTATTGAAAATATAATATCTATCAAAGATTCTAGTAAACATGGGAAAAGAAGAGCACATAGAAAAAGAAACCAAGCATCAGATGGCAAACAAGGTGATATATTAGTTCCTTGTGACATATCTAGTGCAAATATTACTAAGAGACCCAGTTGCAAATCTTCATAGTGCCTCCCCCAAACTTTCTCTATTCCATAAAGGGAATTGATCTCCAGGGGCATCTACTGAAAGCATGTACAAAAGAAATGAGGTTAGTTTTATTAATTTACTTTCTTTACAACCGAATAGCCATAGCTTTATTCTTTCATTCCCCTTGGCACTACTTTGTTCCCTTCTTTAATAACAGTAAATGTGAAAAATCAGGATTTGTTTTATTCAGCTTCATTTCACTGGGAGTGCTGTAGGGAGATGAGGTTTGAAACTGTTTGCCATAATGTATAGGATATCTGGATTCACTTTACTGATGATGTGGTATCACAGCAAATGGCTCACTATGGAAAGTAGGACTTTATTAGAGCATTAAGTCTTGAACTCCTGACTCCCTTTGAGTGGCACTGGCAAGTGCTTAGGAGGAATTGCTGAGATCTATAAATGGTGCATCATTTTTTATGTTCCATTGTCTGCAAACAGAGCTTGTTGGCAAATATAATTTTAACAATGAACAGTAGAACATTTGAGAGTTTCCTTTAAAACAAAAAATATACATTTTTTTTCTACAGAAAAGCTAATTTGCATGATAACTAGTGTTATGTTTCAGATAGGAGATGTTCCCCAAAAGCTCACGTGAGAGACAATGGAAGAAAGTTTTGAAGTGAAAAGATTGGGTCATGAGTGGTTTTCCTCATCAATGCATTAATCCCCTAATAAGGATTAACTGGGTGGTAAGTGTAGGCAGGTAGGATATGACTACAGAGGTTAGTCATTGAGCAGCATGCCCTTGGGGGTATTTATTCTGTTTTTGATGAACAGAGCTCTTTCTCTGATTCCTGGTGTCATGTTCCCAGCTGTTTTTCTCTGTACCACACTTTGCCATGATGTTCTTCAGGCAATATATCCTGAATTTAGAAACATGTCTATTACCACAATAATTTAAGAAATACTAATAGGAGTGTAAAGTAATATCACACATCTGGAATTTTTTTCATCCGTGCTTTGCTAGGTCTTAAAAATATAATAAATAAATGTTTTAACTCAAGATGTCTCTTATAGTTAAATATAGAATAGATAGAAATAAACAAAGGAATGATTAGTGAAATTTTAAAATGAAACTTCTAAATTCCCTACTTTTTATTTTGCTCAGCAATCACTCAATCATTTATATTAGCTTTTAAAACATCTACAATCAGTATAAATCAAGTTCATTTTAAAATTTATTTGGTAAAACAGTCATTTTTAAAATCTGTCTGTGGAAATTGTTATGATTTGTAAAAGAACATTAAAATTTAGTTTATCATCCTCTTGAAACAGGACAGCTAAAACTTAATCATTTTTAGAGTAACGAAACAGTTCATTCTGGTAGTGAAGCAATATTATCAATTGTGAGTCAACACTACCAGAATAAACCCCAAACTCCTTGGGGTTTACCTTGGTAAACCTGAAATCGATTAAAGAGATTTTTAAAAATATAGTGTTCGTTGTGTCAAGTTTTTCTTGATATTCTAAGTGTTAAGATGGGTCTAAAAGCAGGGTATCATTTTACAGTGTTTTGTGCTTTCAATGAATCACCTTCTTTGAGGAATCATATCACACCACCAGCAGTGATTGTGAAACCTGATGAGAAGTACTGGACACTTGACAGTCACCACATAGTGACTTGATGGTAATTAATGTTCATTACCACCTAATGAGATACCGAAAGTGGTCTGTTTGTAAAAAAGAATCTGTATTTGTATATCAATATGACTTCATTTGCACTTAATGCCAGTAAAATCTATTTTTATCTTGTAAGAAGCATGTATTATAAAGTAGTAAATTGCATTTTAGTTATCATTGAAAAGTAATTCCTATGCAACTTTAAACTATAGTGAGCTTTCTTTTATAAAATATAACAAAGGTGCTTTCATATTGAGGATTGTCATTCTAGAATACAGAATATATAATGTAAAATTAGAAAATTTCTAAGTGGAATAAAAATAAGACACACTTAAAGGCAGAACAATAGAAATGGAAAACGGGCAATTGAAAATTTTCCAAAGTGTTGAGAGAAAAATTATGAACAATATTGAAAAAGAGAAAGAGACATAGGAGGATATCAGCAATTTTAATATTTATGCCATTGTGTTCTACAAGGAAACAATGAAATGATCATTATTTTAGAAAATACTTATATTAAGGTAAAAAGTATGATTAGATTTTGTCGCATTTGCATTATGAGACTATGAGGTAACCTTCCTATAATGTATCTAAATTGTTTGATAGTGTCATTTTTCATGGTTTATATTTATTTGAAAATTATGTATATTCTCTATATTGGGTAGTCATATGTACCAAGGGTCTATTTCAGCTAACTTAAAAGTATCTGTCTTCTACCATTTTATTTATAATTTAGTTCAGTGGGAAATATTTGTGTGAAGATATTTTTTTCTTTTTTTAAGAAATTGATAAACACAAGGCATGATAGAAATCAACCAAGTCCAATGTACTCAGAAGCTCTGAATCCAATCACATTTGTAGGCAGACTCATAGAGCAGAAAAGACAAAATTTGAACCCAGAGTCTTTCTAGACATTTAGTCTACACATCAAAACACTGCATTCTAAGAGTAATAATACTTGAGAAGCAGATCAGCTTTCACAGAATGAAACCCATATTTAAATATTATCAATTTCCTACCAAATGTGATCTAGGATTATAAGTACCATTTATCAGTGAAAGCAAATCTAATTTTTTCATGGAGTGAAATAATGTTATTTAATCATAAATCATTTAATTTTTTCCAATGTAATGTCAAAAATCACCATGGAAAATAGAAAACATAACTTGAATAAAAACAAACAACAAATTTAAAAAGTGAAGAATACAGGCAGGACTTCAGTTAACATAGTTGTCTCGTAAGAGCTTTGTAATGTTTCTGATTAATAAATTCAAAGAATTAAAGACAACGAAGATAATTTCAGCAGAAAAAGGAACCTATAAACCAAATTGAATGCAAATTTTACTATGTAAAAGTATAATAACATCAATTAATTACTAAATATCTGGGTAAAAATTAGATCAGAAATACACACAAATGGAACATTTAAATATAAATTTAGACCAGAATAAAGTATTTATACTGAAGACAAAGTAGTTGAAAGTAAAAAAAAAAAAAATTAAAATCCGTTTGATTTAGTGAAAAATTCTAGTGAACATGTAATTGAAGTCCTAGGAAAACAACAAAGTGATAAAATGGAAATAAACCTATGTAAAAAAACAATAATAGTATTTACTAATTAATATTACTGTTACTAATATCTATTATTAATATTAACAATATTATTATTAAGCTAAGAATATTCCACAACTCATAATAAATTCAAAGACACAAATGTGAAAACAATTACAATCTCCAATGTGAACAAATTCAGAATATATTACAACTAAGTACGACTAAGTTGTCATTACACAGTATATATCCCAGCATGATCTTATTTATTAGGTTGGACACAGATTTCCATTCTGTTGGGAACTATTCTTTCCCATAGTTCATAATTATCTCTTTTCCAGTTTATTGTTCTTAGACTAAGGAGAGCTCATTCACTCAGGAGATTGAACTCTTCTCTCAGTAGAAACCTTCATGCAATGAATACCTAACATAATCTGTAGAGAAAGAAAAGACTGCATGGCTTCCTGGAACATATCCATTGCAACTGTTGTCATATTGTTTGACTAGGTTTTCCTCCAATGCCCTTTCATGCTTCACTCACTCCCCTTTACTTCAGAACATTCCAATAGTTAATGACTTCCACCAACCCAACATTCTTTCTCAAGTTTTGATTTAGAATGCAGCTGAAGGCATATATCATGTTATGTATTTGCAAAGAAAATATAAAAGGAAACTCAGGAAAACAAGACACATGTACTTCACAGGAGCATCACAAATGGCAGCTGACTCATCAATAGAAAAATGAAATCTTATATCACAAATATCTTCCAAGTTTTGAAGAAAAATAATTGACTCACATTTCCATATATCACAAAAGTTTCCTTCAAATGTGAAGATCAATCATATAAATATTGAGAACAAAGAATATTCTCATTGATGAAGTTGTCAATACATTGTAAACATAGAGATGACTGCAAAGGGAAAAGTAGTTATTTTTACAACCCTAGAAGCAGCATGTGAAGGAGATTTACTACATTTATGTTTATTTGTTTCTTTATATGTTCACAAATAATTTATAAGGAGAAAATTTTGATTAGGTTATATGTACTGTTTAATCTTGCATCAAACATAATCCATGGTTTGGCAACTAGTTTTTATAACAAAATGGGATATGTTTACGGGCTTACCAATTAATGGTGATATTTGGGACAAGGATTCTCTTATTGGGATCTGAATTATATGGGTGAATTATTTTTGCATATTATTCTCCTCAGTAGGCCAGATACTGTTGGTTTAAAATTTTAAGTGAGGAAAGAATTACTTCTTGAAAGAAACAACCATGAATGTATGCTAAATTCAAGTATTTTGATTTGTTTAATCATGACAGTTATAAAAAAGAATATCAATTAAAATATATTTATGCATTTGAGAAATGAATAGTTCCCCATGACATCAGCTAGGTTCTAGTAGTTGTACAGCCACTTCAACAAGAAGATAATCAATGACAAGCCATAACAATAAAATACATCTCTTCCAATTATGATTGTAGTACACAGATTTATTTTCAGTCAAACATAAAATGACAACATTTCTCTATAGGAGAATTATTCTAAGTATAATATTAGTAGATGTTTACAGAAAATAATGAAGTTCTAAAAGACAACAGCTGAGTGATTTAGGCAAGAATAGAGAATGACAGAATGTTTAACTATGTGGTGAATCTTTGTATATTTACAGTGAAAGAAAATAAAATAAACTTGTGTTTACTCAGACATCTGAGAAGCCAATACCAAGATAGGATTAAATATGTAAGTAATTATTTTAAGCTTATTAGGAAAAATAATGATGGTATTGAAAGATAACACAGGAATATACTATACAATTGCTTTAAATATAGGCCAATACATTTTTGTTTTCTTTTCGCTTTCTTTTTTTTTTTCTTTTTATTCAGAGACAATCTTCTTTGTGGATGGTTCAAAACTGTACCCAACATGTTAGTCCTGGACAAAACCAAACCTAAGGCTATAAGAGACTCCATGTTACTGCAGGCCTTAGGGGACTATAACCCAGGGACAGATCAAAGTATAAATGAAATTGGAAATTAAAGGCAATAATCAAGAGCCTAACAGCCTACTAACAATAATTTGTAGGGATGTAGATGAGTGATAGAGCCTTTGCCCAGCATACATGACCCTTAGGTTTTGATCCTCAGCAAGCCCCCCAAATAACCACAGAAAACAAAACAAAAATAACTTGTAGGAAGATTGAACAGAACCTGTAAGAAAGATATTCTAATGACCAGAGAAAATCCTGGGGCTTTTAACTTAAGAAGACGAAAAGAAAAACATATTATAAATGAAATTTTAATTATGGGTATATACTTTTGAATTACAGACCATCAAGTGCAATCATGTTCTGTGGCATTATTATAGACCTCATTCTAGTATTTCAGCATATAAAGGGCTAAGGAAAATATTAAAGGTCTTCCCTGTCCATGTGCCTGTCATGACCTTTGTGCACCCTTGATAGAACATCTAAAAAAATGCAAACTTCTCCCTGAGTTTGTTCACTCGTGGGAATTCAGAAACATTCACTGATCTCAAGGTAAAGGCTCTTTCCCTTTGGGGATCTGTCAAGTCCCTGGGAGGATGAAATGTCCTTAAGGGGATCAATAAGTCATGCAGGTTGTTGAACAGAGTTTTCTTTGTTCTAACTTGTGTTTAAAGAGGCCCATTGGGAATAAGAGTTTCTAGTCTCACCAGTGTAGAGGAAGCTCTGCTGGGGACTTCCCAGTCAGGATCCAGTGAAGTTGCCTGGGGACTCCCCAGCTACATGACCTCATGTATTGATGTCCCAACCCATTTCCAATCTGTCAATGTATTTCTTCTTTTTCTCTCTCACATTTCACTTTTGTTTTTGTTTTTGTTTTGTTTTCATATTATTGCTAGTATAAATGTTATCATGTGTAAAGGGAGTGTCTTTATTGTCTTTCAGAATTGATCTGCCAAATTCAGCAGCTTTAAATTCACATAATGCTTTAAGGTTACAACATATTTCCAGATCTGCTCTGTTGAAACTTTGCAATAATCGCTTCTGCCTGATTTGTTTCTTTGGTTACATTTTTCTTCGCCACCTCTAAATTGATTTTAAAGAACTTAGGAGTTATGACTACAGCAAGTATCTCCCTTTTACTGAATATATGACTAAAGCATGGATGTTCAAATAAAGTATAATGATGAATATGAGTTCCTATTTAAAACACATGAGCAGAATATCCATATTTTATAAGAATAGACTCCTGTAAAAATAGAAGAAAAATACTAACCAGAATCAAAAGACACATGATGAGAAGACCATAAACTTTAACCCAACTTGTTCCAAAATATTCACATTCATGTTTATTTTTAACATGTCAATTATATCTTACTTTCAATATTGGTTTGTATAAATTAATGCTTTTATAAATTATATTTTAATTAAGAAACAAGAAAATGAAGAAATTAAATATACTGTTTGTCTAAGATGGAATTTTTAAAAAGTCTTTAAATGTATTTATATTTTAAGCAAGTGACATGGAATTTCATGTTGGTTGGTACATTTGGTGCTAAGATAATATTGAATTATGTGTTCACTATTAAATGTAATTAATCTTGAAAGTATGCCCACTTTTTCTGAAAAATATAAAAATATTTTTAATAGACATGTTTTACAATATCAGATAAAAATATTAACATTGAAACTTAAAAAAGTAATATAACAAACTGCTTTCACATCTATTTTGATTGGATCGTTGATATAAATAATTTTTATATTATTATATGTAGTTTTTAATAATTCTGCATTGTCTGTTGAATGATAAAATATTTACTTTATTTATCCTAAATAAAGTCCACTTTCCCTAATATTCTATAATAAATATTTGTCACAATGAAAGAAATATTTTTTAAATGAGTTCATCTTTAATTACTTTACATTGGAACAGGAGGGATAATATGAGAAAAGAAAATAGAGTCATTTTTAAGATATTCTGCACATCTCTAGAGGGCAGAGTTCTTTTATTTTATCTTATCTCATTTGATCATCTCAAATACTAATTATTCTATAATTTATAGTTGAATAGCTAGTACTCATATGTCCTAATAGTAATGCAGCTAAGTGAATATATTCATGATAAATGAGATTTTTAAAAATGTAAAAAGATAGCAACACTTCTTATTAAAAAACAGCAACCCAGAATCATTATATTTTCAGAATGAAAAAAAAATGCTTGGGAAACTATTGAAACTACAAGCTTTTAAAAAATGTTCTCTCATTTTAACTTATATTGTAAGCCCATGCTATGAAACTTAAAGAGAGCTATCAGTTTAATAGCAGAGTGGATTAAAATACAACTTGTTTATGAAACTGAATTGAAGCACAAGCAGAACTAAGCAGATTGCTTGGGAACTATTGAAGTATAAATGTGTTGTTTTTTTTCAGACCTAACAAATCTAAGCTGATATTAAGAAACAGTTTTCAGATAGTTGGTCTGCCATTTAAAGCAAATCACCTTGAATATTGCAAGAGTGTTTAGGGAATATTTATAAAAGATTGTTATCCAGTAACAAAAAACAGTGTGTTAAATTTTCATGCTAAAATTTAGCCTTAAAATTGATATTAAAAATAAGCATATTTTTTCAATAAAATAGAAAACAGTTATTACAGCTTCTATGTTTTTATTCAATTTTGTGGCTTCAAAGAAGATTTAATATATGTTTAAAATTAAATAATGTTCGTCTGTATTCTAACTGACTGGCATATCCAAGTATATATTAAGGTTCAAATTTGTAAATACTTTGTTCACATATGTAAACAAAGTTTAATATCTTTTATTTTAACTAATGTATTCATTCTGAGAAACTCCATTGTCTATATTATTTTAATAAAACATTATTCTATAGTATATGAACTTGATATTTATTCTTTTAATTTAACTTTTTGTAGTGTTGGAATGTCTTCTTGTTCAAGTTGTCTCTTTGGATAAATCAGTCTGGTTTCAATGTACTCTGTACCTTAAGTCTTTTCAAAATAGTTTCTGAGTATAGAGGGAATATAAAGGAATAGAGACTCATGACCTCATAAGTGTAAAGAGAATTCAGGAATTCAATATGACCTCTGTATTCTTGTATTTATAAAGATTCTGGTCTGAAATTTATATCAATTCCTGCAGAGAAAGTGTTTCCACTTGAAGATGCTTATAAATTTTACACTGCCCCCCTGCCTAGCCCTCTTGGTGCATTTCAACAACTCAGAGGGTTCTCAGCATTCACATAAGGCTTTCTAATTTATACTGATTTCTCAATTGGCCCTTACCAAGGAACTGTTTTAACCTCCATAAGATGTTCAACATTATCATGTCCACAAATTTCCTATGGGTTGCTATATCCTTAATTTGTGTCAATGTACAAGTGATATCTGACCAAATAATATTCTATTATTCAGAATTTTAATAATATTCACATTCTTACTTTGATATTTCTGCTATGTTCTCTCCCCTTGAGTCATTATAAAGGCAAATGCATATGACCTCCCAACCTGATCTTCATTATTGGGAAAAAGAGGGGAAATTTCTAGATTTTCCTACCTAACATAGGGGGTAATTAAAACTTATATATATATATATATATATATATATATATATATATATATATATATATATATTTTCCCTCTTCAAGACAACAATAAGCTTCACATACATATCTAAATATATTAAAGGATATCTTCTTTTCCTCGTTTTTAATCCATGGAGTTTTGCCTGGCTTTATAAGCAATCTACTGTATTGTATGAAATCCATTGGGATTACAAGTGTGTGCCACCATACCTGGCAGCTTGCAGCTTGTATTTGTGAAAACTGTCATTGTGACTGGAGTGAGATAAAATCTTAGAGTAGTTTTGATTTTCATTTCTCTAATTACTAAATATGTTGAACATTTTTTCATATATTTGTTGATCGATTGTATAGCTTCTTCTGAAAAGTGTCTGTTCAGTTCCTTTGCCCATGTATTTGATTGGGTTATTTGATTATATAAATAGATGCAGAGAAAGCATTTGAAAAAATACAGCACCCTTTAAAGTTCAAAATACTAGAAAAACTAGGAATAGTAGGAACATACCTCAACATTGTAAAATGATGTTGGAGAAAAATTGGAAACATTCCTTCAAAAAACTGGAATAAGACAAGAATGCCCTCTTTCACCACTTCTCTTAAACATAGTCCTTGAAATTCTAGTCAAAACAATTAGACAAAAGAAATTAAAGGGATACAAATAGGAAAATAAGCACTGAAGCTATCACTACTTGATATGATTCTATACCTAGAGGATCCAAAAAATTCCACCAGAAAAACTTCTAGAAATAATAAATGAATTCAGCAAAGCAGAAGGACATAAAATCAATACCCATAGAGCAAATGTATTTCTATATATCAGTGGTGAATCCTCTGAAAGAGAAATTAGTAATAACTACCCCACTCACAATAGCCTAAAACAATCAAAAACAAAAAACCAAAAAACTAAAAACATACTTGGGAATCAAATTAATGAAAAAGGTGAGACTTCTACAATGAAAACTACAGAACAGTAAAGAAAGAAATTAGAGAAGACCTTAGAAGATGGAAAGATTTCCCCTGTTTTTGGATAGGAAGAATTAATATTGTCAAAATGGCCATACTACCAAAAATACTATACAAATTTAGTGCAATTACACTTAAAATCCCAACATTATTCCTCTTAAAAACAGAAAAAGTAATCTGAGAATTCATCTGGAAAAATAAGACACCCAAAATAGTTAAAGCAATCCTTAGTGAGAAAAGTGAAGCAGGTGGCATCACTATACCAGACCTTAAACTATACTATAGAGCAATAATGACAAAAATAGCATGGTATTGTCACCAAACTAGATATGTAGACTAGTGGTACAGAATAAAAGACACAGAGACAAACCCACATAAATACAGTTATCTCATACTAGACAATGGCATCAAAAACATACTTTGGAGAAAAGATAGCCTCTTCAACAAATGATGCTGGAAAAACTAGAAATCCATATGGATCGAATGAAATTAAACCCCTCTCTCTCAGTCTGCACAAAACTCACCTCAAAGTGGCAAGGACCTAGGAAATGGACCTGTGCCCAATAGAAGAAAAAGTAGGCCCCAAACTTCATCATATTGGATTAGGAACCAACTTCCTTAACAAGACTTCTAAAACACAAAAAATAAAATTAATAATCAATAGATGGGATTGATTCAAACTAAAAAGCTTCTTGTCAGCAAAATAAACAGTCATTAAGGTGAAGAGAGGGCCTACAGAATGGAAGCAAGTTTTTACCATGCACATATCAGATAGAAAATATTTCTCTTTGATATGACTCTGTTCTGAATCCATTTTTTATTTACTTTCTGGTGCTCTAGATTTGTTTAAATTATCAACGTTTTATGTAAAAAACAATCATAGACTTTGCAATGTTTCATATTTGGGTTGTTTTATTCTCCATACATTTTTTTTTTTTGAGATTCAGCAATAGTTTTTATGTATCAATAGCTGATCCCAGCTAGGCAAGGTGATGCATGCCTATAATCCCAGCAACTCGGGATGGTGAGACAGAAGGATTGCAAGTTCAAAGCCAGTCTCAGTAATTTATTGAGGCCCTAAGCAACTTAGGGAACTTTAGAGATAGGGAGACCCTATCTCAAAATAAAAAATAAAATGGGCTGGGATGTAATTCAGAAGTTAAGCACCCTTTAGTTTAATAACTGATTAACCACCCCCTCCCCAGGCCAAAATAAAGCTGATGTCTCTTTATTGTAGGCTATTATTCCTTTGCTTGGGTATGTTGTCCTATGATTGATTGATATTGTTGCATGTTTAATGTACATTAAAAGAAACTGTTTTTTCAAGTTGCTGTGCCATTCTACATTCCTACCAGCAATATAGGATACTTTAATATGATCCTCATTCTCACCAACATTTGATACAATATGTCTATTTCATTTTATTCTTCTATTATATTGTAGCAACATTTTCATTTATGTTTCTCTAACAAATATTTAGGTTCAGTATGTATTCATGCTCTTATTTTAAATTTGCACATCTGTGGTAAAATTTCTGTTTGAAACATTTTATTCATATTTCAGAACTTTTTCACGTTTTTATATACGTTTTCCAGCAGTGAAATTACCCAATCTTGTGGACATATTATCCCGAAAGTGGTGTGGGTTTGGAAGGTGGTGCTATCAGCAAATGAAAGAGGACATAGATACATTGACCTTCCCATTAAAAAAAAAATCAAGGCCAAAACATCAATATCATTGCTATGAAGAAACATGTTCAGGGGTTAATGTTTTTGTTCAGTGGTAGAGTGCTCACCTAGCATGCATGAGGCATGGGGTTCGATCCTCAGCACCACATAAAAACAAAATAATGTGTCCACCTAAAACTAAAGATACACAAATAAATAAATATTAAAAAAAGAAACATGTTCAGATGTAAGTCACTTACCAGATATATGTATGCAAATATTTTTTGCTGGTCTATGGTTTCCCTTTTAATTGTCTTAATAATGAATTTAGAAGAGATTTTCAGTTTTTGCTCTGTTTAGTTTATCATGTTTTTATGCCTCATGATTCTGTTGTTATATCTAAGAATTATTTGCATGGCTCAAGATAACAAAAATTCTCTTCTAAATTTTCTACTAGAAATTTATAGCTCTAAATCATACATATATTTACATGTCAATTATTTTTTGTGGGGAAGAGTATGCAGTACTAAAGTTTTCTTTTTTCTTTCTTTTTGCTATCCATGGGTTGAGAGGCTATACTTTCTTAAGTGCATTACTTTTGAAGTTCTGCTAAAAGTTGTTAATTCTAATACATGCATGTTTACTTCTGGATTTTCTCTTCTTTTTCATTCATCTATTATCTGGTTTTATATACTGTCATACTGATTGATGACTACAGATTTATAATCAATATTAAAATCAAATAGTGTCTGTCCTACATATCATTTATTTTCATACTTAATTTTTCCTATTCAAGTTCCTTCATATACATTTTAGAATCATCACTTTATTTCTTGTCACATTGTTAATTGTAACAAAGAATCTCTGAGAGTTTTTGATGTTTGATTTCTAACATTGTTTAGGCCTCTCCCCTCCCACATCAGAACAAACCCATGAGCAAGCCCAATACCTTCTCCTGTGGCATTGTGGGAGACCCAAGATATATAAGCCCCTGTCTCTGTGCAGGAACTCTTACTACAGCCCCACTACCTAGCCATAATGGAAACACTCAGACAGTCTCTTTGGCTATTTCAGACCTTGAGGGAACTGTCCTATTTTCCCTCAAAACCCTCCATTTTATAAGTGGTAAACATTTTTTATCATCTTGTTGTGTGTCCTCATCAGACTTGACATCCAATACAAATGTTGGGTAGGGATCTCTCCTGTTCTTTAGGGGGAGCATAATAATTGGCACCAAGAGTAGAATATCTAGGTAGTGGGCACCATTTCCAGGAATCCCCTTCTTTTGTTTTGGCATGAGATAGGTTCTGGTGCTGGAAGTCAGCACCCACTTTGAGCCACTGCCTGCTGGCTAACTTGTGCGTAGAGCTATGCTGTCTTATGTGGTATTGATGTGTGCTCCTCAGAATCTGATACAGATATAGTTGAAACTTTTAATATTTCACATTTAGCAACAGGCACATATGATTGAGTGCTCTCCTTAAAGGACCTCAGGTCATAATTCTTGGTTTAGATATACTTATATATCTTACAATAAGGTTGTGACAGAAACTAGGCTACCAGAAAAGTCCAAACTTATCATGTAATGGATTGGTGTGTTTTCAACTAAAATGGTAGTCTGTGACATGAGTCCCTCAGTGGGTTGCTCATGAAGGACAGTTATTAGGTAGAGGATTACAGGCACAGACTCTTGGATGGGCAGAGAGAGGGACTGGAAAATATAGGGTAGAGTAGCCAAAGACTGAAACAGATGCTCTCAATTTCACCCAATAAGGAATTCTAAATTTACTGAAAGAACATATGATCCCATTGTACCTCCCTGATCAGCTTATTAGCTAAAAAACATTTTTTGATTTAGGGGTTGCTAATGGTTGGTTAATAACATACATATGTAGTTTATCACAGCACACTGTATTTATAAGCAACATTGTATTCGTTCACAGAGTATATAGAATTTTACAATAGTATACTTTTATTCCCCCCCCTTTCCTACAATGTAATCTACATAATTATGCTCTTTCCTGATATGTGTGTTAAAAACACCTTGTTTCATAGCTGATATATTTTAAATTTAAACTCAATTGATTTTTAAAGAGATTTGAACATGAGAAAAAAAACAGTGCTTTCTTGGTTCTTAGTTCTCAATGCTTGCCTATTGATGTTTTAGACCAGAAAATCCCTTGTTGGGTGGGGCTACCTTGTGCTTTGTAGGTTGTTGTTTAGCAGCATCCTTGTCCTCTATTCCCTAGATTTCTTGTAGTACCTGATCTCTTATAGGGACAAATAAAAATGTCTCCAGATGTTTCTAAATGTCCTTTGTGAATGGGGGAAAAATTAGTCTCCTGCTTGGCAACCTCATAGTTCCACAGAGTATAACTTCATTTCAGCCTGCAGAAACTGACTTTAACATTGAATAAAATCTTGTACTTTGGAAGATTAACATTATTGACTAACGTGTGATCAAAAAAGAATATTTTGTGTTCATTTTTGAAAGGTATGTTTGCTTTTTAAAAAAATCTGAGTTGATGAAATTTTTCTGTCATTACTTAATGATGTTATTTCACTATCTCCTCACAGTTGGTGTTCCTGATGAGAGCCCTTATATTTTTTTCTCTAATCATGCCTGTGTGCCATTTTTTACCTATGACTGCTTTTTAGATTTTCCTTTTTATCACAGGTAGTGTGTAGTTTGATAAACATTGGTGTTATGTTCTTTTCGGCCCCTGTGCTTGTGGCTTGTTGAACTGCATTGAACTATGGGTTAATATTTTGCATCAAAATTGCAAAATTTTTGGCCTTTATTTTTACAAATAGTTATTCCACTCATTCTTTGGCAATTCTTCTTATAATCAAATTAAGCTACTTTAAGATGACTTAAATAATTGTTTCTCCTGTCATTTGCTAAATTATTGTTGGATTCTGATTTTCATTTTGGATGTTTCTACTGATACATCTTCAAGTTTATCAGAATATCCTTCCATAATGTCTAATCTGTAATAAATTGCTTCCTTTATATTTCTCATCTTGGAAATTTTAGTTTTATCATTAATATGCTGCAAAGACTATTTTTTGTATTCCATGTGATTATTAACTTTTGAACACATAGTATCTATAAATATAACTGTTTTAATGTCCTTGCTTATTGTTTCTGAAATCTGCATCAGCTGTGTTTTCATTTAAATGTTGATATTCTTCCTCATCATGAATTTTATCATCTTTCTTCTTTGCATGTTTTTGATAATTTATGATAAGCTGCCGGATAGTAGTGATTTTTCCCTGTATTGGGTACTGGATATTTTTAATTCTCATAAATATTATTGATCTCTGCTATGGCATGTAGTATGATACTATTTTCTTATGAAACTAGAGCAATGTTTAACTTGGGCTTAATTATTTACATGACTGAATCAAGATCTAGATTGGTTTTACTTCCAAATATCACCTGATTTATGAGCTTTTCTAATCATATTAAAAAATCTGCATGTGTTGAATGAACATCAGATATTATACCTTCTATTTCTCTCTGATGGTTTACTTTTCATTTCTGGCCTGCTTTCTCACATTCATGCACTGATTAGCACTTGCTGAATGCCAAAGGGGATCCCTCTGCAAATACCTGCAGTTCTCTTATTGCATAGCTCTTTCCGCTGGGGTATCCTAAATTCTCAACATCTTGGCCATTCTAACCATTTGAAGTAATTTCCATGTTTCAGAGATTCCCATCAGGATCAACCTGAATTCCCTTTCCTTGCACTGCAGCAGGGAAACTCTCACAAGGTAGTAAGGAGGTGTATCTTTAGGATTTGCCTCATTGCATTTGTCTTTCAAAAATCATTTTCTTTCTTTCTTTTCAGGGGACCAGTGTCTTAAACTCTTTGTTTCATATATTTTTTCAGTTTTGCTGTTCTTGTTTCAGTGAAGAAAGAACAAATGCTTTCTGTTCTTAGTTGGTAAGAAGTTCACAGTTCAAGGTTTTAAACTGTTTTTGTTTTGTTTTGTTTTGTTTTTGTTTTGTTGTTGTTGTTGTTCAGCATTCATTTATTATATGTGATTGGTTTTATGTGTCAAATTGGTGGGATCCCCCAGATATTTGGCTAAACATTATTCTGAGAGAGTCTGAGAGGGTATTTTAGATGAGATTAACATTTGAATTATTAGATTGAGTAAAAAATTCTACCCTCCCAATGAGATTGGGCCTCATCCCATATACTAAAATCTGACTAAGTGAAAATTTGCTCTTTTAGCCTAGCTGTCTTCAAGCTCGAACATCAAACTTGAATTTAAATTGGAACGTACACTATTGCCTCCCATATATCTCCAGCTTGCAGTGTGCAAATCTTGGAGTATGTCAGCTTCTCTAACTGCAACACAATTCTTTATAATCAAACTGTCTAGTATTATCTATTACTATGGTTGGATATGAGGTGTCCCTGAAAAACTCCTATTAATACAGGAATATTTGGAAGTAAAATTATTGGCTTGTGAGAGCTGTAACCTATCAGTCCGTCCTAGTTTGGATGAAATAATTGGGTGTTTCCTGTAAGCAAGTGGGAGGTGGCTGGAGGATGTGGATCTCTGGGCACACGCCCAGAAAATGCTCATCTTTCCTGAGGTCCCTTCCATTTTCTCTCTCTGCTTCCCAGGCACCATGAATTTAGTAGATTTCCTGCATTATTTTCCTTCTGCCATGATGTTCCACCTTACCTTAGGCCCAGAGCAATGAAGTCAGCCATCCTTGGACTGAACCTAAGCAACCACGTTCCAAAATAAACTCTCTCTTCTAAATTGTTCCTAGCAGGTATTTTGGCGACAGGTATACAAAGCTAATTATTCTATCTATCTACATACTTACCTACCTACCAACTTATCTATTTTTTATCTAAAAGTGTGTCTCCTATTTCTTATTTTTCTTTGGAGAAAACTGACTGTTTTATCCATAAGCCAAACACTGTACCCATTCTACATCTGGGGAACACTTCAATACAAATTACTCCATAGGAGTGGATACTTATTTGATATAAGCACTACACAATATGATAGAAGTTGGAGGAGATTTTTAATCAAATACATTGTCCTTTTTCAATGTATCATCTGTCAGCTCCAAAAATACACTTTTTTGCTTATTCTTTAAAAAACAAAACAGAGCCTTCAAATCTTGTTTTCCTTTTCCAGATTAAATGAAGATAAGCTTTGCCAATATAGAAATAGAAAAGGACATAGAAATGGCAAAGAGTTATTATTGTTTGGTTCCTGTGGGTGCTCAGAAACCTTCTCTAGCATATACACCTCCAGTGTCTGAATCTTCTCATTCAAGGTGGACAGTATGCATTGTATAATGTTTTCACCTGGGATCTATCTGGATAAATTTGTAACTGACAGTACCTTGGACTGTTATTGTAGTGGGTGACAACAATGAAACATCATTATAACAAACTATTCTCACTTAACTTGCATATATTTTTGGCAAATTCCAAAAGGTAGATTTCCAGTAAGTTCTATTATTGCAAACTATAATAACTTCTTGGTATTCAGTGAATCATGCACCCCTCTCCAACAAAGTCTGGAATTCAGCTAGCTTCTTAAGGTAAGGGCTGGGGATTCTTATTAATGCTCTTAGTCCTAATATATTGGTGATTCCATACAAAAATGTTCATCTACTTCAAGAATTCTCCATACTTCTTCTTTATCGATCCTTCACAATTCTAAACATCTGTTAGAGTTAATAATTTCCCCATATTTAACTTTCCCTGTTTAAATTGTTAATTCTCTCTCTTGTTTGTACCCGAACTGACAAATCCTTAACATAAGTCAATATTCCTAAAACCAACTCTTTGTTTCACCTTTATTTTTATGATTTCCACTGTGGTTCCTCTTAGTCTTTGCTACTGTTCAGACATCTAGCTCCTCTTAGAGTCTCTCTGAAATTGGAATAACGTGTAAAAATCTTAAAATTGCTTTAAGTGTTTATATGCTGCTACATTTACCCCTCTATACTATCATCTCTCACCACACATATTCTTATTAACTGAGCTTTAGATATGTTTTCATTGGTTGTTCAATGTATAAAAGCATTCCTTTGTATTGTTGCTTATTATGTTTGCAGTGCTCTTCCTAAAAGTAGTTACAAGTGGCTCTTGTTTACATAATTTCCATTTACTATTGGTTCAATTTATCTACTAATTACTAGTGTCCTAAAGAGTAGAAAGGAAGTTGGCTAAATTTACAGATAAAATACAATCTTACCAGGAAGTTCTTTCCAAACCATTGTATTTAAAAGTAGCTGTTACTCTCAGTCTCAGCCATTCTTTTTTACTCTCTTTGATTATCTCATTAATTGTGGTTTAGTATTTATCATCTTTCTTCCTCACTCACGTACAATAAAATATAATCTCTACAAAGGAAGAAGCTTCATTTTTCATTGCTATATTCTTAATATCTAGAATAGGGTTCAGTATGTACTAAGTACATGGTAAAATAATTCTTACATTTTTGGATCAATAATCTTGGCAGTCATACATACCTCTATTCTAAATCCCTGAAGATTCCAATCTAGAATGCCCCAGTTTTGCAAAGTTATGAGTTTTGCACACTCATAGTGGATTGTAAAAATATCATAGCTTAATATATTTGTTGGAAAAATTATTCATGGTTGAAATGTGATGTTTGATTTATAACACCTCTTGTAATAAACATATGATGTTTAATTTATTTGGAAACTAAAGATAGCATGCTAGATGAAGTAATATGCAAAAGTGAACATTTTTATTGACTTTTTCACTGTATCAAAAAAGTATCAGATTTACAGAATAAGTTTATAGACAAAGTATGTAACTATATAATCAACAGTGGGAGTTCACATTCAAAAATAACATTGATATTACATTTTCATTACAATTTATAAGTTGTGAGTTCCTATGGTTTTTTATATAATTTTATCTAAAAATCATCATTTAACATAAATGGACTACCTAATAGTGTTCCCAGAGTTTAGGAGTAAACAGAGGGCCTACATATTCTCCCAGTTTCATGACTAGGATAGGTGAACATTTTATAGGATTTCTTACATCTACCCTATACTTGTACTACTCATTGAAAGTCTGTGGTAGATTGAGCATAAATGGTAATATTTATTTTTTTTCTTAGATAACATATCCAGTAGATCTCATCACTGAGAAATAACCATGTGTAACTCTACACAAGAGAATCTTGGTCTTTAATATTATTTATAATGAAAAAAATATTTTAATGGCATATATATCAATCATTTTCATGCTTTTCTGTAGGTAGTTTATAATAACTATCAGTCTTTTGTCCCTATGTAATTTTGAAGTTTAACTAAATCTTGAGATTTATATTAATAAAAGATTATACATTGTCTTACAAAGTTTCCATTTGCTATTGGTTTAATTTAGATACTAATTAATAGTGACCCCAAAGTTACAGAAATGGAAAAAGGCAAATCAGTGGTTAAGACAGTCTGCCTGCACTAGAAGACAAATTTGAAAACACCATTCTAATGTCTCCCTGGAAAAATAGCTATGTGCTGTTCTGCGAATAATTTGAGCATATTTTCTGAGCAACTTGACCTTCAGTGGACCTTCAGCTACTTTTTTTAACCTGGAAAAGAGGGTCAGGTTAATAAGTGTAGATTGAACTTTCTGGTCATATGATCTTTATGTAAGTCAGGCTGAGCTGGAAGGAAAGCATAAGCTTTCTAGCCAAACTCCCTGAGCCTCAATTTCTACCTCTTTATTTTTCTATAATGTATAATGTGTAATGTATCTATATTTGTCTAGCTATTTGATTTAAGTTTCTTACCCTCATCCTGACTCAGTTTTCTCAACTTAAAAAAAGGTAGTAAGAGTACCATGTTTACAGATCTCACAGAATTATAGTGTGCATTGAATTTATAAAGTCAATACTGTTAAAATAGTGTCTGCAACCTAGTAAGAACTCAATGTAGAAAGGATATTTACAGTTTCTACTTTAATCAGATAAGTCATCCTATCATCTTTTTCTCTAAAGCAATTACTATTCAGCCATTATGGATATGGATTTCTCTTGAGAAACTACACCAAATCTCATTTTAAGTTGTGTGTGGTTCTGCACATTTTGAAAGTACATGAAGACACAAGTTGAGTGCTACAGGTATAGCCAATGCTATGGACAAGTTCCTGCATTTGATCCCCAGCACCACAAAACAGGCAGGGGCGAGAAGAGAGAAAAGTCAGGTTGACTTTTAAAGTCTTTTCCATTGGGTCTTTTGTAAGGTGATCCCTTCATCCTTCTGTATATGCATATATAATACTTCATTGCTTGTTACACCAGTAAAACCTTCTTATCATAATGACCTATTTTACTTCAGGGATTTACTTTTCTCTACATAACTTTCCACTTTGTTCTGTAATATTTGCTTCATGTATCCATATAATTTTTATTCAGCCCATTTGAAAATAAGTAACATGATATAAAAAGTAAAAATGCAAAAAGCAAAGAACAGGGAGAAGTTGACCATTAGTGGAATTTGATTATCGTTCAACATTTATCATGTTTCCCCATTCTTGGCAACCATTCATTATTTGTTTTTATTATAAGGAGCCTATTTCTTAGTGTTATTACATTTCTTCATGGACACACACCAGAAAAAAATGGCAACTAATTATTATTAATCTGAGGTTCTATAGTTAAGTATGTTCTCTGTAGCATTTAAGAAATGTAAATCCACTTTCCTCTTAATTATGTTCAGTTTTTCAAATACTTAACCAGAATCACAAAGTAATAGTACAGGAAAATTAATTAAATACTAAGCTGTACTCAGCGAAGGCAATTAATACTATAGAGGTTTCAGAAAAGTAAAGTACCAACATGAACCCCAGACCAGAAAACACACATAAAGGAGGTAATATTTAAAGGGTTTGTCTTTGATTTATTTTTAAAGATGAAAAACAAAACCAACTTTAAGCATTTAAATCGAGAGAATTTAGCATAATGCTTTGAAAATCTAAAAAGGAGATTAAAAACAGGAAAGCTAAGAAGGAAATGTTGGCCAGTCTAGAGACCAGCAACAGAATGTACTGCTGATCACCAGAAAAGTGGAATAGTAAATGCAGTAATGAGCTCTAGTAGAGCACAAGCTTTTGGTTACCTGTCAAAACTGAGTGCCCTGGAGGAAGCCAAATACACCAAGGAAGTAAGGTGATCAAGGAAGTAAGATGTCTGCCTATGGCCAAGAAAGGACAGAATGAGAGCATGCCATTTTGTTTTATTTGTCACTTTGTCCCATTGACTGAACTCAGAATAATCAGATAGTAACATGTGAAACACAGACTGCAGGAGCTGGGCTCTGTGATACAGAGCTGAGTCAACAAAATCAGGACAAATGGGTCTAGTGTAGATCAAATAATGGCAAAACCTAGTAGCAAATATGAATATCAGAGATCAATATAGTAGACCAAATAATGGCAAAACCTAGCAGCAAATATGAGTATCAGAGATCAATGAAGCTCAATCTGAGCTTCATTAGATGAAGAAGTAGAATTTGTCATTAAGCCACTGGGAAACGATAATAGAAAAACAGGAGGTAGTGTGCAAAAATAAAATGAAGAAAAGGAAAGAGGAAGGGAAAGGATGACTATTAGTGAAAGGAGCCATTAAGAATGTGTTTTTAAATTGCAAAGGCTTAGAACTCCATTGGTGCTGAAGGAAGTATAGCTTTGGAGAAACGAAGACCATTTTGTAGACATAATCAAGAATATGTGCTTCTAGTCATCCACAGAAATAACCTATTATGTAATTATACAATTTTAAGGTTGTACAATAAATTTTATTTCCCTTACTAGAGGAAACATTTGGGTGGAAAATCTCCTTTGCCCAAAATATATTCCAAATGTAGTTCTTATATAGGTAACACAATAGACTCTGGAGACACAATCTTCCTATGACACTTAGTATGTTTTCATTTGGAGCTACTTAGTTAAGTATTCTGTGCTTCAATTTAATCATTTAAATAATAGGAATAATGATACTATTACTTTTATATGATTTTTATAAAAATTGAGATAATCCTTATAACAACTTCCTAGAATGTAGTGCTGCATAAGTTGCTGAACAGAATTTGAGTAACATCTCTTTAGAAATATTTTTAAGGCAGTTATAGCATGTGCTTTGAATAAGGGTATGTATGGAGATGTACATTCAAATCTCTGCAAAAATGTAATAGAAACTATTATAAAAATACATCCCCTTATAGAGAAGGACTCTGGACAGAAATATTAGGTTTTGCAAGATAATTGACTGAAATATAAGGAAATAAAGAATAAGGATCAAAAATAAAAGTAAAATTATGAAAACATATATTCATAGACATCACAAAGTATAACATTTTAAGAATGATGGAGGGATGCACAGGATCAAATAGTGTAAGAAATAAAAAATTACACAAAATAATAGTCTTTGTTGAAAGAGGAGTGTTTGGAATAATATTAGAGGCCAAGTTTAGTACAGGGATGAAGAATGAGTGAAGAGTAACTGAAGAAAATGGTCATCCTTTATCAACAATGCTTATTAAAATAAGGAAAATAATAAGCAGTAAATAATTCATCTATTTGAATATGAATGAATCTTAACATGATAACTAAATCACTTTAGATAATTCTAACATGGAAATTGAAAATCAGAATGTGTCTTGAACAGGTTTTCTTCTTCCTCTAGCAGATTTGAGAACTTTCTTATTCTTGGCCCTCTGTCACTTAAGTTATGCGACTAGGCACATACAATTTGAAGTTTAGCTGTCATCCAGTTTAATTTAGTAGTTCTTCTCAAATTACCATAGCCTCATTTGCATATTTTTGGAGAACATAAAATTTACTTACCAAAAGACACAAGGAAAAGTTCAACAGAACCTACAGCACTGCCTGTGACCAGCGCAAGCAGCTAAACTAGAGGTCGCTCAAGTAAATTTCCTAAGGTATCAAATAAAACACAGACACACAATTTTAAATTCAAGCTGGGGAATGGCTCCTCTGCCCTTGGCCTCCAGCTCCCCAAATGGGAGGGTGAAGAATGTCACAAGAGGCTGGCGAGAGAGAGTTAGCGTGTTCCCGAGTGGTCTTTTATTGGGGGGATTCTGGTTCTTAGAAATTTTCGTCCAAAAAAGGTCAAGAGGGGCAGGGTTACAAGGACAGGTAAGGTAACTTGATACCTGGGGATGTAGGAAGGCACGCCCACACATGAAGGCATATTTGGCAGCATTTTTACTACTTTAAAGATGGGGCTACTGTCTATAGCCACTCGAAAGTGGCCAGATCACTGGAAATGACCAAAAGTGCCTGAAACCAATCAGAAGAAGAAAACGTTTGTCACATGATGTAGCGGCCTCCCACACTACAGAATAGTAATAATAGCTAAAAAAATAAATTACACAATTTTGGGGTTTTATGATTTAAAACTGGTTTTAAAGTTATCATATTCAATATCCCATGAAACCAGGTCTCTAGTCTCTGCTGAAATAACTACAAGCACAACATTTTTAAAGAAATAGAGTTTTTTTTTAATATATCAGTTGTAATTGCACCTTTTAAAAATTAAAAAAGTATTAAATTGCTTAAAAGTGAAAAGACTTATAAGTACAATCTTAAATCCAATACTTCATTTTCTTCAAACTTCATTTTCAAAATAAGTAGCTATTAACTGTTTCAATCATTTCTTATAGAATAAATCTCTCTTGCTTAGGTATGTAAGAATGAACTAATAACCAATTCCAGTTATGGCTATCTATCCAAAAGAAACAAATGCAGTATCTCAAAGAGATCTACACATCCATGTTGATAACAGAATTATTCACAATAGTTGAGATAGGGAAATGAGTTAAAATATTATTGACAGATGTATGAATAAAGAAAATGTGAGATACACACACACAGACACACAGAGAAATTGTCCTTGATTCATAATGTCGTGACTTTTGATTTTTGATTGTTCAGAGCAAAAGTAATATGCATTCAGTAGAAACCATACTTAAAATTTGGAGAATAGATCTTTCCTGTGGATATCAATGTATACTATTATTCTTCTGTGTTGCTGGTAGCTGCAGCTCCCAATCAGCTACAAGATCCAAGGGTAAACAACTGATATTCTATAGTGTAATGAGTTTCTCAGTTGCAATGTTTAGTAGGCTATGTATTGAGCAAATTTTCAAATTATGATATTTTGCAAGGGGTTTATTGTGGTGTAACTCCACTGTAAATTAAAAAGCATCTATATATGTGTATAATGGGATCCTATTCCCTTTTGCAACAACATAGATAAGCCTAAAATGACACAATGCTAAGTGAAATAAATCAGAAAAATGACAAAGACAAATATTGCATGATCTTATTTATATGTGGAATGTTAAAAAAAAATCCAACGTACAATTAGAGTGTAGAATGAAGGTTGCTACAGGTTAGGAATAGGGGAAAATGAGATGTGGATCAAGGAGTACAAAGTTTTAGTTTTTCAGAATGATAAATCCCTAGCTTCTTAATGTATGATAAGGATATCATATAAAATATACTTGATTGTGTATTTAAAATTTGCTAATATGTCTACTGTCAGTGTTCTTACAACAAATAAAAGGAAGAAAGTGATAACTGTCCAAGATTATATTAATTAGCTTATTTGTAATGATTTTATCATAAAGTATATGTACATTGAATCATTAAGTTGTATACCTTTAATTTACATAATAAACCTAAATTTTAAAAAAGTAAGTTACCACCAAAATAAAAATATTTCTATCTAAAACATGAAATAAAAATAAAATTTGCTAAATTTTGATGAAATAATAAATATTATCAAATATACATTATGGTAGATGAGAAAAATAACTCACATTCCTGCTTCTATTCAATATAGTGATCTTAAAATTTATGTTTAAATCCCTTATTCTTAGTATGAAAATATTGTTCTCTACTGAGACAAGCAGTATGCTTTAATTGTATTTCAATTTTGGTTCAAGTTTATGTTTTACACAAATAGATGATTGTATTTTTCATTTACATAATTTCACTGAATTTATGGAAAAGCATTGTAGCATATTTCTCACCATAATTTTCTACATTTTTAATCCTGTCACATAATTAAATACCTTATTTTCCTCATTGGAGATATCCCTCCTCTTCGTATTCTCCACTATAGAGCTAGGGTTTCTTTCTGTTTTGATTATGGGAATCACCTCTATGTCTTCATGTCCTCGTTTCCTATAGACCTTACATGTGAGGGTGTGTGTGTGTGTCTGCGTGTGCGTGCGTGTGCGGGCATGCGCGCGTGCGCATGCATGCTTATATTTGTGCTGGATTCATTGCCTAAAATCAAGCCTCTTTCCTTTTGTAATGCTTTATAACATTTTAACAAAGACGCAGATCAGATCAATTTCCCAAGACACCAAAGAATAATTTTTTTTATACTTAACATTCACTGAATAATTTTTATGGATATCAAATTCTACATGAAAAAATTATTTCATAATATTGAACAAATATACTATTGAATTCTATCTAGTTTATGATACTGATGATCAGACAGAATTTATATTTTAAATCCTGTTTCATTTTACCTGATTTTAGTTGTCTTATGAAAAATTTTCATATATTTCCCCATGTTTCTGAAATTTTATATTGAAGTACCCTCACATGAATCTGTTTCATTAACTGAGTTGGGCTATGAGTTTTCTTCCCATCTGGATATTTATATACATATTTTTTTTTCATTATTTCCTTGGAAATGTCCTTGTTAATCCTCTCTAACTTGTTCTCCCTGACTCCCACAAACACTTGTCTTTGTCTTATTTTCACCTATTATTCTTGTCTATGTTATGCTGTCCAAAGATTAGTAAATTTCTGTATTATTTTACATAATTATCTATTAATTTTGTATCAAATATTTAATATCTAAGGTTTTTAAATTTCTCTGATTTTTCTTCTTTTTGTCCAAGATTAAGATTCTGAGTTCTAATATCACCCTGGAGGTTTTCCTTATTTATATTACTAATAATCTTATTTAAAAGTGATGATCTAGGGCTGGGGCTGAAGTTCAGTGACATAGTGCTTACCTAGCATGGGTTTAATCCTTAGCACCACATAGAAATAAACAAATGAAATAAAGGCATTCTGTCCATTTACAAATAAAGAAAACGTTTAAGAAATAAAAATTAAAAAGTGATGATTTAAAGTGTTGATTGGAATATTTGTGTGCATTGTGGACTTCATTGTATTTTGATCAGGTGGTTAGTGAGCTTTTTAAATTTGAGTATTCAATATGTCTGTTACATACAGTAATTCAATAACTGCAGAAGATTCCCTAGTTTCTTGTTAAGGATATACAGATTGGTCTTCAGAATTTGGGGTTGTGATGGAAGTTCAAATCCATTGGTAGCTGTGTTCTGAGCATCAAATGCAGCAGATCTGGAACAGACCTGGCTGTTTCCATAACAAATGTACATGGGTGACTGGGAGAGTCATGAAATATATTAAGAGTAATGCTTTTAAATCAAGTTTAAAATGTATAAGTTTATTATGTGACTAAAGTTCCAGGATGATTTGCACATGTTATTTCTTTATTGAAATAGTAATATTAGTGATTTGTAGCTGGTATTGGAGAGATTAGAAAGTAAGATTGGTTCTATATTGAGAGAATGTCTGTATGGACATTCATAAGTTTAAGGAACCCATAGTCAAGGCTCCATTCTTGTTCTGAGTTTTCTGTTCACATGCTGATGGTACCTACTCTTAGTTAGAAAGCATATCCTGTCTCTCAGATAGAAAGTATATCCTGTAAAACCCTATGGAGGGAGAACCCTTACGCCTATGATATACACATTCAAATATGGTTGATATATTTTAACAGTTTTTAGCAGTGATTTTAAACTTATAAGCAGTGATTCTGAGGTCTGCAAACTTTTCAAACATTTGGACCCTAAGTGTTGCTGTTCTTGCAAAGATTATTCGACAGTCCTAGATTATTGACATTTCCTAGTTTAGTCTGATTCCGCATCTACACATTTGGCTATACTTTGGGTCCCTCTGTCTTCAGTCACTGGCTCAATATCTCCCTAGAACATTCCTTCCAGTTTCTGGGGGAATGATTTTGTTTTGACATCTAGTGATCCATCGTGTTCCTCATACTGACTTTCAATCTGGTCCTTGTTTTTAGGCGTCAATTGCTTTAATTTCACATGCTCTTCCATGTGCCTTTTAATTCCTGATTCTCATGGATTTGATGGGGGAAATCACCTAACTTTGATTTATCTGGTAAATCATTTGTTTCATTTCTTATTTTCTTTCCTGATTTTATTGTAACTCAAAATTGCAGCGGTCTTCTAGTTACTGGGGACAGTAATAGAGTTTGCACTGAGTCTTCTGAAATGTATAGGGAGTAGTGATTTCTGGGACGCAAACAGAGCTCTCAAACTAGGAACTAAAGGGCAGTTTTATCACACATTAGACCAGAGCCAAGGATCACACAAAGGTCACAGAAGTGGATAACATTCACCTAAAAATGTCAAAGGGAATATGAGTAATTTTCTCTTACATAGAATTTTTTTTAACTCAAAAGGCAAAATTTCCCACTGAATGAGTTGTAAACATTTAGCTAAGTTTAGGAGTCGTGTGTGTGTGTGTGTGTGTGTGTGTGTGTGTGTGTGTGTCTGTGTATGCATGTCTTTGTGTGTGTGTGTGTGTGTGTGTGTGTGCGTGCGTGAATAGTGGGGGGAGGAATGTGGGTTTAGTGTTTATTTTGTGTTTTGGGGGCGATGGTTGTGATGGTATCCAAGTGTGACAGTTACATTTGGACAGTTTTATCTTAATAGATTTGATTCATCGATTTTTCTAGTAGATTTAATCACTATTTTATCCAAATTTATCATCAGATCATTTACTTTTAAGTGGTAAAAATAATAGAGATGAGAACTGAAATTTTGCATGGGACATTTTCTCTTAGTTTATTCCTATTTATCATCAATGATCTTTGAATATGAATTTTAAAATAATCCTAACATATTATTTAAATTTATTTTTCATCTTACAGAATCTTTTCTAATATCTTGTTGGAAAATGTTGTGGATAGTTTTGTAAAATATATATTAAGAATAGTATAAAATTCTCTGTAAAGCACCTTTTAAAAATATGTTAGTTATGTGGTATTTGCCTGGGAATGTAGAGGAGGGAAGTTGCTTAGATCATCATGTCAGCTGGAAAGCAGGGGAGTGGGGGAGATACCAGGGACAAATATGGTCTCCAATCACATATTCCCACTAACTCTTCTCCTCTAGCCATGCACCATCTAAAAGCTCCAACTCTGAAACTTGTCACATTGGAGACCATGATTTTAACACCTGAGCTTTGAGGGACATTACAGATCCAAACCTTAACAATATATATACATAATCAAATATATGTCATATAATTAAAATATAGGTATATGCCAGGTGTTTATTTGCCATAAATGATAAATAATTATGCTTTGGCATTTTTAAGTTTTATATGTGATAATATGCATATCATTGTGTGATTTATTTTTCAAAAGTCAATATTTGTATTTTGGGGATTTTATTTACATTGTTACATATGATTCTAATACATCCGTTTTTATGTGGGTATGTATATGTATAATATTTATTTATTAATTCTATGCTGAAATTTTAGACATGAAAGCTATTTGTAAACTTCTTACAATGAAGTTTAATAATTACTTATGTTCTTGGATAATTTATTTAATGTATTTTTTTAGTTGAATAATGGAATTTATTGTTTTTATGTCTTAACTTTGTTAGGTTTTTCCAAAATTATCTCCAAATAGCATGCATCTATTTGTACTCATATTTCTGGTAAATAGGATTTTTTGCCATACACGTGTTGATGTTTACAAATATCAGACATTTTTTTAAAATATGATGATATTAAGATAATTCTTAAAATTCATTTTAATTCTTCCGTTGCCATTTTTCTGATATTCATTATTGTTTTTAACAATGTTTTTTCCAATTTTAGGCACATAATAAATCCACATTTTCTGGATTATTTGGTGTTATAGAATTTCCTACTCCTACCAATAAAACTATTTAGCAGAAATGGATGTGTAAATTTTGGTTTAGATTATTTAATTGTAAATGCAAGGCTTTCCATTTTCTATCTGATGTAGCAAACAGAAATATTTGATACAGTGGCTGCACCATCAGTTTGGGCATCTGTGTGATTATGATCAACACATCTCTTACAAAGGATAAGATTGAAAAATAACTGCCTATTGTTTTAAGCCACTGAGATTTTTCAAACATTTGTTACCACATGAAAATCCATATGTTACTCTGCTATAATTTTAACTCTCTGAGAATAAAAAAGAACTTTGGTAAAACTTTTTGCTATGCTTTATAGTTACAAAAATATGTAGTCCACATTATTTAATATTCCATAGGAATAACTCATTAAACTCGATAGTATTTGATTTTATAGTAATAGACATTCAGGCATAATAAAGTAAATTCATTTTACCAAAAAAAAGTCAACTTTTTAAGTACAATGACAAAATCAATCTTCTGAACACACGTCCTAATTTCTTTGGTATTTCATTTGATTCTAACCATCCCAAAATTGCTAGTTATTCTAATACTTAAAAGTCTTACAGAAAGCTTTCATAAAAGCTTTGAATTTCATATTTCTTTTAATTTTTAATAGAATAATATTCCTTTTAATTTTCAATAAAATTTTAATTCACAACTAATGAATCTATTTCTCTGGAATAAGCTAGAGAGAAACAAGAAAATGAGGAGGATCTCTATAAAATAGAAGAGAAACAATTACGTTAGAAAAGATAATGTACCTCTAACTTGTTAAATTTCAAAATAAAATAATGATAAAAATAAGACTGTTTAGGATTGGGTTTTCAATGAGTGGTTGCCAGTGTGCTCACTTATAATGTTTCCTTGAGGTGTCAATCAATTTCTCAATTAAATTCAAGTACTGAGTTCCTATTATGGTCAATGATGTAAAGCTCAGAAAACAAATGCTAAATTTCTCTCAGGTTGTGCTTGCAGCATCAAGTGTTAAAAATAATTATAAACTAAGTAAACTTGATGAACTGCTCAAATCATTGAGAGGATAAATATAGCAGCCCTGCAATGTCATTTTCACAGTTACATTTCACACTATAACCACATATTGAGAAAAAAACCCTCAACTTGTAGCTACATAGCAGCCTCTAAGGACTCATGGTTTTTCTAACATTTTTAAAAATGTGTAATAACAGAAAGACTTAGTAATTAAGGATAAAAATTAGATTGTAACATTTGTGAGAGCATGAAAATAGAATAAAAATTGTCACTTGCTTTATATTTGTTTTGTAGTTCTGTTCAGTGAGAAAATTATTTTGCACAAACTAATGTTTATTTGTCTTCCATCATTGTACATGGAGAGATGTAAGACTAACATTTTCTAATTTATTCTTTCCACAAATAGTCAAGGAGGTTTAGATTTTTGACCACATTAAAATATCTCCTATTGAGATTATTGCTGTGGGATTTTATTTCTTAATTCTAATTTATTATTATTCATTCTTCTAAATTGTGTGTGCTAAATGATATCTTCTTGAGTTTGGAAATGTAGATTAACGTCAACATCTTTTATATGAGAATAAACTAAATTTACCATATTAGAAGATATGATGATACTATTTTGGCAAAAAGCTGCTATGTGTCTTGAGCACTCACAGTATTCATGAATCTAAGTATATTTTACACATAGAATCTAATATCAGATGACAGATTTACCAATTCACATATTTATATTTAAATATGACCAAATTGTGAGATTTTTTGTCTCTGTCTTGATTATAACTCCCATATTTTTATGATTTAGATTATTATATACCAGTTTATAAATAATTCACAAAGTATAAGAAACAAATAGCACAATCTTCATTACTGTATCTCCTAAAAATCTAATAATTCTCCATAGAGAAACTGATGCCCATTCCCAAGATAACCCCTTCACTTCTCTGAACTCCATCACTAAGTATTAATTTTGCCTTACAAAAATCTTCAGATAAGTGGAATCATAAAATATATATTCCTTTTGTCTTGCTGCTTTCAGCCAATACTAAATTTATAAGGTTAACTCATTTTTTTGTGTTTAACTATAAATTATTCTTTTCTTTCCATTTAAATGATCCATTATATGAATATGTGGTGATTTCTTATTAATTTATGGTGAAGAAATATTTGGTATTTTCAACTTTGAATTTTATGAACAAAACTGGTATGCATATTCTCAGACACAAGGAATAATAATAAAGAAAAGGGAAATTACTTATTTAAAAATAATTAATATGGGAAATAATGATGATTGTAAAATAAAGTATTATAATCTAGAGCACAAATCAAAGATTTTAGAAGCAGTTAATAAATATGGAAATTAAACTAAACCAATAGCTAGGTTTTTTTAATCAATAATATTTATGAGATTATAGCCAGGATAACAAAGGAGAAAATAGAAACAGAAATTACTACTACTATAAATGAAGAGAGAAAAGTAGTATAAATACCGTGGACATTTAAAAAAATATCATCTCTATGCCCACAATTTTGGTGTTTGTATGAAAGTTACCAATTCTTCAAAAGACATAATGTACCAAAATGTACAATATTAAATCAACAAGCTAGGCAAGGTATAGTTTGCCTGCACTCCCAACTATTCAGAACTTTGATGCAGAAGGGTCACAAGTTTAATGACAGCCTGGCCAACTTAGCAAAAACTTGTCATAAAACAAAAAAGGAGATTTGATTATAACTCAGTGGTAGACGGGCCCTGAGTTCAAGACTCAGTACAAAAAAAAAAAAAAAAAAAAAAAAGAAGAAGAACAATCTGATTTGGCCTACCTCTATTATTATATTCAAGCAGCAATTAATAACCTTCCAAACCACAGAGGACCTGTCCAAAAGGTGTTCAATGACTTCTACCAATACATTGTTGTTTAACATTTATTTATTTATTTTTTATTCTTTCCAATTAGTTATACATGGCAGCAGACTGCATTTTATTACATTGTAGATAAAAACCTGAAAACCGCAAAAGGGATGTTTGGGGGTATAGTCAATGCAAGCAAGCCAGGTTACAAAAGCAGGAGAGTTCAGTCAACCAGTCACAATTTGCCCAATCACCCCAATTACAGAAACAGAGCCCCATTACCCTAGTTATAGAAACAACACCCCATTAGGTAGTTCTGTGCTATCAAAGGTTTCTGTAGCAAAAAGGAAAAGAACATCTTGCTGTGATCATGACCCTTCTTCTTGGAATGGTTGTTTTACAGGATGGAGTCACAAGACAAAATGGAATCACTTTTGCTTTTACTATCACAGTCACACCATTTGTACATTCATATGTGTATGTAGAGTAATGATGTCCATCTCATTCCACTATCTTAGACAATACATATGCCCCCTCCCTTTTTCTCCTCCCTTTTGCGTAATACAAAGTTCTTCCATTCTTGCCATATCCTCTCTCCCCCAATTATGAATCAATATGCATTTATCAAAGACAACATTTGGCCTTTGTTTTTTTGGGATTGGCTTATTTTGCTTAGCATGGTATTCTCCAACTCCATCCATTTACCTGAAAATGCTATAATTTTATTTTCTATTAATGATGAATAATAATCCATTGCTTATATATACCACAGTTTCTTAATATATTCTTCTATTGAAGGTCATCTATATTGGTTCCATAGTTTATCTATTGATAATCGAGCTGCTATAAACATTGATGCGGCTGGCTGTGTCACTATAGTATGCTCATTTTAAGTCCTTTGGGGAAAGACTGAAGAGTGAGACATCTGAGTTAAATGATGGTTTTATTCCTAGTTTTCTAAAGAATCTCCATACTGTTTTCCACAGTGGTTTCACCAATTTGCAGTGCCACCAGCAATGTATGAGTGTACCTTTTTCCCCACATCCTCATCAACATGTATTGTTGCTTGTATTCTTGAAAATTGCCATTCTGAGTGGAGTGAGATGAAATCTTAGTATTTTTCTTTCTTTCTTTTTTTTTTAAAGAGAGAGTGAGAGAGGAGAGAGAGAGAGAATTTTTAATATTTATTTTAGTTATCGGCGGATACAACATCTTTGTTTGTATGTGGTGCTGAGGATCGAACCCCGGCCGCACGCATGCCAGGCGAGCGCGCTACCGCTTGAGCCACATCCCCAGCCCCTTAGTATTTTTCTAATTGCTAGACATTGCCTCAGTCTGGCTGGGCACAAATCACAAGCCACTGAATCAGGAACAAACTTTATTTCTGAACTCCACCAGCACAGTCCACACATGCTCCCCGGGAATTCTCCCAAACACCACGCATGCAGCTCCTCCAGCAACCACCAACCGGAAATCCCTACTCCGGCACTTCCCCAACAAATGGGAACTTTCTGGGTATCTCCGCGAAAACTCCAAAGTAGTGTGAGAACTCCAAAGTAGCAGGAAGAGGCGGACAGTAGGGGTCTAATATACACACCTTAACATAACCATTATCATCTCAATGGCTTGCTGGTGTCACCTCTCAACCACTCCATTCTAGGAAAAATGCCATTCGTCATTCGGACTCTGCTATGGCTCTCAGCATCTCCCCGCCTTGTTTTTAATTAAACACCAAGCATGTGGCTTAGGGACCATGCCTGTTGGGCTGACCAATACTACATATGGTTCTTACCCGTCATTAGATGAGCTGACCTCAAGGCATCAGCCTCCTGTCTTAGGTTGGTACCACTGCAATTGGATCTTACCTGTCACTGACCACCGGTCCAGCATACAGTCATACTTGTGGATAGGTCTTTGCACCAGTGGGAGGCTGAGGTTTTTTGCCTCACCTCTGTTGGCCCCCAAATTTGGCCTTGGTGCTAGTGGGGGGGTGAGGTTCCTTACCTCACCTCTGTTGGCCCCCAAATTTTAGACCATCACAAACAAAAAGGAGGAGATTGCAAAATGCCACGACACCAAGCCAAATGACGGCTCTTTTTGGAAAAATTGTACCACCGATGACACCATCTGAAAGATATGCCAGCACTACCACAATTCGCTGCACCAACAGATAGTTCACAATGCATACAAGTGATACATAGTCCAGGCAAGTTCTGCAAGCAGTTCAAAGCAGATTAATCTATTAATATATCCATTTCCTCCCAAAGTAAATTGACTTCTTGATTGAGCATCACTTGTTGAGTTACATTACTCATTGATGCATCAGTTTATAAAGTTTGTTGTAATAGCTATGGTAGAAGCTGTAGTTTGGTTTTATCTTTGTCTTCATCGGCACTGGGATGAAGATAGGAATTCTGGCAATGATGGCTAAAAAAAAAATCATGTAACATTCCAATAGGTACTAAGAAAACAATTTTCTGAACAATTTACATTATCTTGAACAGAATTATTAAATAATAATGAAAAGGAAATGTGAAAGTAAACAAACAGATCTGTTAACCTCCATTTTTGTTCACATATTAAAACAATCCTCAACAGCTGTTTACCCAATTTAAATTAAACCATGTAAATCACGTGAATAATAAAAATATTTGGATTCGTTTTTTCATGAGCGCTCCTCATATATGATCTATAGACATAAGCACATACAGACATACAACACAAAACACAAGTGTGCACACATAACATACAACACATAAGACAATAGCAATGGCCATGTAGCTTTACACAGGTGAAATCTCCATTGCAATGTTTAAAAACTCCATAGTCAAAAAATAAAACTGATCAGAAAAACAATAACCTAGGTCTGCATGAGCTCAAAAAATAAAATAGAACTTTATGATGTGGGAAAATGCAATAATAAAATAGATATTGAAAAAAGCATCCTGGTTACCACCTGGGTTTGACTCTTTTTTTGGATATCCCATCCTTTTTCCTGTAACTTGCATAATGGGTCTGAAGGTATTCCCACAAGCAAGGCCCAAGGTTTTTTATATTTGAAATAGGCTTTAATGGTGTTCATTATTCATTACCCTCCAGGTGTGGGAGAACCACTGTTGCAGATGTAGAATAGCCAAGCTGGAGCTCTGGATATCAGCTGTTATGGATTTGAGTCATATCATCTTCTTTTTGGTCTGTAGAAAATGCTTTGGTTAGTTTCTCTGGAATCCAAATTGGCTGCTGTTCTCCCTATGGAAACACAAACAGAACCCCGACTCCAGACAATCACTGGGTCAGGACCTTTCCATTGTCCTGTTAGAATATCTTTCCAAAGTACCTTAGGCTTATGTACATTTTTTTGGACACATATGCCTTTCCACAGCACTAAGCCCTGATGAATCCAAATTTAAAAAGTTTGGAGTAAAAAGGGTTATTTTAAGTTTATCTTTGGGGGATATATACCCCTTCCCAATTACCTCTTTTTGCTTTAATAAGTACGTTTTAATAGTTTGATGAGCTCTTTCAAATATGCCTTGTCCCTGTGGATTGTATGGGATTCCTGTTATGTGAGTAATGCCAAATGATGAGCAAAATTGTTTAAAAGAGGTAGAGGTATAGCCAGGACCATTATCTGTTTTTAACTGTTTTGGAACACCCACAGTGGCAAAATTTTGAAAGCAATGAGCTAAAATATCTTTAGTTTTTTCTCCGGCATGAAGGGAGCCCATCAAAAATCCAGAAGAAGTATCAACTGTAACATGCAAATATTTTAATTTTCCAAATTCTGGCAAGTGTGTGACATCCATCTGCCAAATATGGTTAGGTATCAATCCTCTAGGATTGACTCCAAGATTAACTTGTGGTAAAAAGGTCACAAAATTTTGACATTGTTTTATTATTTGTCTAGATTGTTTCTTAGTTATTTTAAAATGCTTTTGTAAAGTATTAGCATTAACATGGAACCTTTTATGAAAATTTGTAGCTTCTTCTAGTGTAGAGAAAATATGTATGTCATGTGTAGTTTTATCTGCTAAATCATTGCCCAAACTAAGGGCTCCAGGCAATCCTGTATGTGCCCTGTTATGTCCTAAAAGAATGGATCTTTTCTGTCCCAGATTAGACTTTGTATAGTGGAAAACAAAGAGAAAACAGTAGAGGAAGGGGAAATCCTACCAGCATCTTCAAGGGATACTATAGCATTAATTATATACTGACTATATATACAGAAAATAAACTAAATACAGAATCTTTAAACATCACAAATCTTGTAAAAATCCATTAAGCTTTACCTTTTGAGCTAATTGTTTGGGTACTAAAAATGTAAAAGTTTGATCAAGGGTAACTAACTACTGCTGCTGTACCATTATTTGACCCATCAGTGAATATATTTGGAGCATTCATGATAGGTGTTTTTCTTGTCATTTTTGGAAAAACTACAGGATGTGAAGACCAAAAAGACAATAAAGGATTAGATGGTAAGTGATTATCAAAAGAAACATTAGATTTACACATGATTGGGGCTGGGGATTTGGCTCAAGCGGTAGCACGCTCACCTGGCATGCGTGCAGCCCAGGTTTGATCCTCAGCACCACATACAAAGATGTTGTGTCTGCCGAGAACTAAAATAAACATTAAAAAAAAATCCCCTCTCTCTCTCTCTCTAAAAAAAAAAAAAAAAAAAAAAAAGATTTACACATGATTATTGCCCAACTATTTAACTCATTAGCTAACTCATCAATTTGATCCATAGTATTTGGAGTAATAATTTTATTGGGAGAAATTCCAAACACTCCCTTTGTTGCTTTTATTCCTTTGAGTATTAATTGTCCTACAGACTCAGGATACCTAGTAAGAATAGTGTTAGGAGAATAAGATAAATGTATCCACAATAATGGACTTTCTTGCCAAAATACTCCTGTAGGAATATTTTTTGTTGTTAGTACAATAAGTAATAAAGGCAAACTTATATCAATTCTATTCAAATGCATATTTTCCATATATGTTTCAATAATCTTTAATGCCTTTCTTGCTTCAGGTGTCAACATCCGGGGTGAATTTGGGTATGATGGACCTTTTAGGATATCAAATAAAGGTCCTAGCTCTCCTGTTGGTATGCCTAGATAGGGATTTATTCAATTTATGTCTCCTAATAACTTTTGAAAGTTGTTAGGTGATTTGAGTTGATCTACTCATATTTGAATTTTTGGTGGATGGACCATGGTTGAGGATAATAGAACACCTAAATAATTAATTGGAAAATTTAATTGTACTTTTATCTATTGCATTCTCTAGATTATAATTTTTAATAAGTTTGTAAGTGTGGCATAACATTATAGCAATGTGTTTTTATCTTTGTGTGCTAACAGTACATCATCCATATCGTGAAATATTTGTAGTTCAGGATTTTGATTTCTAAGTGGCTTGATTGCTTTGTTAACATAAATTTGACACATAGTTGGGCTGCTAGCCATCTCTTGAGGGAGTACATTTCATTCATATCTCTGATCAGGACCTTCATGACTCAGTGAAGGGATAGTAAATGCAAAATGTGGACTATCCTCAGGATGAATTGGAATTGAAAAAAAACAATCTTTAATATCTATAGCTAAAACATACCAGGTTTTTGGTAAAGCAGACAATTGGGGAATCCCTGATTGAGCAGGTCCCATAATAACCATCTCATTATTAATGGCTCTTAAATCTTGCAATAATCTCCATTTATCAATTTCTTTTTAATGACAAAAATGGGAGTATTATGGGGAAATACGGAAAGTTGTATATGTCCCTCCGCTAATTGTTGTTTGACCAGGTCATGGGCTACTTGTATCTTTTCTTTAGCCAGGAGCCACTGAGGAACCCACACTGGTCTTTCTGATTTCCAAGTAATTTTGATTGTCTCAGTGGCCCTTTCTGAAAACCCAATCCATATCTATTTATTCCTTGATCTATTTGAATTGGTGCTGTTATACCTTGTTCTTGTTCTCTTAATCCTTTTTCTTTCCTAAAGCCTTGTCTAGCCCTAATAGTGGGTGTGTTAGGATTGATGTTATTTGTTAATGTCAAACCTAATTGATCTAGGACATCTCATCCCCATAAATTTATAGGAAGATGATCCAATACATAGGGCTGTATAGTTCCTTCACATCCTTCGGGATCCTTCCAATCTAATACCATTGCACTTCTATGTGAATTAGTTGCTACTCCTAGGCCTCGAAGCATTTGATTGGCCTGTTGTAATGGCCAATGTTTCGGTCATTCTTGACAAGATATGATGTTAAAGTCTGCACCTGTATCCAGTAGCCCATTAAATTCATGTCCTTGAATATTTAATTTTAGCATTGGGTGAGAATCTAAATTTAAAGACAGCATAGCCCAATCTACACCTGTGGAGCCTAATCCCCTAGAACCTCTTTCTATAGTACTACTGAAAAATTTATCACGTAGGCTGGGTATTATTAATAACTGTGCTATAATATCTCCTGTTGAAATTACTGGACTTATCATAAATTACCCCAGGACTTATCATAAGTCCTTTCAGAGTAGAAGAACTGCATCCTAACAATAAGCCTACTGTTCCTTGGGGAAGAGGTACTTTTACTTCTGTGGGAATGATTTGAACTCTCATCTCTGGACTTAGTACTGCTCTGTTGGAGGCGCAGATGTCCAACCCTGCGCTCCCTCTGGTTCATCTGATGAGAGACCTGATGGATAATGTGTCCTGGGCACTACCCTGATGGTGTTGCTGGGTTCCTCCATGGTGTTTCTGGGTTCCTCCAGTGCCCCATATATTTGTGGTTGTGGGCCCCGGAGCATTGGGCTCCCCTGTCCATTTTTTGGCAATGGAGCCCAATGCCTTTCTACACAATATCGTGGGTAAACACCTGGTACTTGTCTGTTTTTTGATAATGGAGTACGCTCTATGGTGGTTTGAGAATGGCGTTCATTAGCCTAATGTGTCCCTCTACAGCATTGTGGGCAAATACCCAGTATTCTACCCCTTTGATACCTAGTTTTGTTAAACCCTCCTCCTATGGGGCAATTCCTTTTAAAATGTCCTGTTTGTTCACAATTGTAGCATGTTTTTGGCCTGGCATCTAAAGCCTGTTGTACTGCAGCTGCCAAGACTTGCCCTTGTTCATTAATGTCTCTACATAATTTAATACATGTGTTTAAATCTTTATGTTTCCATGGTCTAATGACCTCTCTGCACCAATGATTTGCTTGCTCATAAGCCAATTGTTTTATTAATGACATTGCTTTTTCTGTATCCCCCAAAACTCTGGTAGCTATTTGAATAAGCCTAAATAAAAATTCAGCGTAAGGTTCATTAGCTCCCTGAATTACCTTAGATAATTGACCTTGTAAATCTTCATGTTCTTGTAAAGTCTTCCATGCCCTAACTGCATCTGCAGCAATTTGTGAGTATATAGCAGGAACATATCTAATTTGTTGTTGCTGTTCCTCATAAGGTCCTTTTCCTAACAACATATCTAGATTTCTCTGAGGATAACCGGCTACTGCATATCGCCTAGCTGTCTCCATGCAAAATTTCTCATTGGCTACCTTCCATAGCAAATATTGTCCTCCATTTAGCACAGATTTACACATGCTAGCCCAATTTTCTAGCGTCATGTCGAATTTGGTAATGGATTTGACCATGCTTACAGTGAAGGGTGCTTGGGGACCATAGGTTGTTACAGCCTCCTTTAACTGCTTCACTGTTTTGAAATCTAAAGCATGGTGAATTCTCTGCCCTCCTGTCTGCTCAAGTACAGGGCATGCTAATATTTGAGGTCTTGTCTCAGGATCCCATCTATCAACTACGGGGGTTGGGGGCACCGTAGCATATGTTGTCTCTATAGGTGGAGCAGTTGGTTGGACACTTACACCCTCTGGTTATAGAAAGGTGTTAGTAGCAGCCTCCTGTTGTAACTTTTTCCCTGATAGGTATTCCTCCTTTTAATTTTCTTCCTCTGTCTCACTAGCTTGAGAGACCTTCTCTTTTACTTAATCTAAAATGTCTTTCTCCATGGTCTGAACCTCTAACAATTTACTTAACACTCTTTCGGTTTGTTTTTTACTAATTTATAATCTACTATAAAGATAACACAACCCAACAAGATAACACAAAACAAAACTAAAACAGAATGAAAGAAAAACAGAACAAAAAATCGTTGTAACAATTTTTCTATTTTCTTGACATATGCATTTGTGGTCCATTTCTATCTCTTCCTCAGGGGCGAACAGCTTCAAACCTTGAGCCAACCATTTTTCCCAGTTTGCCTGAGAAAGTTCTAGGGATAGGCAGCTTGAAACAAAAACAAAACAAATCAAAACAAGAACACATTGTTTTTTGAAATGGTCACCCATTCTCTAGCCTTCCCTTAAGGGCGAACAATTTCACTTACCTCCGAGCTTCAGATGTTCAACTCATGGGCTGCCAAATGCCGCAGTCTGGCTGGGCACAAATCATGAGCCACTGAAGCAGGAACAAACTTTATTTCTGAACTCCACCAGCACACTCCACACAGGCTCCTCAGGAATTCTCCCGAACGCCATGCGTGCATCTCCTCCAGCAACCACCAACCGAAAATCCCTCCTCCGGCACTTCCCCAACCAATGGGAACTCTCCGGGAATCCCCGCGAGAACTCCAAAGTCGCAGGCAGAGGCTGACAGCAGGGGTCTAATATACACAGCTTAACATAACCATTATCATCTCAATGGCTTGCTGGCATCACCTCTCAACTACTCCATTCTGGCATCAATGCCATTCGTCATTCGGACTCTGCTATGGCTCTCAGCAAGATATGTTGAACATTTTTTTCATATATTTGTTTATTGATTCTATGTCTTCTTTTGAGAAGTGTCTATTCAGTCCCGTGATTCATAACTGTACAAATTCTCTGCAATCTTTTTCAGAAGACAGAAACTGAAGTATTTTCTAATTTCTTTTATGATGCTAATAACAATTCCAAATAAAGACATTAAAGAAAAAAAAACAAATATCAAACAAATATCAATATGTCTCATGAATATAGATGCACAATTCACCAAAATATTAGGAAATCGAGTCCAGCAATATGTAGAAAGAAGTATAAATCATAAAGGCACTGAATGTATTCTGCTTGTAGAAAGATGTTTTAATTTAATTAATGTAATCCAACACATCAAAATGCTAAATAAATATTATATGATAATATCAATAGTTGCAGAAAAGTATTCTGACAAAATCCAATGCTCATTCATGTTAAAAAATTCATATTAAACTAGTAGAGCACAATTTTCTTAACTTTCTCAAGAATCACCCCAAACTTCTACAGCTAACCACTTAAGTGGTGACAAACACAAAACTTTTCCACCAAGACAAGGCAAATATGTCCCATCTTAACATTCACTTTTGTCATTATCCTGGAAACCCAAGCAAATGCAATCAGGAAAGAAAAGGTAATAAATCTATATAGAATGAGATGGAGAAAGATGATATGTTTATCTATATGGATAATTTAAAAAACTCGCCAAAAGACTTTTGGTCTTTATTACAGGTTCTCATTATTTCTTAAAGGTCTTGCTAAATTACTGAGGCTGACCTTGAACTTGTGATCCTCCTACTTCAGGCTCCCAAATAGAGAGGATTACAGTCATATGCCACAGCATTTGGCTTCTAATAATTAATTTTTATGATCCATGTCATATGTGATCTTTGTTTGTCATCTCTTTTAACAGCATTTGTTGATTTTGGATGTCAAGAGCATATTCATTTTATAAAATGAAAGTGAGAGCTTTGTGTACATGCTATGAATACCATTTTATAAATTTATACTTAATGAAAAACACTTTCGACTGCATTAAAAACAAATTTAATTTCAAATAATATTCTTCTAGAGTCCTTAACTGAGGAATTCAGCAAATTATATTTTAGGTAATTCAAAAATAAATTATGGTAGGAAATCTTGTTAGTATGACATAATACTAGATAAACAAGAATTTTGGCAGTTCCATCAAGCTTCATATCACTGGAATGAAAGATCACATTGGAGCAAAGTAGTCAATGATTTAGTTCATTATTTTATTCAAAAATGTTCATAAATTTGTGTAGGTGGTATAGAATTTATTTATCTTTTTTTTCCCAATGAGAAATGACCATATATTTCAAAGCAGTGGTGAATTGTTTCAGTTTAAAGTAAAATATTTTAATGAATATAAAATAGGCTTGTAACTGTAAGTCTTTTAATAATAGAGTCAAAGATTTTTTAAATTACAAGATATTCCAATATTCAGTGGTCATTTATAAGCAAATTACACAAACGATTTACAAAAACTAAAAATTAACTTGATAATGACAATGTTATTTCCAAGTTGTACCTCCATATTATTCAAGAGAGGGGCAAAAAGAGATGAATGTTTTCATCAAAAGGAAATTATATTTTTTTAAAGAGATAGACACATTTGACCTAATTTAATTTATGCATACATGAAAACATCATGTCACTCCATTACTATAAAAGTTTTATGACTTTGTGCATCAGTTTAAAATAAATGTTTAATGAAAAGACAGTATATATAGGTCTTTTCTAGAGACTATGGAATGTATCAGAGAGCTTTCTGATAATTTTATAGAAGAATAACTTACAAATTCTTGCTTTTAGTGAGTAAAATAATCAAAAATTGATTAAAAATGAATATCATGTTGACTATTAAATCTCCACAGTAAAATAAGTTAAACATTTAAAAATAAATATTCTTTTCAAGTTTCTTATTTTCTCTTACTCAGTGATAGCTAATAACTTTTAAGTTCTACAGTGCCCTAATCTTCTGTAAAACAAAACATCTCAGTCTACCATTTTTATTTTACTGATATATATTAATATATATGCATGAGATGAAAAATACTAACATTATTTTAGCTGTTGACAACAGAATTTGTCAGAGAAAGAAACTATTCTTTGTTGGCAAATTCTTTTATAAATATTTGAATATATAATAGGGCATACCAAGAATCTGAGATTCATTTGTTAGCAAAATTTTCAAATAACATTGGAAATGCTCTTAATAGAAGGAGAATGGAATATATTATCCTAAAGGCAGAACACTAAAATAGAAATACACTTTGAAAATACAATAATACGTGTATGCAGAGTTATATAACTGGGTGAAATTTTGCAATTCATCCTCTTAAATATGACCATCACATGTATTTCCATGGAATTAGATAGAATGATACCAAGCATTTGTTGAATAAATTTTTAATAACACATAGTAAGAGATGGATACAATGTATATTCTTAATGGATTTTAAAATAGGAAATTGATTTTAAAATAGTCTTACATGCAGGATATTTTAAAGAATATATCACCATAAAATGTACATGATTCGAAATTTTTGTGATTTAAAATCATGTTATAATGATTCACAACTACTACATTCTTCTTATTTATGGAGATGCTAAAAGCAACCTATTCACAAAATAAAAAGTAAGTAAATCCAAGTTACATATTTCTTGTCATACTTGCTGAACCATTTTTAAAAATTAAATGAATAAAGTTGTTATATACTTACTAAATTGTATTATAAATATATTAATTTATATTACTAATTTTAGACAATATGTATTAATTTTAGACAATATGTTGTTATTACTATAACAAATATCTAATTAGAAATATTATATTAAAATGTTTAATTTATAATACTAAACATATTGTCTAAAATTTAATTTCTGCAAATAAATTTAAGAAAATGTAATTGACATTTAGGTAAAAATTTAAATGTGGGAAATTTTTGATAAAGAAGAATATGTTCAAAATAAATCTAGTTTTAAAGTAATTCTTGTCCAAACATAAATTATTCAATAAGCAAATAATGCATTTTAAAAGTTTTTCTTGCATGATTACATTTGGAAAACCATTGAGAAATTGTCTGTCTCTGGTCTTGAAGTTTCTTCACAAACATGGTCTGATCAGAACCATACTAAATATCAAGTGGCTTCTGTGGAATGTGAAACTGATATTTTTTTAGCTTATCCCTGTTTATGCTACTGTAAATTTAGGTGCTTTTGTGCCCCTTCTCTTCTAGTTTTTTATCCTCAACTCTGGGGGATGACTGTTCTCTGTTTGGGCTCCTCCTCTTGCTCTGGCTCCACTATCTCCAATTAAAAGCTGGTTTCAACTATAGACCCAGCAACATTTGTTTATTCTGTATTACTGATCAGCCTTTGAAATTGCCTTATGTTTCAAAAAATTGTGTTTATGTGTTTTGTCATTTTTCTTGTTTCAGGAATGACGGTAAATCTAATTCTGATTATTCTATGTGGGTAAAAAGCAGAAGTGTAAAGAAAGAGTTTTAAAGAAAACAAAGTTTGCTCAATAATCCCAAATTTTCACTAACATCAAGGAAAGGTATGAATGAAAAGTGTATTTTAGTATTTTCTGCCTCCAAATTCAGTGTTGAGGTTGGTTTTAAATTTGAGAAATTTCTATTCTGAAAGACTGGTTCTGACAATGAATTTTCATTTGAAAGATATATGTGCATTTTTTCATGTTCTTCTCTACTTTGTTGAGCAATCACAAAGTAAAAAGAAATCACAAAGTTTGTGATTTCCAGAAATTTGCTTATAAAATTGCACTAATTTAATTAATTTTTGAATACCAATGTGTGGTTGAAATACTTTTTAGAAATGATATTTATCATATTTGTTGCATATTTCCATGTTCTGTGCAAGGGATTGGAGACAGAAAAAAAATCACAATATTTTTCACATAATAAATCCATGTTTAATCTTTATAGGTATTATAAGCAAAATATTAGTATTCACTATGGTTATTTGTATAATTTAATGTGTGAATAAAACAATATTAAAATGTGAATTTCCTGGATATGTAATATCCATAATGCTTGGTTTATACACTGATTTTGTTGTTTAATTCCAACTAAAATAGTTAGGTGTATTTTAAAAAATACTTACTCTGAAAGAATTTACAGTATGAATTTCAAGTTTCCATTGTTATATCAAAGAAGAGGTTACTAATTATGTTGTTATAGTAGTATCAAAAAAGATTCCTGATATAGTACCTTGTTGCCTAGGATGATATTGGAAAGTATTCTGTTTCCAAAGCAATTGCCTAACCACTTGAATAGTGCTATGACTTCATGCCTGTTTTTATATAATAGTGTTAAGCTCAAGAAAATTCTTCCTTAGGAAAATTCTTCTTGCTCTTCCTTCGTTGTATGTTTAATTTTAATAGAACAGCTTAGTAGAAGTTTGGGAGGCTGTAGAACAAGAATTTCAAGAGGCCAGACTCAGCATCTTAGTGAGGTCCTAAACAAATGAGTGAGATCCTGTTGCAAAATAAGAAGGAAAAAAGAGAAGGTCTGAGTATGTAGCTCAGTGTAAAATGCCATTTGGGTTCATCAATTCCCAGTAAGAAAACACACACACACATACACACACACACACACACACAAATACAGCTTAAGACATCAACAATAAACATGGAGTGAATGAAAATGAAAAAAAAGAATGTTTATCATTATTAAGTGATTAGGTTTTCATCTTTTAAGACAACATGTATGGCTAGATACAGGAAAATAATATTGTCTAATCAGAGAGAACATCAAGTGTTAACATCAAGAAAATTCTTCCTTTTAGGAAAATTCTCCTTGTTCTTCCTTCACTGTATTTTTAATTTTAAGACCATAGCTTAGTAGAAGTTTGGGAGGCTGTGGAATGAGATTTTCAAGTATGAGGCCAGCCTCAGCAACTTTGTGAGTTGCAAGAATAATTAGCAAAAATAACTGTTTCTATTAGGTAGAATGATTACTTGGAATTTCATAGAAGTATTTAGTAGATAAGTTAATTTGAGCTGTGTTCTAGACCCAGAAAGCAGCACACACAAAATCCATACAGTAAAGTAGAATATGAAGTATGCATAAGAGTGAAGGTTTTTCAGAATATTGGAAAGGGAAGCAGAAATGCTTGACATGACACCAGGACAAACAACTGTAGAGACCCTTGTGTTTTGTTAAGAGTTTTTGCCTTTATGTTTTGACCTATAATAAAGTACTGGTTTCTCATTAATTAAAAATGATAAATCTTAAAATCTACATGATAATTTTTAATAAGTGTACAAACAGATAGTAGGAGTTATTAAAGGAATAAATGATAGATTTTTTTTTAAAGAATCCATTTGAAAGAAGATGACAATTTAGGCTGTATAGTAATAGTAACACCAATAAGTGAAAAGAACTGAAAAATAATTAGGAAGGAAAATTTACATAATGAGGATATCTATGATAAAACTAAGATAATTTACGATAGTTTTAAGCAATAGCAGGAATTGGATTATACACCAAAGCATTTGAATTGTATTACTATATCAAAAGAAAACCAAACAGTATTCAAAGTTGGTACAATGAACTTCATGTAATATCCAACTTTTTTCTTTGATAGTAATATTGCCTTAAATTAGTAGTCGGTTTATGAAGTTGGAAACCATTTATTTATTTTAGTAGAAATGAATATGCAGTATTATTAGCATATATATTAGAAACATGAGGTCAAAGTCTGAGTAACAATTCAGGGGTCATGATTAGAGATATAGTTCACAGGAAAAGATGTGTATTTTTATAGTGAATGAATAAACAAAGGAATAAATGAATGTGTGGGTAGAGACAAAGACTAGTATCATAAGTAGTTAAGTGGTTTAGGATAAGAAACTATTGTTCTGAGAAAAAAACATTGATACAGGTATAAGAAAGTTACTGATAGTCTTTGAAGGAGTAATGCTAGGAAATAATACTGCAGGAATAAGAGATAAAATACTTACACAGTAAAATGTAACAAGACTATTAACAAAATAAAACTAGCCATTGTTTGGTAAAATTAATTAAATTTCATAAAAATCCTTCTGTACTGAGGGTCAGCAATCTAGATATTCAAATTAATTGAGTCACCTCTATATCTGGTTCTTGAAAACTGTGTCATCAAATGATTCTAATGTTCATAGAGCTTTTTGTATTTTATATTGCCAAACAATTTTAAGTTGGAATTGAATATAGTGATGACCTTTTCTTTTATTACTCAATTGGGAACAATATTATTTCAGGAGAATGTGAGTAGCTTTTCTAAAGCTTTGTGACATATCCCTGGTTGAACTTTGATGGGATCCAAGCTTTTATCTTAATCTTGTCTCCATACATTTTCATTCTTCAAAGATCCCAATATTATTTGGCTTATACTCAACTATTTTTTTATGTTGGCTTTAGATTAAGACCTTTGTTATTAGAGAAAAAATATTGGATGAATTATGCATTCAAAATATCTCAACTGATATTATGCTACCATAGCATTTTTTTTTCAGAAATAAAACCAACAATCTCATTCCATTTTCTGCTAGGCTCATGCACTCATTGTATCACCCCCTGTCACCCTTTTTGTGCTTGCTTGTGTATGTATGCATATACATGCATCAGTGTGTATGAAATCACAGCCTTGAGAATTTTCCATAACCTACATGTGTCTTCCTAAGGACATGGTTCAGAAAACAAAACAGAGTGTACTGGCTACTAAGGAGATCATTTCTTCAACTAAGTTATCTTATTTGTCAATTCCCTTTATACCACTAAGGCACATCATTTTGTATGAATTATTTGTCTGGTAAGTGTACTTTAAAGAGATCTCAGTATAACTTTGATGTAACTGATATAAACATCAGCTTTGATGGAGAAACACTTTGTTCCTATTAAACTTAAAAAGCACATATCTGAAGGTTGAAGTGTTGGATGAACATGGTAGTTGCTTTCTATTTTTTTTTAGCATCCACCTGTCATGCTTGCTGCTTTGAAATATTTATGTCCCTCATTGTTCTGTCAAGTATAAGACATCCTTGTTAACATTTAGACATAATTTAGGACATATTTTATAAGCAAACTGTTAAATATTTATGCCTGGTTCTCATTACTTACAAAGCACTTCACGTATGCACCATGTTTCAATTATTAATGAAGAGTTTGGACTGACTTTGTTTTTATTGCTGTGTTCTTCTGAAGATTAACTTTTCCATACTAATATCTTGAGTTGTTTATTGCTTGGTTTACAAGAAATTGTCTCTTCTTTTGATACTAAATTTACTTTCTGTTTAATTTTCTAGAAAAGTAGAATTAAGAAATACAGGGAGATAATCATATAAAATTATCTTCTTTAAATAAATACATTCAAAGTCACGTGCACATGTGTGGGTTGTCTACGTTTAACAAAAATTATAGTGTTTTTTTGAAGAGGGAATGTAATCCATCATTGAACAAAATTACTTATGGGATCATTTTCTTTTTAAGCCACCTATGGCTAAAAGTAATGTCATCTGTAAATATAATGGATTATAATATTTCTTATTTTTTTACTTAATATAGTATAGAATGTTCTTATAGAGTTACATAACTGGAATCATCTGAACAATCGAAGGAATATGTGGGGGTTTTATATAATTTTCACCTCTTAGCAAAATTTAACCTGATTATGTCTTGCAACTATGTATTCTTATGGAATTAAAACTTTTCATAAAACTTTATCTTAATAAACAATAATATAATATCAAAACAAATTTAGATGTTTGGCTTTGTTATGCTATTTTTTTAAAAATCAGTATAACCATTATGATTTTTTTTCCTCTAGAAACAGACTATATTAAGGTTATTTGTTATAAATATCTGTAAATCCTTTCTAAACTTACAACTGAAATATTTTTTAAAGGGCCAGATATGTTATATAGTAGGGTGCACTGGAGAGAAAAATACATTATACAGCTCCAGATATTTTCATTTCTGCCAAACCATAGGAATCACGTTTGAATTTTGATACATATTGATGTATATCTGCTTGACGGAAATGGGATCTGAATCCATGTAGACTTGTTTCACACTAGCGATTGCTTGACTACATCTACACTTCAATATAATTCTCATTTTTTTCCTGAGAGATAGATATGAAATAGTGCTTACAATTAATACAACTTAGATTTTGTTTTCAATTAAATGTTTCTTTACTGAACAAAAACCCTTTGGCCATGGAAAATACATTCCTTCAAGAAGTTTTATGAAATTTTGATAGTGAGAGAAAAAAGCATACTTACTTTTTTTCTTCTACACTTATCTTTTCTAAATTCTTGAACTCATTGGTAAATTAATTCATATTATGGCCAATAAATATTTTAAACTTTTAATATTTTTATATTTGTAAATAGATACATACTATTCATTTATTGTCAAGTCATTAGTAAAATATTTTGGATATGATGAATGCAAATAATTTATTTAGAGTAACTATAGAAATGTTTCTACAAATATTCATCTTTACTTATTTTTCTTACTTCTACTAAAACATGATTTATACACTGATATAAGACTAGGCAGAGATAAGAATAAGAGGAAAAATTTATTCTTATTTTTAACATATACTTTTGGTGCTTATATTAGTAAGAGAAAGTAGGAAATGTATTTTTAGAAAGTAACAATTGCTGTGGAAAAAGAGAGGAACCTAGGGTTTGAGGGTCATCTTGCAAAGAATGCTTAAAAGAAATTTTCTCTGTAATAGATGTATGAAAAGTGGGTTATGAGGTGGACACTGTTATAGGTATAGATAATTTTCAGGGTATGACCATAAAACATTGTGACTTAGTTGATGGTTTTAATAAAATTATGAAAGGATAAAGAAAATTGTTTATTTGACACTAAACTCATCAACAGTTTGGTCAGAGGAAATGATGGAGTTATCGTTTTGTAAAGCATCAAGCAATGAAGTGCCATAAGTTTACCAGAATTGTTACTAGTGAGCAAAATATATCAGGAGCCTCAGTGGAGCAGCAGATTTTTTTCTTCTGGCTTTTTTCAGTGTTCCTTCCTGGCTTTTGACTTTGGTAGAATGAGTTTGATAGGGGCGAACCTTTCAGTATTCATTCTGCTTTATGTTCTCTGAGCTTGAGAGATCTGTGGTTTGATATTTTTTGTTTGTTCATTCATTTCACTTTCTTTTCCCTCTGATAATCTCATTTGGTGTATTTGTGTTTTTTTTTAATTTTTCCTGCAGTTATTTATTGGGTAATCTGTTCTGTTTTTCATTCTGTTTCCTCTTTGCATTTCAGTTATGGAAATTTTGATTGATATTTCTTCAAGCTCACTGATCCTTTCATGGACTTTGTTAGATGTATTGATGAGCCCATCAGAAGCATTCTTTATGTCTGTTATGATGTTTTAAAGTTTCTGTTTGTTTATTTCTTAGAGTTTTCACCTTGTCCATTATTCAACTATTCTTGCATGTTCTACATTGTTTTCACTGGAAACACTGGCATGTTAATCATTGTTACTTAAAATCTACAATAATAATACAGCAAGCATAACCCGATTTCTTTGCTGTGAATATGGTATTCTGGTTCTGATATTTGTTCTGTATCTTTTTGCTTTATTTATTCTCCTTTAGTGTGTTTTGTGGTTGTTATTCAAATCTGAACATGATAGATTGGGTAAAACAATTGAAGTACATAGCTTTTATTGTGAAGTTTTAGATATGTTTTGCAAGAGATTATGCTGTGCTGTTTTCTATAGCTGTATATGATGTCAAAAGCTAAAATTTCATGTGGTATCTATTTTTCATCTGTTCTGTTGTTTTAGGGTTTCCCTAGGGATTTATTTTTTAACTTTTGAATTGTGCACTTCTTGCATTATATTCCTGTTTTTATGAAGAAGTATTATAACAGTGGTGGTAAATGTGGTAAACAGGGAGGATGTTACAATGCCATGATTAGCTTTTGGTCTTCTGTTGAATCTGTGTCCCTGTGCTGTGAATACCTACATGCTGCCCATTTTGTTTATTTTGATTTTTTATTTTTCCCACTTAGTGACATGGGACATATTTAGTCAGATTTTCCCTGCTGTGACCAAAAGTCCATACAAGAACAATTTTAGAGGAAGAAAGTTTATTTGGAGGCTCATAGTTTTAGAGGTCTCAGTCCATACAGCTATAATCCCTGGGTTTGAAGTGAGGCAGGACATCACGGCAGAATAGTGTGGGTCAGGGCATAATCAGGAATCAGAGAAGAGTCCACTTGCCAAATACAAAATATAAACTCCAAAGACATGCACCAAATGTTCACCTCCTCTAGCTACACTTTGCCTGTCTTCAGTCACCATTCAGTTAATCCCATCAGGGGGATAGTTTACTAATTGAACTAATGCTCTCATAACCCAATAATTTCATCTATAAATGTTGTTGCATTGTCTCACACATGAGCTTTTGTGGATCACCTCACATCCAAACCACAACAGGAAGTCTAGTAGAATTGTCTTTGAATATTTTTTTTCTCCCATGTCAGTTAGGCTCTTGTAATGTTCCAGTCAGTTATGCTTATGAAAGCAGTTTCTCTTGAGGACAGATCTTGTTAAGAAGAAGAGAATGGTTTAGACATATTTCATAGTGTTCACTTTTTCAATTTCTGTGCTGAAAGACTAGCAGATTTTCCTCAGATCTCCACTATGTGTGCCTAGTAGGGCTCTTGTAGGTAAAACTCATGAAAATGTGTAAGCACCCCACTAAAAATGGCCTCCCCTGGAGATTTTGACTTTCAAACTTATCTACACTAAGCCTTCAGCAAATGATCAATCACAGGACAGGTTAGGTTTTCCTACCCTAATAGTGTTTCTTACGACATTATCTACTTTTGCACCTCTGCTCAGGAATGCTGCAATTCTCTATTTCTGTCTTAAAATTTTGTGGGCATTGTTTTGTCCATATGAATTGGGTTCCCTGATACAACTAAGAAGAGTAGTTTTGCAATCCATTTATTTATTTATTTTTCAGTTTATTTATTTATGAATTCATTTATTTGGACAGGTGTAATAATTTCCAAGCTTTGTACATGCTAGACTATCAAATTACTCTGCAAGCTTTTTTAAAATATCAAATTACTTTGAAAGCTTTTTTTAAAAGGAGTGAGAGATAATATATGAAATTTGTAATTAAATTTAAAAATTACCCAAATCCAATGTTAAATAGTGGGAGAAACAACTCTGTATCTCAAGTTGGCCAACATAATGATTTTTTCTAATGCACTATATAATAGTGGGGCAACACAAAAACAAAAAAAAGAACAAGATCCCATAGAATGCATGTAGAATGTGTACTTTATTTAATCAAATGAGTTTTAAGTAAAATGCATTCATCTTGCAAATAATTAGTTATATTTATATCTTTCTAACATGCACATATAATTTGCTGTTAAACACATAATTGAATTCTAAAACAGAGTGTCTCAGCAAGCTTAGCAGGTTTCCTTCACAGATCACTAAGCCCATGCATTATGTCCCACAGCTGTACTATAAATATCAGAGGAGGTCACCATCAATCACAGGCACATTTACATCCAGAAGACTTCTGGGTCAGGAGATAGAATCTACATCAACATCTGTGGAGAAGAACGCAGAGTACACATTTTTGGAATATCCATGAACAATATGGGAAAGAATATAGACAGGCTATAAAGGTGATATAATTCTGAAAAGTACAATAATAGGAAAAAAACTGCAAGTCTAGTAAATCACCTTATGTTTTAGCAAAGAACAAATATACTGTTTAGCTCAGCTGGAATCTTCAGTTACTGCCTTAGGCATCTATAGCACTAAAATTAACAAATATTTTTGTGGGGCTGTTGAGATGTAGAAATGGGCAGAGTTGAGAAGAGGACAAAAATTAAGGCAGAAAGGTGCTGAGAGAGAACCATAAAAGCTAAACAAACCAATTCTATAGTATTAACAAAGCAGACAACATGCAACATATACCATCTAAATAGGGAAGTTAGATTTTAGGAGCTTAGAAAAATATTCATTGTGCTATAATAAAGAGATTTCCCATTCTTCACTCCATGCATAATTCATAATGCTTTACTTTTGGGGAAAATAATATATCATTTTTAAAGATGCTTTTGAGGGTTATAGGTCAATAAAGAGTTTCTTTGATTTGTCTTTTTATGTGTTGGGTCTGAAAAGTACCTTGCATTTTTCCTAAAGCTGTGTGAGTATCTCTAATTTACAGGGAAATAAACAAGATGCTATAATAATGCACTTTTTGGTCATTTTTCATTTTGTGTCCTCATTACCCATGAGTATATTAGTTCTAATAGCCAGCAGTTTGCTTTAAAAACTAAATCATTTTTCAGTTATAAAACCAAGACAAGCCATGTATTTAACCTGAAAATGCAAGTCTGCAATTAGAGATGAAATATCTCCTGTGTTAGTTCCTAATTTCATGTCCCGAGCAGTGCCACTGGAAGAAACAAAGGGGGAAGCCGAAACTGTAAAATATGGACATTTCTGGAAGATAAAATATTACACAAAAGGAAAAAAAAAACAATGCCAAATAAATGGTGACATTTTGGAAAATTTTGTTTCAATGTATGAATATTTAATTGAGGAGATTTAAGGTCTTAAAAATGAATGCAAATCATGTGTATGCAGAGTTCCTCTCTCATCTTTTATTGGAAACTGAGATGTATGAGGAGTTAAAACTTTTCAGAAAAAAGAATTAGGAAAATCATAAGATAGAAAGTTTAAAGAAGTTTTAAATATGTAAGTTATGTACATTCAAGAAAGGGAGAGAAGTAAAATATTTTCATGAAATACTGACTTCAAGTTCTATAGACAAAAGGTGTTTTAAAATCTTTCTTTCTGTGGGAAGAAAATAAAACAAAGTTTAGTTTGGATAATATGATCTAGCCTACTTATGGGATGATTGAGCTCTCTTTCTTTAAAAAACTAAATAAAATCTGGCAAAAAAAAAAAAAAAACCCTGACAGGCACTTATTCAGACAATATTTTAAATTCTTTTTAAAATATTGACTCTAGGGCAAAAGAAAAAAATCTCATTAAAATATAGATAATTGCATGATGATGTTAGATATGTCAAATAAAAAATCACCTTCCAAGAATTAATCCATGGATGATATCATAACTAAAACTTTTACATTATCACCAAACAACTTACATCTCATATAGGTGTAGACAAATGATTTTTATTATATAGTTTAGAAGGAATGCACACCTTCACTCATTCTTTCATGTATTAACTCATTTTATGATTCTTGCCATGTATAATTTTTCAAAAAGCTAAGTTATTTGAGAAAGTTAAAATTATTTTTACAGCAAATAAAATAGCATTAATTTCATTTTAGTACTTCTTCATTCTTACATAGAGGGTAAAACCAGGAAAAAAACAAAATGGCTGCCAGACAAGATGTGACTCAAAAAATATTTTTAAAAATATTAAATAGATAGAATTAATAATGAGCTCTGTGCTCATGCCCCAATTGCCAACATAATTTAACTTATATCTATAATTAGTTTATATTTACATGATACCATACAGTTGCACCTATTATTTGAGAACTGGGTGTTTCCTAATTACTTCAGAGGAGGCAGCTCTTTCTAAATTGTTTTTTGGAAATCAAGAATTTCATTCTGGGGGACTGGAGTTGTGGGTCAGTGGTAGGGCGCTTGCCTGGTATGTGTGAGGCCCTGGGTTCAATCCTCAGCACTGCATATAAATAAATAAACAAAATAAAAGATCCATTAAAAACTAAAAAAAAAAAAAAAATTTCATTCTGAACTTGACCTGAGGTGATCATGTGACCATTTCACTGAATCACATAATAAATTTATAAAGAAAGCAATAAACAAGAGTAGTGTTACAAATAGCATGCTTTTTATTCTCTGAAAGGATTAAAGTTTTTATCATGTTCACACTTGATTTCTATCCATGTTATCTCATGGTAAAGGGTATGCTTTTGCATTAAGATATCTAAAAGCTGCTTGTATACTAATGCACTCAAGACATGTGTATCTCTATCTCTGTCTCTAAATAAATAATATATAGTTTAGTTGGGATAAATAGTTTATATGAACTATCTTGTAACCTTGAAGTATGGGTTACAAAATCAGTAATTGTTATGGTTATGTAGTTTTTACTTGTATAATTGTAATGGGAAGCCTTCTGACGAATTAGTAACTGACTTTTGTCTCCTACTTCTCTGTTCCCATTACTATGCTGGTTTCTTTCCTACTTCTGATGCAATGTGACAGGTGCCTAGTAGTTACTGTAATCCTGCTCTCATGATTTCAAGCCATACCACTTCAGATTGTTCATGTTTGCCTCCAGGCTTAGGTGCTCTGTAAAATGCCCTGGTCAATGTTGTCTATTATGCTGGTGCCCTCAAAATGCCATCTCCTCCCTCCTCTTTCATTTCTTGGATGACAACTAAAATGAGGTTCAAATACATGCTTAAGTTTAAGCGTGTTTAGGTAAAAACAATAGCAATGACAAAACTTGATTATTTCTTCACTGGAATAGAAAAGATGCCGCCAATTACCCAAATTATAACTTTTGTTTTCTCCCCACCTAATCCTGATTAATGGCATCTTTTATTTGATTAAAATTACAGAAGATTTCCATAAACTTAAGAGTGACTTCTGAGGTTGTTATTTTGGGGATCAGAATACCTGGTATATGATATATTTTATACATGAGGCTTTTCTTCACCTCTTTCCTATGTTTCCACTTCTTCCTTGGACTCACATCATTATAAGCAGTTTATCCCCCACTTTCTAGTTTGTATAGAGCTAGGCTTTATAAATATTGCTCATTGGTTTTACCCAGTCCTTTGTGATAACTTGGGATTGCTCTTTCTTTGAAATTTAATTCAATGTAAAATACTTAGCAAATAGTTCTACTGGTAATTTAGAAACAAGATCTATTTTTATTAACTAGAATAGATATCACTGAATTGTTTTTCTGTTATAACTTTAGATAAAATATTACATAAAAGCAGAATTTTTCTATTACAAAATATCAACATCATAAGTAATATTTTGCCTATAGAGGCATAAATCTAAAATTAAAATCATAACCATTACCTTGTCAGATAAGAGACATCAGCTTTTAAAGAAACTCCATTTAAAAAATATTATAAATATCATGCAAAATAAATCCCCAGAACTAAGGGACATTATGAAGGTGGATTAAAGCAACCTTACTTCAAAACAAGGAAGTGAGCATTTTGAAGGAAGTTATTTTTATGGTATAATTTTTTTGCATGAACTGCAACATAAAACAATCTTCTATTTTTTTTCCTTTTAGAATACAGAATGAATATTAAAATGATAATAGTGCTCAGAGTATGATTGAAGAAAACCTAACCTTAAAATTAAATAACCTTTAGTAAAACATAGCTTCTTATTCTCAAACATCATGCACCTACATTCTTTGGGAAAAAAAATAAAGACATTATGTGTATCTCTGTCTTTAAATAAATAATATAGTGAATGTTAAAATGATCATAGTGGTCAGAGTATGATCAATTTGTATGAAATACAAATTGAACCCACACACTCACACAAATCCACTGATTCCCTTTTGTTCAAAAAGTTCCAAAGGCCAAGGTTGGTCAATTATGATCATTTCTAACTTCACTGTACAAAACCTTTTGAAACTTAGCAGTGATTCTACAAAGAAGTTTTCTGCAACTTATTTTTATTGACTCTTCTTTGTTTTCAGTGGTTGTTATTGAATTGAATGTGATTTAGCTCAAAATGGCCTAAACCTGATTTCACAAGATCTGTATATTATTCCCAGCCTGCTGTCCCAAAATAGCCCAGTGCTAGAACTAATTTAGGAAGCATAAAATTGACTTTTGAAAGGATATTTAATGATCTTGTGCCTCTGTGAATGTCCAATTTATAGGCTGTTCACTGAGTAAATGAGATATATTTTTTTCTCAAATATTTGCAATCTGGAAGCTTGACAAATTCTGTTTGGACCACCTCATAATAGTTTTGTTACTAGTAGAAAAAAGGAACCTAGATATGATGGAAATTATTCTTATTGATATTTACAGTTTGTATTTTAGAAAAGTATTTTTAATTAAATTAACTTTAACTTTAATAGCACAGATAATTTTTTTTTTTTTTTTTTTTTTTGTACTGGGAAATGAACTCCGGGGTGCTTAACCACTGAGCCACATTCCCAGCCCTTTTTAATATTTTATTTAGAGACATGGTCTCACTGAGTTGCAAGTGCCTCACTAAGTTGCTGAGGCTGGCTTTGTACTCACAATCCTGCTATCTCAGCCTTCCAAGTCACTGGAATTACAGGCATGTACCACCATGCCTGGCAAGCACAGATGATTCATTTTTAAATGAAGAGTAGTAAATTTCCTTTCTCAAAACATAAGAAAATCAGGTCCTTATTTCTTAGGATAGAAATACTGATGTTTATAGAAATATTTGTTAATAACATTAGCTAAATTTACATTTATTCATTTTAGTCCTATTGAGCAATTATGTCCTGGTGGTAATTAAAGAAATAATCAACATATTTAATCAATTAAATTTTATTTACATATGTCATAAAATTCTTATACATGTGTCATAGGCCCTATCCCTTTCTACTTACTTTTTAGTGTGTTTCCTGGTCATTTGTACCAATCTGTTTTTCTTGTTGATGGTTCTCATCTGAGGACCACTTTTGAAGTCTCTTGTAAAGTTTCTGTATTATTATACACAAAGCAATTAGAAAATATATGTGGTATATTATAAGCACTATATTGATTTTTTATTTCTTCAGTTAAAGTTATTTTAATTTTCTCTTTTTATCTAACTCACAGAACTTTTATTGTTGGTGTTTTATCTTAGAACATGAGGAAAGGAAGTTACTTCCATTTGGAATAACTGGTTCTGACTATGAATAGTTTCCTTGAATTGAAGCATTATCCCACTATAGTATGGCAAACTAAATATTACTATCTGTATATAGCATATATCCTAAGCATTACCGATTTCAAACTTGACAGTACTATAAGAAAATTAAAATAAGTGCTCAAACATCATTGATTCTGTTCTGCCTGTCTTACTGTAGAATTAGGACTCATAATCATCAATTATTCTGTTCCTTTCTTTTTTTGTATTATTTTCCTCTGTGTCCTATATGCTCTCTTATACATTCCTCACATGTTTTTCTATGTCAAGGGTTCTCATCTGTGTGTGATTCCCCATGCCCCTATGACATGTGGACATGTGGCAATGTTTAGAGACATTTCAATTGTTATAAAAGGGATGTGAAGAATGCAATTAGCATTTGAGCATTCATGGATATATTTCAGAGACAGTGTTTAATATAATACAAAGCACAGAACAACCCTCCTGCAACTAAGTAAGTTCCAATACAAAATGTCAGTCATGCTGAGAGTGAGAACTTTGGAGTACATATCATTCTGTATCCCTCATGCCTTGTGCCTCCAAATCCAATCCTGCTGAGGCCCTCTGTGAGAATAGCATCCTTCTCAAGCTGCTCTTCCCCACTGCTTTTCAGATTGGATAATCTAGGAGGTCAAAGAAGTGGCACTAGGTTCCCTGCGGTGGCTTCTCCATCAGAGTCACAGAGTATTTAACTTTGAAATGCAGTAATTGTCCCACTGTCTGAAATGTTGTAGACCAAGTCCTTAAGAACAGACATGAACACTTTTCATCTTGGTGAAAACTTCTAATTTTCAAAATCCTGGAAACTACTTATAATATTCTGAATTAGTTATATAAAAATCAATTCATACAAATAAACTCAAGTAAGATAACCCAGGGGGGCTGCCAAACCATGAATACTTCAGTCTCAGTAAAGTTTGAATTTTAGTTGAAACAAAGTCATGATTGATATACAATTAAAACACTATTAAATTACATTTAGTTTTAGCTAACCACATGATTTTGTATGAAATAAAATTATGATGTGCTTGTCAAGTACATTCATAGTTGATTTTTTCACTGCATCCACTTATTTAATAATTAAAAGAAAAACTTGATATAACCAGTCTTCACTAAGTGTCCTAATTTGAGAAGTACAAATAATAACATTTAACTTTCATTATTGTGATAATTCAATTAACCACATACTCAATCAGCTAGTACTATATTTGTATATAGAAAACGTTAATGATACTTAGTTCTATATTTTTAATTACATCTGCTATTCTAATTAGGATAAAGATGGGTGATTGGTATTTGCGTTGCTCCTTATGGATGTATATAGAACATTAGAATGCTATAGCCATCTCCCAAATTACTACTACTTTAAATTTGATATTTCAATATCCTAATGAACTTCTCAAGTTTACTCTTGGCTATTATCATTTCTGATCCCTTGCATACTTCTCCAGTTATTGAGGATTCAGCGTCTGTTTCATACTTCTACTGTAATTCAATGCATATTATCACTGTCCCTTTAGCATCATTTAGGTGATCCATCTAAACCTTCTCTGACATGTAATTTTCCTGGATTCCTCATTGCCAATGACCTTTACCTTCACTCCCTCAAAGCCATCTGTTTCTTTGACCATTCTTCTGAAACTTATCTTTACCAAAGCTTTGTCATCTCTGAATTCTTTATCATTTCTCTTTCTTACCAAAATGCACTACCCTGCAGGTGCACCTACCAAAGAACCTGTTTGCAATGATTATTTAACCTTATCCTGTATATCCATTTCGTCTAACAGTTTCTAACCTCTTTCAACCTCCTTAGTCTCTCTAGTCTTACTTGTCCAGGGAATGAGCCATTATTTATCATTCATAATTGCAATCACTTTATTAAATGCATAAATAACTTTCTTTATCTAACATATTCACCTAATATTATGCACTGTTATAAATTAAACTTCTTGTTCCCTGAACTTAAACAATTGAAACTTGACGAAACTTGACGAAAAATAAGACATGCTGATTGTGCTCTAAGAATTAAACCTTAAATGCCAACACCTAAATCCTGCTCAAAAATCCTAATTTGAGTTTCTGGAGTGCTTAATTTGCTCTTAGTGCTTACTTTACTAAGACCCAAAATGACAATTTTAACTTTTTCATCTCTTGACAAAATTGTCATTTTTTTCTTCCTTACATAGAGTTCAGTAGATGAATCTTTGCATATGCATTCTTAAAAAGGAAAGTCACAATAGACTGTCAAATCTCCAAGCATACTTCCAGCCACCTTGTTCTCCCATGCTATTAAAACCATGAACTCCCTTCCCTTTTATTGAAGGTCAATCTCTAGGATAAAACCTGGATTTGTTCTCTTTTCTTCTCATGTCTTCAAAGATTATTTTATTTCTTCAGCTATCATCTTTCTTTGATCCTATAAAAAATAAACCTATAGCATTTTAATCCTTAAAAATTATTCACAAGAGCTCTCATTCTCTTCCAGGAAGTAACCAAATTCTTTTTTTAACATTACAGACAAAATTTTGGAAGAAATGCCTAAAGACATATCTAGCTTCTCACTTCTCATGCATTCTTCAAATCATGACAGTCTATGTTATACTACAATCTGCCCCAATAACTCATATTTATGTGGACAGAAATCATTTTCATATTATCAAGTCCAATGGAAACTTACTATTCTTATTTTATGTAACCTCTGAAGGTATTGCTACAGAAAGGCCAGTCTCTGAAGATATCTTGACTTTAGTGGTTCCTCGTGAACTTTGGATTTTGCTCTTGTGTTTCTGAAACTTTCTTCTCAATGTGTCCACCTTTCCTCTTCCACCCAGAGTCCAGCCTTGCCCTCTCTTTTCTCTCTCTCTCTTATTTAGTTATCACATTTGTATAGCACTAAAAGGTCTTTAAGTTACGTTGAATGTGCTGACAATTCCTAAGTCTCTCTTGTAAATATCTAACTAATGACATCTTAATGACAATGCAAACCTGGTATGTTCCAAACCTATATTATATCTTTTCCTAAGTATTTTCCCAGCATGATTGAATGAAGTCTCCTTGCAACCAGTTGCTCATGTTATAATGCTTGATAGTGTTAGTGCACATTTTTCCTATATAAGCCCATCATTTCATAAATAGATGTGAATATTTGTGGGAGGCAATCCTCGCATGTGATTTGAGTTACCTCCCTGGCTGGGTGAGAGGAGCTTAGACACAGTTGTGTCAGAGCCTTCCCCACCCTTTCCCAGGTAGTGGGCTTGTCCGTGCAGAGGTATGCCTGGCCACTGACCTGAAGACCCAATCGCTGGCCCTGACCTTGGGATGCTGCCCCCCTTAACCTTCATTGGATAGGATTTTCCCTTGAATTTTTTGTTCCCCAGTAAAAGCTCACTCCCTGGTGTCTTGCTAGCCTCTTCTGTAAACCTCACCACCTTATTAGGTGGCTGGAGGCGGGAGCTAGGAGAAGCCATCTTACAGCTGGGGTTTAACAGTAAATGAGAGTCTGTCTCTTTAATTAACACTCACTAGCAATTTGTTATGCATCGAACCTTCTTTTATGAAGCTCGCACTGGTCGTGTGGCAGAAATATTTCTTTCTTTTTTTTTTTTTTTCCCCCCTGGCATCACATCAGTCTCCTCTTTAACATCTGATTACTGGACCATTGCCTCATCTTGTGTCCTCTGATTTCAATATTAATTTTTTCAAGTTAATTTTCATAAAGTAGAAGGAACAATTTAAAAATATAAATTGAACAATATTACTGTGGATGTGCACTGCTCAAACGTGCATGGTACATAACAAACTTTTCTTGTAAATTTAAACTACCTTATTGTAGCCAAAATTCTGACATGGTTAAGTCTGCCTATTTCACTTGACTCATTTATTTGACATCTACTACTTACTAAGATTGGATCACATCAAACCCCATTCAGTTTTCTACATGGCATTCTCTTTTATGCCTCTACTCCTTTATATTCTGCTCTATTTGATTGAAATACATTTGTTTTCACATATTGCATCTTTGGTTTCTGCTCTTTTTTAACCCTTCACTTCAACTTCTATAAAGAAATTATTTTATAGCTACCTTATCTAAGTAATCTCCTAGCCCCAACATTTAAAAACTTGTCACTGTTTCCTTCACAGCATGAGAGTGTAATACCATCTGTTACATTTATATATTTATTCTTGTGCTTAATTATTTACTTCCGCATATATTTCTTACATATGACTTTTAATTTCTTCAAGTCATGAATCAGATCTATTTTCTTATTCTTTGAATATACAGCTTCTAATAATTTTCCTGATGGGTTACGTTCATTAAAAATAGGTATATATTTTTAAATAAATATATATTCTAATGAAGAAATTAAATTTTCCTCAAATGTTTCAGAAATTAAAAGCTTTTGCTTTTTTTCTTACATATATTTTATGAAGTATTATATAAAAACCTATTAATGGGTGATGGTAAAACAGTAAAAGTAACAATAAGAGAATTGATTCTATCAGAAGATTATACTTTAAAAACATGTTACAAATACTCTTGTTATTATTCTCTTATGTCAGGCCACAGGGATGCTTTGCCATTCCTTTTGCTTTTCATCTTGATTATTTGTTTGTGCATCATGTGTCCTTATGTATGTTTCTGTGTATTAGTAATATTCTCCTTGTTCTTCAGAAATACAGCATAAATTAATTACCTCTAATAAGATAATTTTTGAATATTGTCATTTTATTACAACCTCACATCTAGTAATATCATATTTTATAGATTATAAATTATAACAAGATTTTAATAGATTTAATCTAGATTGATAAGTAATATAGAAATTATAATTATAAACTAACATTCATGCTTCTGAACTTTTTTTAATATATACACCAGGTATTGAACCTAGGGAACCCAGGGGCACTTAGTCACTAAGGCACATCCTTACTTTGGATTAAAATACATCAATCTAAACACCTAGGTTATCAGAATAAAAGTAAGTCAGAGATTTTCCTTTTAAAACAGTGTTACCACGTTACAAGATTCATAGTACAGCTATAATATGGAATATTACAGTGAATACTTGGCATGTCAGGAAAGATTTTTACTAGTTTACAGATTTGGTTGAGTTTATCAAAAAAAGTATTGATGAATTTTAGATTTCAAGGAAATATCCTTATATTAAGAACCAATTATTTCAATAGCCTCTCACTAAATCAACTGTTCCTCTTCAGCTGAAATCTACATTCTAGAATAAAAGTAAGACATTCGATGACTTACCAAGACCTATTATTTATCTTCTCATATAACTTATAGCTCTATATTTCTCTCCTTTATTACAGGAAAGAGAGGTGGGAAAGCATTCCTATTTACCTGACATAAGAAGGTAATAATTTGAGTGTGGGTATCCTGTGCTTTCAAAGTGTTGGTTTTCGAGGTTTCCGAAAGAGTTAGGTAATATAAATTGGTTTATACCATGATAATTCTTAATCTTGATATTGCTCCTCAAAGCTACTAATATAGAATAGAACACAATCCTCTCTGACAATGCTTATTAATACTAGCAGAAGTTAGTAGGATCTGCGTCTGTCAGATTGGCGGGCGTCTTTATTTCGATTATTTCTGTGAAAACTTGGTCCTCTGTAAAATGGGAATAATACCAATAGGCAATAATTGGGAATAGTTTCAGGATTAAATGTAAAGTACTTCGAAAAATGTCTGGATTAAAGTGGGTCTTTTACTATTTTTATGAATAACTTTCTATATAGTCTCTCACCCCCAGTCTCATTCTTTGTCAGTATATTATCAACATCTTGTTTATTCTTTTCTTTCAAAGTTCAATCAAATATATATCTTGTTGTTAGGTTGTTCTTTCCCCTCTCAAAGGTAGTATGCATAATTCTGATGGGGGCCAATTAAGAAACTAGAGATGCAGGAGTATTTTCTCTTGACTGAGCATAGGTAGCCTTATAGCCAGTTAAAATGAGCATTTAGATCAAGGATTGTTGATGCTGAATGAATATATATATTCATTCTCATATATAAAGAATATACTGTATTCTTTTGTATAGGAAGAAGCTCAAGAAGGAAACATGCTTAGAAGTAACTAGGGTATCCTCCACCTAAGCCCAGACTTGTATAGGCTTGCAATACTCAGCCTGTGACATGGAAAGACAATAAATATAAGAGAGAAAAAGGGAGAGATGTATTTATTCTAAAGGTATTCAAAAATCCATTTACCAAGGATGAACATTCACTCCAAATACAAATACTTACAGTGTTGCTGTTTTTAAATTGAGAGTTAGGAACCCGAATCAAAGAATATGTAAGGTACTGCTCTCCAGATGGTATTTAGCACATCATTTAGCAATTAATATAGCCCAATTTCAAATTAAATAATATTTTAGTGAAACTATGATTATTTTAATGATCATAAACTGTTGTTCTTTTTATTGGGGAACTTTTTTCATGTATGTATATATATGTACAGTGTTTTGATTTATTATGTTTTATTAAAATATATCATTAACATTTTATTATTTTGTTTTTATGATGACCCCTTTATTTCTCATATTTGCATCTATATACAATTAATAATTATGATGTGTTTTAAGATAAACATTTAAATAAAGTGAGTCAAAATTAAGAAAAATATTCAGTGCTTAAAGGATGTATAATTTAGATATAACAAAAATCATGTATTGTTATTGGAACGTCTGATGTTTGGAAAAATCTACCTGCCTTTAAGGAATTGTGACTGATTGCCTGTTCAATGAATAAGGTAATTATACAAACAGTTTTAATTGTAAAATGTCATGTAAGAAGATGGAGAGCTAAATGTGTGCATAGGGAAGCAAATATGGACATAAATAAGGGAGGTGATGAGAAATTAAAATTTCTCAGACAACTTTTCTAGGAAAAGTGAACTTGCACTTCCTCTAAGAATTATTAACTGGTGATAGTTAATTCTGTTGCTTTGGTCTATATGTTTATTTTTCTGTGTATACCATACTATTTTGATTAACAGTAAATTTGTTATATATTTAGAAATCAGGAAATATGGTACCTTCAGTTTGTTTTTGTTCCTTGAAGTAGCCTTTATTATTCATGATGTTTATAGTTTCATATGAATTTTAAGAATTTTTTCTATTTTTATAAGAGAAATTCCTTGTCTAGTAATTGCATTTAAAGTTTTAGATGTCTTTGAGCAATAGGGCAATTTTAATAATATTGATTTTTCCACTAAACAAACACAGTATGCCTTTCCATTTACTTGTATTTATTTTAGTTTCCTTTATCACTAGTTTGTAGATTTCAGTATGTTCTTCTATTGCATTCTTCATTGTATATTCTAAATATTTATGTCTGTTCCATGTTACTATAAATGAGATTAATTTTAAATTTGCTTCTTGGATAGTTCATTGTTGATATATTGAAACATATCTCATTGTTGTATGTGTTGATTTTTATATTCTGCAACTTTAATGAAGTGATTTATTATTTTAACAGGTTTTTTATTTTAGAATCTTTAGTGTTTTCTATACATAAAGTCATGCTATTTTCAAACAGAGATAAAGTTATTTTTACCTTTCTGATTTGAATGCCTTCATATTTTTTTGATGTGGACGTCCTACTCTTCTATTATGGTCATATTACTAGTATATTGAATAGAAGTGGCAAGAGTGCCCACTCTTTTTTAGGTCTAAACAAGAAAGCTTTCAATTTTTCATCATATAATGTGAATTGTGAATGGTTCACATCAGGCACTTATTTTGTTGATGTAAAAACCCTCTATAACTAATTTGCTGAATATTTTTCAGGATAGCATATTGAATTATGTCAAATGCTCTTTGTGCATCTACTGAGATAATCATGGGTTATTTGTCATTAAATTTGCTAAAGTGGTATATCACACTAATTGATTTGCATATGTTGAATCATCCTAACATCACAGAGATAAATCCTAATAGATCATGGTTTATGATCCTTTTAATACATTGTTGAATTCACTTGCTAGTATTTGTTGAAGTTGTTTTCACGGAGACTATCCAAAATGTTCAGCTATAGTTTTTAATTTTTTTTGTTTTTATTTTTCCTGTGATATCTGTCTACTTGTGGTATTAGGGTAATACTGATTTTATACTCACACATACATGATCTTCATTAAGGATGCCAAGAATACACAAATGATAAAGTGCTCATCTTTCAAGTAAATAATACTAGAAAAAGCAGATATTCACTTCCACCTTTAGGAAATTGGATACTTAAATTACACAATAAACAAAAGTTAATTGAAAAGGAATAAAGAGTTAAATGTCAAACTAAAGCCATAAATCTCCTAGAAGCATATAGAAATAAAGCTTCTTGTCATTGATTCATAAATTATTTTTTTGAAAAAGAAATCCTCTTTTCATATTTATTCTTCTCATATGAAAGTTGGCATTTGGAAGAGATAGAAAAAAATCTCTTTATGATTCTGCTCACTGTGGTTTCTTATTTAATTGTTTTTTTCAGATTTACTGATTTATAATTGCTAATTAAAATTTTATATATTTAAAATGTATTATGTGATGATTGAATATGTGTACACATTGTGAAATGATTTCTCTGATTAGGATAATGAACATATGCATGACCTCAGTTATTGTGTGCGTGTGTGTAAGAGAGAGAATGCATAAAATGTCCTCTATAATCAAAGATCAAGTACTGTAGTATAGTGTCATTAAATGTAATTACTGTGCCTGTTCATTAGACCAGCAGAACTTATTCATCTTATTTTGAAATTCTGTATCCTTTGACCAGCCTATCTCTATTTCCCCTACTTTTTGGTCCCTGGCAAGTAGCACTCTACAATCTACATCTTTGAGTCACCTTTATTTTTATGACACCACATATAAATGATATCTCATAATATTAGTGATTGTGTTTGCCACATATTTCACACAACATTATGACCTCCAGTTTCATCTACAGTGCAGGAAATGACAGTATTTCTTTTTTAATTTTCAAAGCTGAGTTGTATTTCTGTGTGTGTGTGTGTGTGTGTGTGTGTGACATTTTCATTATCCATACATCTATCAGTGACTACTGTTTTCAACATATACTTTTATTCTGTTTTGAGAATAATGCTATAATGAATATGGGAATGCAAATATCTCTCTGAAGTATTTATTTAAATTCCTTTGGATATATATCCCAAAGTTAGATTGCTAGATTTCATAGTCTACATATTATTTGAAGAACCTCCCTATTGCTTTCCAAAATAGATGTACCAACTTACACTTTCACAAACATTGTATAATGGTTACCTTTAATCTAATACCTCATTCTTTATAAACATTTGTTATCACTTATTTTCTCATAATAGTCACCATAAAAGTTAAGAGGTGATATTTCCTTGTGATCTTGATTTTTTTCTCTGATAAAAATGAGAAATGTTATGTTGAACCCTTTTTCATCTATTATTAACTATTGACATATCTTCTTAGGAAAAAAAGTCTAGTTAGGTTCTTTGTCCTTTTAAATACATTTAGTGAAATATTATTCAGTCTACAAAAGAAGAAAATTGTATAATTTGTGACAATATAAGTGAATCTGGACACCAGATGCAAATTGAAATATAAGCCCCATAAAGCTGATACCATGTAGCTTCTCTTATATGAGTTATTTAAAATACTCTAATGTGTGGAAGAGAATAATAGAACTGTGATTGTTAGAAAGTTTAGTGACAGATATATATTTTTTTTCATGACTGTAAACTAGCATTATAGAAGTCAAGTTCCCCCCAAAAAATGTTGTACAACATTAATTCTATAGTTTAAGTTATTATACACTTATATTTATTAAGAGGGTCAACCTTATATTAAGTGTCCTTGTCACAGGAAAACAAGTCTTCTAGTTAACTTTTCATCACTGTGACCAAAATACCCAATAAGAGCAATTAAGAGGAGGAAAAGTTAATTCGTGGCTCAGAGATTCAGAGGTTTCAGTCTTTAGATGGCTGACTCCATGAGTCTGGGTCCAAGATAAGGCAGGACATAGAGGCAGAAGGGCACAGCAAAGGAGGAAAGCTGCTTAGCTCATACAGGTTCAGGAAGTAGTGGCTGTGTCAGTGAGGGAAGGAGCCAAGGGAAAGAAGCACCCATTCAGGGCACACTCAAAATGATCCACCTCTATCAGCCCGGCTCCATCTGCCTCCAGCCAGTCTATTCAAACTGGGATGGAGTGGTTAAGTTACAACCCTCATAATACAATAATTTCAGTTTTTAATATTATTGCATTAACAGTACCTCTTGGGAGACACTTCATATCCAAACCATAACAAAAAGTTAACAATAAAACAATGACAAAGAAGCACAAGGAAATTTTGGATGATCACAGGTCAATGTATTATTTCCATCATGGTGACAGTGATACAAGTGTATATATACTTCCACACACCAAAGAGTAACCAATCATTAAGCACCTCAATACCAATTATGTATGGAGAAAAAACATACATAAGGTAATTCTTAAGCAGAAGGAAGAGGGAGATAGAGTGCTGAGAACCAGCTTTCTCTTCTTAGAATTAGCTGTGCCACCTTTAAACACATATCTTTTGCACCTGATGTTTCCAAACTTAAGAAATATTTTATTACATTTATTCTCATAATTAATTCCTGTATAATTTCTGATCTGGTGTCTCTTCATCAGAGAAAACCATCTCTACTCACCAGAATAGAAAATGTTCTGAATTTTTTTCCTGGGTCTCTGCATTTTTGCTTCAGAGTGTTTTTTATATCAGAGTTTATAATTAGAGGTATCTCTTGTTGTTCAAATAAGTCAGTTGAGTTGCTATAGATAATAAGCTACGTGACACCACGGAAACAGTTTTACTTCCATTATTTATTTCACTAAAATTTTATCCCCAGAAATAATGCTGATTATACTGAGTGCTGAATAAATACCAATTAAACAAATGAACTAAATGTTCTAGACAGAGAAACAGTTGCAAGATTTTCCTGAATTTTTTTATTACCTCTGAGGTTTTGTAAAAATAGATTCTATATAACACACTCTTTCATTTCCCTGTTTACTTGTTCCTTCTCTCCCTTGTTGTGACCCTGTGAGTAGGAACTTTGCCTCATTAATATTCTTTCAACACGCAACATAATATCCATATCAGTTCAAGGTCCACACAACAAGCAGAAATTTTATTCATTATTTTAACAGGGAGAATATGTTATAAAAATATTTTCCAAGCATTTTGGAAGCAAAAAGTTACCCAGGGTGAAAGTGAGTTACTGTAGAGTTAAATATTATAAGCACCATCCATTTACCTGAGGTGACAAATGGAGATCAAAGAGATACTGAAAACTGAGAAGTAGCCCCACGGAGCAGGAACTCAGGCTTTAGAAAAGGCAGAACCAGCCAACAATCCTGGGATCTCAAGAGATGCAGCCAAGTTGTTTCTAATAGTGTGAGAAAACTTAAGACTGAAATCAATTGCTTCTACTTGAATCAACTATCACAGCCAAGGTGAAAATCCTAGACACCCTGTGGAATAACAGCAATGCTATTTCACTTGTAAGTTTAATCAATTACCAAGCTAACAAAAGAAATCTCTTATTTATTTGCTGTCTTAATAGTGAAAGAAGGAAAGAAAAAGAAGGGTGAAGGGAGGAGGAAAATACAAGAGTAAGAGAGGGAAATAAAAGAGGAAGGAAGCGAAAGAAAGAGGGAAGGAGGGAAGAAGGTAAAAGGAGGAGAGGGAGAGAAGACACGGAGTGAGGAAGGGAGGGAGGAAACTATTGACTGAGTGAGTGAAAGAAAAAAGTTCCAACTTGATGAATCAATACTGTGTCCAATCTGAAAATATTACCTTAGAGATGGATCACCACACCAGCATTGCTAAAACTGTGGGAATAAATGAGGGGGGAAATGGAGTAAGTTATTATGTGCAATCCGGAGAAAAGGACCATTGTCTTTATTGCTTCCTTCCCAAGAAACATACACTACACCCCGTATTGTTTTCTCATCCAAAGAATATGTTGCATTCTATAGGCTTTAACCCTTTCCTTCCAGAATTTTGTCTCACAACTGGTGTACTTTGGTTGAATCTTCCAAACACATGTACTTTGCATTTATTGATTTGTATTTATTTTGCTAAGCAAGCTGCTTATAGCTAATAGAGCATGCAGTCAGAGGTTCGAATTCTATAGAAATGAGCTCATTGCTGTACCAGTTATGCTATGATACCTGTACCTTTATTAATAGCACTTGTGTTTGGAATACTATGATGGAGAATGAGACAGTTGGTAAGTTCACTGATGGTAGACATACAATGTCATGGTTAGAAAAGTCGAATATATGTGCACGATGTATTTTTATTCATATGAGAAAAATTAACAGCATGCTTCATGATATAATAGGCTCAATCCAATGGGTCTACCACCAGAACATGGTTCACTATAGGGAAGATTATTTTTCTGTGCTGTTGACAGGTTAGGTATTTAATAATGAAATAAATTCAGCCTTTAAAGGGAAATTTGCACTTACTTATATCATCATGAATATTTTTTCATGGGTCTATTGTGTAATCAGAGGGAGATTTTTTAAAAAAGAATGAATTATATACACAAGTATATGTCATCCTGTCCATCTGACTCTTGAAAGAATTTTCTGCAGATGATTATCTTTGGTGAGTACACAAATGGAACACAAATGTCATCACAATCTCTAGACATTTGTAGAAATCCATCCAAACATTTTTCCTCAAGTTTTCTCTAAGCCTATCCTGTTTAATTCTCCCAGTCTTTGATCTTTCTTCCTGTGAATAAATACTTATGAATTGATTTCAATCTTTACTTATGAAAGTTTCTTACTCTAAACTATGTAGAAAATGAAAAGCATTGCTTGAATGTTCATCCACTAGAAAAGTTTCTCTCCTTTACGATACTTCAAGGCCACTTTTGGATGAGGATTTATATCTGCACTTATTCATTATCATTTGGGGATGCTTTAACTAACAAGTCATTTGTAAACCAGGAAAAGTCTTTTTATACCCAGGCAACATGCCATATACCAATTTAGGTCTGGATTAAGGAAGAATAGATAATGTTCAGGGGTTGGCATTGACGTTTCATCATCTACCAAACCTTGCAACATATATTAGTGTTCCAAACTTGCACAATTAGGATCTTTTATCTACTGTCTTCTCTACTATGACATATTGCATCTCTATAAGCACAAACCTAGAATTTTGGTGGAAAACATAATGTCAATTATGATGAACATCTGTGTTGGTCAGCTTTATGTTGTTGTGACTATAAAAGAATAACTTAGAGAAGAAGATGTTTATTTTGGTTCATTGTCTTGGGAAATTCAGTGGATAGTTGACCAATATCAATGCTCTAGGCCTGAGGTGAGGCAGAACATCATGGAGGGAAGGCATTGCAGGGAAACACTTCTCAGTTTGTGGCATTCTGGAAGTAGAGAGAGAGAACAAGGATGAAAGGACAAGATATAGTCCTCAAGAGCATGACCCCAGTGAATTAATTCCTCCAACTGTGTTTCACCTGCTTATAGTTGCCACCCATTTTTTTTTAGGTAACAATAGATTAATAATACAGCAAACAGGTTAATCCACTTATGAGATTTCAGGCATAATCATTGCCTAAACTCTATTTCTGAACCTTGCTGCATTGGGGACCATGCTTTTAAAACATGAGCTTTGGGTGGTGGCGGAAGTAGCTGGGAGGTGGTATTCCAGATCCAAATTATAACAGAATCTCAGTTTATATGATTATTTGATTTCTTAATATTAGGCTTAGTATAACTTCCAGTGTTGATTAGAAGCAGCCTAAGCCTTTCTGAAAAGGGCAATAATTATCAGAAGAAGACATGAATTATCTTAAAATAAAATTTTAGATGCTCTGTACATATTTAATTTTTTACAGAAATTCAAATAGCATTTGGTATGCTTTGAGTCTTTGCCAGGGCTGAATAAAAGCTAAGAGCTATTTCTCAAAAGAAGAATACTTACCTTTTAAAGAACATATGGATTTGTTACTAAATACTTGAGGTTTAGTCTATCATTATTTCATTTATCTCCAGAAGCTCAATATATCATCTATATTTGCTACAGAAACTGCAAGTATTTTGGGGTATGGTGGGTCTTATGTCTCATGTGGAAAATGCAACTCTCATTGTACTCTGTATTCTTTTATTTTCTACACAAATTGTAGTTTTATAAAATATTTAATGAGTGAGTTGAGAAGCACATTGAAAATACCTCTTGGTACTGCTTTAAGCTGAGATAAGAACATTAAATTGTAATTTTAGCCATACAAGGTAAGACTCAAACTGATTTTAGCAGGCCTTACAGTGAATGTAAGGATGGAAGAAGAGCAAATTCCAGGTGATTAGGCTGATACCACAAATTGGGCATGTGCTTTGCAAATGTGGTGACTCTTAAAAATTCCTGTGTTAATGACAGAATTTTATAGGTGAATGTGGAGAACTTCCCCTACGCTTTTTGAGAAGTCTTCACCTGGCCTTGAGCCAAGCAGATTTTGGTTTGGCATTGCCTTGTATTTTGTCATCCTTCCCAGTTAATGGATTGTGCAATGCCCATGACTTCAGTCTTTGCTTGGCTAGGAAAACTGCTCTGTAGCTCTAGAGTTGGGTGTACCCACTGGGCTTGGACAGCCCACCTCCTGACTTATTTGGTAAAGAACATTCTGTAGAACACCTTTGATGCCTCTCCCTTATAGATAAACCAAACGCAGGTACTTGCTCTCTCTTCCCAGTATGGGAACTGGACCCCTAAGGTCATAGGGCTGATTCACCCTCACTTTTCAAAGTTACTTTCTGTGTAGTGTGTTTTTTTCCCAACTTCTTTTCTTAGCTCTGTTTCGCAGCCAGTTCACTCCATGCAGAGGAACTCTGACTCAACCATCCATGTGGGATGTAGGCAGGAGATGGAATGATTAGATTCTGAGAACTGTAATCTAATCAGTGGATTAATTCACTTGATGGATTAACAACTAGAATGGACTACTGAACTAGGTGATAACTCTAGGCAGTAGAGCTATAGCTGGAAGGTCACTGTGGCTATGACCTTGACGATTATTATCTTGTTCCCCTGACTCTTCTCTCTCTCTGCTTCCCAGCTGTCATGAGGTGAGCAGCTTCCCTTTGCCATGACATTCTACCATGATGTTTTGCCTAGATTCATTCTTAATGAATGGAATCATCCAACTATGAAACAAGATCTTTGAAACCATTAGCTAAAATGGTTCTTCTAAATTGTTCTTGTCAGGTATTTATTTTGGTCATATGAGTGAAAATTGACTAACACAAGGTTGAATTGATATTTTCCTTTAAATATATAATATCTAGAACAACTGCTAGAGTCATTTTATGATTCATATGATGATACTTATTTTATGAGAGACATCTACTTTTACACAGATGAAAGAAGGTTTCTATCCTATTTTATGAAGCAATACAATGTTTCAAATTATAGAAGTCCAGTTTCTTTATTAATAATTATTTCTCCATCCAGAAGTCCAAACATTATGCATCTTCTGTCTTCCTTCATTCTTACTTTATTGCAATTGTGTATTAACCAATAATCAGCTCAGGATAAGTTAAGAAAATATTTTAGTCAGCCTTTCTAAAAACAGAAATTGTTGTATATGGGGACAAGTGCATGGAGTACAGCATACATGGCATACATTAAGGGCGTCTGAGTGGCAGGTCACTCCCTGCAGGCAGGTCACATGCTAGGCATGTGAACAGAAGGATGCTTACCCCATAGGCACAGCCCTGGGCATGAGGCCATGTGTTCCAATCTCTGCGCTTGTTCCACAGCCCAGTCCTTCATTGGTCGCTACAAGGACAGTTAGCAGACATTACATTGGTGGCTGCCTGTAATCTGCTTACCTATTGCCTGAGTACATATACATGGTAACTGTGCAATAAAATCAGACCTGCTTCCTGCTTGGTCTCTGGAGGTCTTGATTAGCAACTACACAGCCACGTTCTCCTCTATCCTGTTCTGTGGACCTCCTAAAATTAGGTATTTTAAAGGAAAATAGTACTTAAAATAAATTGCATGTTTATAAAATAACTAAAAAGTCTTGAGAAGTGAAGTCAGGGAGAATTACTTTTGGCTCTATACCTATTGCCAGAAGCTACTAATGATTCTTTCTTAGTGAAGCACAGATTTGTCAATCTTGTCCAAAAGCTCCTGCTCACCTTATATTTGCCCTCAGTCAGTATCTGCTGTTAAGGTATGAGGAATTGTGGGGTTGCTTTCTGCTCTGACTTCACAATGTTGAGCATCTGTCTTTGCCTAGAGAAATCTGAACAAAAATCCTGATCACAAGACTAGTGTACACATTGTAATTTTTAGGTTTCTGTGCCCTGAATCTCAGAGACTGGCTTAAAATGTTTGGCAAGGTTCTAGTGTCAAACAGTATCTAATCCCCAAATCTTCAAGTTCATTAAAATTTGTAAATCTTATTAAAACAAGAAAATTGTTGGAGTCTTCAGAATAAATAAAATTTGTATTTCACATTGACATATCAACATCAGTCACTGAGGCAATATTATAATTATATTCAAGATGTAGTTAACAGACAACAAGTTACTATAGAACAAATGGAAAACAGAACAAAACAAAATATTAGTAAAATACTGGTAATCTGAAATTAAGAGAAACACAAACCTATCGCTGTTAAACCTGTAAAGATACTTTTGTTAAGGATAATTAATATCTCTATTTTTAAAAAGTCTGAGGTGATTATAGTTATTTCCTCTGGGCAAACCTTTGCAATTTCTAACAGAAAAGGAAAATCAATGATCTGGAGAAGTAATTAGTAAAAAGGGCAAGGTTTTCTTCCCCTTCCCCCTTAATACGGGAAGGGAAAATTCACCATCATTAAAAAAGAAATTGTGGAGAGTTTCTTTAAAACAAAAATGATTGAACTGCTAAAAAAATAAAAACAAAACTGAAAATATGCAGGGCAGAAAAAAAAATAACCAAAAAAAAAAAAATCCTTGATATCCTTGAATTCAAAATTGAAGCCTTTTCAACCAAAATACCATTTATGTTAGAGAAAAATAACTCAAAATTAGTATTAATTTAAGAGAGATGCATAGAATTGAAACAGAGCATATTTTTACTTGAAACTTATACAAGTTTTCTGTATTTTAATTTTTATTTGTGTATGTGATACTCAAATCACAAATGCCAGACATTTTAGAATGAACAAAAATCAAAATGAAGAACAAAAACAAGCAAATAACTACAGAGGAATAATTTAATTCATATGAAAAGAACAGTTAAACAATTTTAATCTATTCTTCACTTAAATTGAAAAACTATTATAAACATAAATCTGAAACCTGTTAATTATAAAAAACATTTCTTTAAAATTTTTAAATTTTTGAAAGGGTTAGTAATAAAAGTAAGTTTAGATGATTATAAATCAGGAATGTAAATTCATGGAATGAAGAACAAAGTATAAAATTTAAAATGTAGAATAGTTTGTGAAAAATTTATTTTCAAAAAAAATTTAAGTAAAATATCTGAGAAAGCAAGGAGAGTTAAATTGACTTGAGAAACAGAAGGAGTGAAAACTCCAAAGTTTGGAGCAAAATTTAATTTGAACATTAGAAAAATTAGCACTAAATGAAGTTTTTTTTTTTTTTTTACATATATGGATGCATAAGTTAAATTACATAACACTTGGTAGAAAATATATTACAAATACATATTACAAAAAAAAGATTCTAAACAAGAGAAAAGGGTGAAAAAATCTGAGAAATGGTTCACAATAAATCAGTAATGATTTTCAATTTTGCAAGTACTTGTTAGCATAGGCTTCAAAAAGCTCCTCCACAAGGCCACCAAGTAGTTGTGGATTGGCTAAAGGTATGCTGACTCTCTTCTCCATTAAGAGAATAACATCATCAAACTAAAAAGTTTCTTCTCAGCAGATGAAACAATCTGTGAGGTGAATGAAGAGCCTACATCTTGGGAGCAAATATTTATCCCTCACACATCAGATAGAGCACTAATCTCTGGGGTATATAAGGAACTCAAAAAGCTAAGCACAAAAAATACAAATAACACAATCAACAAATGGGCCAATGACCTGAACAGACACTTCTCAGAAGAGGATTTACAATCATTCAACAAAAATATGAAAAAATGTTCATCATCACTAGCAATTAGAGAAATGTAAATCAAAACTACTCTAAGATATCATCTACTCCAGTCAGAATGGCAGCTACTATGAAGACAAACAACAATAAGCTTTGGCAAGGATGTGGGGGAAAAGATACACTGATATATTGCTGGTGGGACTGCAAATTGGTGCAGCCCAATATGTAAAACAATATGGAGATTCCTTGGAATGGAACCACCATTTGACCCAGCTATCCCTCTCCTCAGTCTATACCCAAAGGACTTAAAGACAGCATACTACAGAAACACAGCCACATCAATGTTTATAGCAGCACAATTCACAATAGCTTAATTGTGGAGCTAACCTAGATGCCCTTCAGTGGATGAATGGATAAAAAAATGTGGCATATATACACAATGGAATTTTACTCAGCAGTAAGAGAGAATAAAATCATGGAATTTACAGGCAAATGGATGGCATTGGGAAGATAATGTCATGTCTAATGCAATAGCAGGGAAGATGAAGTATATAATTTAGAAAGAACACAAAGGTTTGAGGGCCAGGAAGGAGGGTGGTGCTGCCTCCTTTCAGCAGACCAGGGGACTAGGGGTGAGGCTGATGCCACAAGTCAGTTTCAACATGGTACTTTGTCATTTCAGAAAAACCCACTGTCCAGAAATGGTTGTTAGGTAATTTTTTGCAAAATTTAATTTTAGAAAATGATCAGTTAGAAGTAATGGTTCTCAACTTACAAGAGGAAACAAGAGAGACATCACTGCCAGAGGAGAGTTTTTCACTTCCTTCTTCATATACTTTTCCTTTGAAAAATTCCAAGCTTGGACCTCATTCTTTCAACCCATTTATTCTGTTTCAGCAATTATGGACATTTCAACAGTTCTAAGAGCTTTTAAAATACACATTTAATCCAAATGGATTGTATTCACATCAAGCTTTTAATGACCAAATCTACTATGTAATGATATATTTTAATTCAATTCCTAATGTGAATAAATGTAATTTCACTTCTCAGCAGTTTTCTCACTAATTTCTCTAATCTCAGTGTTTCTGGGCACAAGCTGAAGGCCTCATCTAGACCCCTCTCCTCAGTGCCTGGAACCACGTGTGATTTTTAGAGACCAAGGTCCTACAGCTAGACTCCAGAGACCTAACCCAGGCTTTGCTGCTGAATCAGCCTGCACAGTAACCACTGGCCACAAGTGTGACTCAGTAGTGTCTCCCTCAGTGACACCAGTCCCTTCCTCTACTGACTGAATAACTAACTGCACCCCAGGTTCTTGGAGAGGTGATCACTGATCACAAAATGCACAGTCATTGTCGGATGCTGTTGCCGCAATCACCTGCCCATTGTTACCAAAACATCTGTCATCACCTTATATTTGCCTGCCAGTTATTGCTTTGTTTACTTTGTTTTGTCCATTTTCCATCTCATCCAACTAGATGCAAATTTCTAGGACATAAAAAATGTGTCTTGCTTGTTTACCAGTAAATCTTTTTGAAGGGTGTCCCCACCTCCATAGGTGCTTTATTTGGTGGGTCAGACAAAATACTACATATAAAAACATCAAGCACAGTGTAAAGAAAAATCTAGATGCAAAATCCTAATAATTTTATGGTTAATGAAGTCAAAGCTGTTTTGTGGTATAAAAGTAATTATTATGAAATATCAATACCAATGACCAATGATATTAATAAGAAAAGTCTTACTGTAATATGTAAAAACAGTTTAGTTTGATTAATCCCATCTTTTCTTTCTTATCCCTATTGAGCCAGAGATTAATTGTACACAGTGAAAGACAATTATACATTTTAAAATTAGTAAACTCAGAGTAATCACTTATTTCCTAGCAAAAGTATGAATGTATTCAAGACTACTAAAGCAAAGTAGAAGGAAAAAAAGCAATAACTAATCTAATGAACAACAAAAAAGTTGACATACATAAAAAATGAAAAAGAGTAGCAAAATTATTGAAAGGATAAAAATTCTATGTGTGTTCCAAATCTACTTAATGATAGCTCTGATTAGGAAGAAGACCAGACATATAGCTCATTCCAGACTTGCAATGAATTGAAATCCCTATTAAAAGGTAGATAGTGTCACATTAGAAGGAACTGGTCCTAACAATATCCTTTAATACAAGGACACATAAAATAATAATAACTGAATAAATTATTTTTACAGAGAGATCTAAATGTTTGCCATTTGACTAAAGTACAAGAAGAGAAGATCTAATAATTTTTAAAATAGGAAAAGAATGCCACACAAAAAACATGAAGGCAAATAAGAATATTTTATAACCATAGGGGCTATAAAATTACAAATCATAAACCAATATGCATATGTTGATATATATTTAAAACATGTAAAAGTGAACATGAGTAGAAAAACAATAGCCCTAACAAAGAGATTTAAATTACAGGTTTTAGAAGCCAAAAGATCACATTGAATCAATAATATCATGTAAAATAAAGTAACAAAATCTTTAAGCCTGATTTCTTAAATGATATAAATTTGTACAAGGGCTGGGGATGTGGCTCAAGCGGTAGCACGCTCGCCTGGCATGCGTGCCGCCTGGGTTCGATTCTCAGCACCACATACAAACAAAGATGTTGTGCCCGCCGATAACTAAAAAATAAATATTAAAATTCTCTGTCTCTCTCTCCCTCTCTCATCTCTCTTTTAAAAAAAAATAAATAAATAAATTTGTACAAGTAAAAACCATCCCCCCCGCACACACACAGGCACTCCTGAAACAAAGCCTTCAGCATAAAAGAAGAAGTTCATATAGGTTATCTTTCATCAGAATTTAATGGAATTATATCACATACACAAAAATATATGTATTTTTTTTTATCAGAGAGAGAGAGAATGAATTATACAACACAAAACTCAAACAGGTCATCCCCTTTGCCTCACAGTTCTTCCAGTAATATGATCAAGACAAAATTAATATGGGAGGAGTTCAGAGGGTGGAGGCAGGTGACAGCAAAATTTTTCAGGTTATGTATTTTTTTCAAAGTGGGAAAATTTGAGAGGTTATAGAGGCAGCTGTGAAGTTTACAGTGTTTGAAAAGGTAAGTAGAAACCTTTTCAAAATTAAGATAGAAAATAAAGGGGATTTTGATAACCTTTTTCAAAATATTGCTCATGGAGGTCAAGAAAGACAAGCAAAATATTGAGGTTTTAACAATTTATTTAAGATGCACAGATTTTATTGTTTTGATTTAATTCTCCCCCACCCCAGGAACAGAGGCATGTAGATTGAGACTTAGAAGAATTATATCTATCCATGGGAAAATTGTAAACTAAGTTGATCCTTTGGGAAGGGTTATACTCCGTTGATAAATAAATGAAAAAAAATGCTTATTGAATGTTTACTGCAGTTATAAGTGAGCATATGAAGAATTTACTTAGGAAATTCAATCTTTTAGACATATAATGAATTGCATGTGAGAGAAGCAAGGAAAAATGTAGCAAGAGACATGTCACCAAAAGATCATCTTAAGAAAAACGGGTGAGTTTTGAGTCTTTGTGTAAAGGTTACAAGAGAATTATAGCAGGGATGGTTTAGAATATATTGGCATCAGTTTTTTTTTCTTCTTAATCCAGCTTTTAGGTAAAGTCGTTCTGATTAATTGTATAGTTTTTTAGCAATAAGTTCTGATGCATCATTTTGTAGGCATATGAACATGATAGTCAAAAATAAATATTTATGCTCTTATCTAAGAGCAACAGGAGGATGCCTAATAATAAACTCAGAGGAATGATAATAATGCTAGACCATAATATGTAACCTGGAGAAGTAGGGAAGGAGAAAGGAAACAACTAAAGCATGTATTGATATTATCAAAGGCAAAGGATGCGGAGTCTTGAAGTTGAAGAATTGGTTTATGGGACGGAAACATCTCAAGTTTTCTTATAATAATGGAATGTCTAAATGTGTTAATTTATAAATTCTCCAGGTTTCTTTTTTGTAAGGACAAAAGTTAGCTAGTGACCATGGATGGTACTGGAGCTTAGATATTAGAAAGAGATTATATGTTGAAGGCATTGTTTGAATTCTAATGTTTGTGAACCATAAACTCATTGTCAATGGTGAGTAGGATTCGAGGAAAAAGAAAATTGAGAAAAGAGGTTAAACATGATTGTGTAAGTGATTATAAATTTTTGAGACTTCAATATGTAGAGGAAAGAATGGTACATTAAGACTACTTGACTTCCAAGGCAACATAGATTTTCAAATGATTAAAATTGAAGAATGGTCTAAAATTGGCTCCAGGAAAAAGGAACTTTGGGTTTATGAGTTACAAACTTTGTAGGGCTGAAGTGGTATTCTGACAATACAGCACAATTTCCATTAAGAAATTCTGGGTAGTAGAAATTTGTTAGAGGATTTTGAGTAACTACAGGGGAATTTTTGTTTGTGAACTAGGGGACCCAAAGCTCAGTGGAAAGGAATGGAGTAAAGAGAGAGGTGGTTGGTTATAGGCACCAGCAGCACATAAACCAATAAGAATCAAGTCAGCACATAAGCAATAGCAGCTTAAAACTTGGGAGTAGGTGATATGGGTTTTGACCCCTAGAGAAGACTACTATTCACAGAGATGAAACACGTAATGGTATTATTACTTTGGATATTCAGTGGGAAAGATCATGAAAGAGAAAGAAAGAAAAAAGAGAAAGGGAAGGGAGGGAGGAGAAAGGAAGACAGACAGACATATTGAGGATCTGAAAGATTGCCCAGTGGCTTAAGGGGAAATGGCATACCCATTTATTATCTCAGTGAGTGAGCCCCTGCAGAAGGAAACAAGAATTCTGAGGACTGGCCAAGGAGATGACAGATAGGTGCATGCCAATTTACAGCCTTCAAAACTACTGGAAACTTGGAGGAGTGAAATCTTCTGACATCAAAAGGTGGCAGTGACTCCAGGGAATCACACTCTATTAGTTGTGTTGATGACCTGCATCTCAGTGTAGCCACACTCACCTGTGGAGAGACTAAACTGTCAGAAAAGTGTGCCAATATAGCATTTTTTAAAAGATAAAAGGTGTGACAGTAACTTCTGGCAGAAAGGCAATTGGTTCTCTTGCCTGGTATGTACTCCAATGAGTCAGAGGCCTAGATATACTCCCCATAGTAGACAGTTTAAGCTAGAAGAAGGAAATTGTTCACAAAGTTATCATATATTAACCATCTACTTCTAGTGTAGAAGTAAAATTTACCATAAATTGTACTTGTTAATGGAATAACTATAAATGACATCAAACCAAAATCAATGAGTAGTCCATTTGGTAACTTGCAATTACTTCATAATTTTGATTTTAAAAATGTCCTTAAATAAGAATATCAGTACTCTTGATACATACATAAATTAAAAAGATGACAAAATTGTAGAGAAAATAAGTCAAAATTTCCACTTTGATTTCAATTCTAATTTTACACATTGGATATCCTTCTATCCAGAGAAATCTCTACATGCAAAACCTGGCACTGTATTCATAGGAAGATAAAGATTGACAATACCTTCCATTTTCTGGACTTTGAGTGCTTGGCATATGTGCAATAGAAATACAGAAATCTTTTTTTTATACACTTAGAAATACACATCATTCTTTTCTAATTACTTTAAATAGTACACTGGACTTGATCAGCTTTTGCAATTTTATTAAATTATCTGAGATAATTTTAAATTACATGATGGAGAGAGAGAAATGAACATTGCAATGCAAGTTTATTCTGACAAGTGGATATAAGTTTGGGAGATTGCAAATAGTCAATCTGCATGGTAAATTAGATTCCTTAGATGTATGACATCTACAACAACTGTATATAATTCAGTTTGCAGATTTATCTCACAAACTTAATAGTATTGACTCACAATTTACCCATTTCAAGATCATAATAAGCATTTTTAACTATCTATGGCACCACACATATACAAACATAAGCATTTAGAGTTTGGCAGGTCTCAATGAGTAATTGAAATGTTCATTTTTCATATTTAGGGAAGCTAATGGGAAAGAGCATGCCAGTGTTCAGGGAATTAAAAACAAAGCATTAGGAAAGAGAAATGTTTGCTGTTGTAGAAACATGACATTATATTTTTTAAAAAATCAGAAATTCTGGACATCCACTTGTGTTTCCTTTGAGAAATCTTACTATTATCATAACTTCCCTTTAATTAGCACATTGCCATTTAGAAAGATTTCCTACAGAAATGCCTCCCTCTAACACATTAGTAATAACCAGACTCATGGTAATACATTGTATTGAGAATCATAGAAAGGGGACATTAAGGACCTGAGTTTTGGATATACACATTCCTGAATGTATTTCTTTCAGTTGCCATTTACTAGCTATGAAGACTGGGATTTAGTTTTGTGAGACTAGCTTAATTATCTTGAAAAGGAGAATAGCAATGTGTACTTCAGAGCAGACTTGAAGATATTTAAAATGATAGTATATGTGAATCATTTAGCATATTGGCTACAATAAAGATTCAAAAGGCAGTTATTACTATCATTTTGCAATATTATTATCACCAGATTTATTTATCTTACTATATCAGAAAAATCTTGTTCTAAACATCATTTCAGTTTATGGATAAGAGCTAAGCTTTTTTCCTGTTAATGAATAAACAGCTGATTATTATGTTTTAACTAAGTAACTTATTTTAGAGTAGAAAATAATTTTAAGTAAAGAGCATTATTAAAATATCAATTTATTCATCTTAGAAATTAATTGTACAAATATCAAGAAGAAGAAGAAGGAGGAGGAGGAGGAGGAGGAGGAGGAGGAGGAGAAGGAGGAGAAGAAGAAAATAATACTGGAGAACACATTTCGCAACTTTATCACATATTCATGAGCAAAAGGTTTGCAGACATACCTCATTTTTAGGTCAAGTAAATTGGAGGTACATCCCACACAAGAAAAGTAGAAAAATAAAGACAAAAATTTATATTCTTATAATTTATGCATTCTCCTGATTTCTTTTGCATATCCAATGCCTCTTTTAATATCAGTTTTATACCCTAAATGGATTTAAATACCTGGTGCTTTCAAAAGGCTCTCTTTTAAAGCACCTGTTTAAAATCTTTGTAGAGAATATTTTAGACATTTTTTATTTTTTAATAATTCTGTGGTTTCATGAGTTTTTAAAATTACACAAATAAGTTTGATAGGAACTGTCTCATAGATATTTAATATATAGAAATATCATAGAGCAAATATTTTTGATGTGCTTATATGTGTCATTATGATATCTGATAAAGCTCATTCATGCATTATCAATATTCAAACCAGAATGGGTCTTATACCAAATGTCATATTTATTGGCTGCAAATATTTTAACAGAACTTATAAATTCCAACAATTTATTTTAAGTGCTCAGGATGACAATAGTATGATTTGAAAGTGCCAAAATACTCAACATTCATTTATCAACATTTCTCTGAGAGGAAATAAAAAGAAGAATGTTTGTTAGTTTTTACAGGAATATGGGATGATGAAAGGGTTATAGAATATAAAGCAATGAATGAAAATAATTCATGGACAGTGCTTTTATATTAAGAAAACTAAACTAAAACTAAACACAATCTTTGCAGTTGTGTAAATATAAAAAAAACTATTTGCCAATAAAATAAAATAAATTGTAAAGATGTAGGATGTGGCATAAATATTGAGAATGATTTAGAGAATATCATTATGTAGCTTGTATTTGAATTTCTTAAATTGAGTCCTTAGTTTAGTTGACTATTTGAAATGGAAATGAAGGTTGTCTAAAATAGACTATACATTATGTGTAAATTAGTGAATAAATTACAAGTCTTTGTAATCTGTAATTTTTAAATTTTTTTTTTAGTTCACAGGGTTTCATCTTCATTTTATTTCTAATGTGCTACTGTGTATAATATTGATAAGGGGACAGCCATAAGTAACACACATACCAGTTGTGACAGCAGTGTGCATTTGGCATGTATTATATTTAAAACACACTTTGTTTCAGTTGAAGATTATAAGTTTCAAAGAGCATTTTAAAACTATAGACCCAGGTTTAGAGAAAGTCAGCAAACTTTTGAAAGAGATCAGCACAGCTTGCCAGTTAGATGTTTTGAATGCCATCATAAGTAGTAGGAAATCAATGAGAAACTGTGCCCTCATTTGATCTTTCGGTTTCATAGTATTAATTTTTCAAAAACTTTGCTTATTTTATTATTTTTATTTTACTTCCAAATCAATGTGTTTACATTGATTATGTTATCTCTGCTTTAGAAAAACACTTTCATTTCAACTCTTCAGTGGATAGCAAGTATAAATTATACTTTGTTACATTTTCAATAAGATTGTTCTTTGGATAAAAGGGAAAAGACAAAAATAGTGAATATAACAAAATGGGCTGCCAGTGGGCTGTATTAAATAGAAAGGATACCTTAATCAACTCTGGATATAATTTAATAAATGAAAGAACATACAATTTAAAAAGTTAAAATGAAAGTTTTAAATATATATTGAATTACTCATGTGTAATGTCTTCATGTTTATTCATTTTGTTTTTACTTGTGCTTTATTTTTTTCTGCAAGATTTGTACCATCAGTTACACTTATTTTATATTGCTTCTTCATTTACTGATTAAGCAGTATTAAAGAAAACATGAATGTGGTCTTTCAATGTGACTTTTCCAAGTGACTTAAATCCAAGTTGAAATAACCTGAGCAAAAAGGAATCGCATTTGTGAGATCAACCTCTGAAAATGAAAGAACAGAAACCAGCCTCAGAGAGGGACAGAGCTAGGGAGCCACCTAAAGTCCACTTCTCTGTGTTTTCCTTTGTGTATGCAGATTTCTTCTTTCCCATGAGATACAGTCTTTCTCCTCTTGCTGAAGATATTTTCTCTGGAAGTTGCTTCTTTTCAAAAGTATACATAAATTAGCCTCTACCCCCTTCCTGTAAGGATTCTACCTAACCTAACTCAACTGGCCCCAAATTACACTATCCAGAAATAACAGGTGTATGACTGCCCATACTTAGACCAATCATCGTGCTCTGAGGTTAAGGTCTTGCCTTAGCGCAACCAGACTAAATTAAAAAAAAATATAATAATGAATGAATATACAATAAATAAATAAGATCCTGCAACAAGAAAGTAATGTTCATTTAACTGAACCATAGAATACTCAAATATAATTTTACATCCATCTATATTTGTATCCAATTGAATATTTTTACACTCACAATAAAATTTACTTAAAATACTTGTGATATTTCCATCTCTAAAAATGTTCCTTTATTTATTTATGATTATAAGTAATTCACAAATATAGAAACAGCATAGAAAAGATTGTACAATACTGGATGATAAAAAAAATGAAATAATCACAGTGCTTAACTGTAAATAACTACCATTCATAAAAATAAATAAATAAATAGAATATGTGTGTTATTTCCTATATAAAATGTGTTATTTCCTATATAAATTCACTATATATAAAAATGTAGATTTCATGTGCTGCAATTAGATTCTGTCTCATTCTAATAGGATTCAGGAAGAATGACTATTTACATGAGACAAGTTGGAAACTAACATGTTATGCCAATGTTCTGTTGAAATGCACTTGATCCAGATATCTTTTACCATACTTACAATTCACCATCTGGTAAAACAGTGGAGTATGAAGGATGAACATGCAGGAAAGAAACGGAAGAAGAACAAACTTGAACAAAATGTTTGATACTGCATACTAATCCTAGTTCAATCCTGCTAACTTTATATAGCTAACTGCAAAGAATTTTAGGAGCAATTTTATTAAATTTATTTTATAAAACACCTTCAGTCATGATTAATAAAGTATATCATCACATTGGTCTCTAAAGTGTACCTTGTTTCTCTTTTGTCTTGTATGCATGTTAGATCTGTATTAATTTTTCTTCAAAACTCTTTGTCATCTATGTCTTCATTGCATTGCCTAATGTTTTACTAAGTGGAAAGAAATAATAATCTCAGTGTAAAAATAAACACGAAAACAACTTTTGAAACAGCAGCAACAAACAAAATAAAACTATTTGTCCCTCCATCTATATGTGATCTACTTACTTTCTTTCTAGATTTACAAGTAGGCTTACTTTCCTCATATGTTCCATAAAGTTCAAATGGTCTCTGTTAAGCTTTTCACTATTTTCTACACCTCACACAGTGGTGACTGGATTTGTCTACCATGCATAAATGAATAAATGTGCCTGGAGGAAGGGATCATTTTTAAATTACTATAACCAGAAGTAAAAGAGCAGATTACAAATACAACTAACTGCAAGCATTTTATTTTTTTAATAGAGGTTTCTATTTCAAAGCAGAAGTAGATTTTACTGAAATCTTGAAACTACACACTTTTATTTTACAATAATAAAAATCACTAAAATTGAATCTTTGACATTCTAGTAATTAGTTTTTTTTTTTATTTCTGCTAGTCTGTTCTTCCATTTTCCACGCCAATCTCCATTAGGTTTTTTTGGACAAATACCACCACTCCTTTATTTTGGCCAATTTCCCTCTTAATTCCCTACCAAACATAGGGTCCACTTTTACAAAGCAAAGGATTTGTCAATGTGTTGAAGAAAACAAAGCTACTTAATCTGGATTATTTCCAGTATAGTATTTAAAGAGTTTCTTTGTTATTGTAGCTCTACTAATATTTGTATGTAAAAGTGAGCAGTATCAAATTTTAAGTCCTACTGATAATAATGACAACAACAATGATAATATACAAAAATGCCATATTCCCTTAAATCATTTTAAAATTTTTAATTAATTGCATTTTCTCCTTATACCACTAAATTATTACATGAAAGAAATAACAAACAATACTTAATGTGTTGAGTAATTTTTACTACTTCAATAATAACCATTAATAAATTTTAAAAATCATTTAAAGAAACTCCCTATAAAAACCATGTAGTTGGAAAAAGGAAAAAAAGCATTTGAAATAATTCATTATCAAACACATAAATTTGTATATACATAATATTAGTTTGGTAATTTTAAATAGATAAATCATATGAGTAAAACCTTTCCTTCCTTTGTCTACAATATTAATTTTTAATTTAAAATATTTGGTTTAAAATGAAAGTTTTTCATATAACATAAAGAACAATTGAAAATGAATATCTAATATCAAAAGGAAATAGGTCTAAGGTACAGTTAAGCAAACTGGATAGTTTTAAATGAGTATACTCTGGGTATTTTCTGATTTATTGCCAAAAAAGTTGATCTTAATACAAATCTTTAAAATACTATCCCCAGAAAACAGAAAAGCTTGTGTATTAAATATTGTTCAAAGAGCATAGATCAAAGCTTATTTTTGTTTGTTTATAAACTGGAGTCATATTCCAAGTATATTAAAAAGAATTGCAAACATCTTATTATGATTTCAGTGGGAGAACTCACTGAGGTCTTTTAAATAGGAAAATAATAGTGTGGACGATGTCACTGCATAATGGTGAAAAGTATTAATGAGCCATGTTCTCCCCTTGGCTATATGTTACACAGTGAAGGTGGCAGTTATTGCTGTAGCAGCAATAGGATAATACAGTATATAGTTCCCCAGTTTCTGAGTTTATGAGCTTCACTAATCAGGCAAAAGTGACTTAGGTTGGGAGAAGAATGAGCTACCAGAAGTTAAATATCATTTCAACTGATGAGAAATTACTTGCTTGGAAATTTTAGGTTTTATTTAATTTTGCAAAAAGAGAATAGAATAGATTATAAAATTAAAACAGGAAATATTATTATATATATACTATAACCAGCTTTGGCTTCTGGCTACAAGGGTTGGCAGTAATATTGAGATCCCATTCAAGTGAATAAGGAGATAATTGTTATTTTGTATAGCCTAATTCAATGAAAGAGCTATACTCTTTGATATTTTAATTTTTAAAATAGTTTTAATATTTATTTTTTCATTGAAGCCCCTCATAGTGATATTATGTTATACTGAGCTGACACTGCTCTTGGATATCTGACTGAGCTATTTTCTAATATTACAAATAATTTTAATCATACCAATAATGGGAGAGAGAAAGGGGGAAAAAAAGCACCAAATGGCCTGTGGAACAGAGAAGGAACTTGATTTTAATAAATCTAGAGATGGTAGGGAAAATTGTTGAGTGAAAAGCGATTAAAATCACTAGACCAATGTTTGGAGAGTCTGTGAGAAATGAGAATCATAGCCTTAAGAACCATTGTTTACTTGCCATGCCACAGCAAGCATAAGGAAGAGATGGAGAACTCATAAAGGAAGTCACCAACATGATCCAGAAGTCTCCAGAGTGTTCCTGGACTAGCATCTTTGAAACAGGTAGAGAGACATGTTTCTAGATTAATCCAGGCTCAGGATTCTGAGAAAAGAGAACTCTTTCTGTCACAGGCATTCCATACAAGACACCAATAACTGTCTAGACAAGTATGTTTGTACTTTAAGTCTGATTCTAGGTATTTCACTGATACCTATGGATTTTTAGACTCCTTACTCTTAAAGTGGAATTTTAGGGAGACATCTGAGACCAATTATCCTAGAGAGCTAAGCATCTCCCCAGTAGCAGGATTGTGGATCACATCTCAAACACCCACCAACAGATTCCAAAGGTCAGACAAGACTGAATTTTAATCCTAAGTGCTGGAACTCCCAATTTAGTACTTGGAACTAGCCCAGCTAATGAAGTATATCATTTGTCAACGCTCTCCAGTCTAGCCATCTTATACTTAAAGATGAGAAACTGAGAGCTACTATAACCAGCTTTGGCTTCTGGCTACAAGGGTTGGCAGTTTGGTGAAAAACACAAAGGAGTTGGACTTGACATCCCCAGCCCTTGATCTAAAGGTCACTAAGCCCAAATTAAATATGAAGAATGGTGCAACAGTATAAGCAATCAAAATTCATCCTTGCTAACAGTTTTGACCAGTTAAGAAGAAACATACTCTTTAATTCTGATTAAGAATTTTTTTCCTATCACCACTTTTTGTTTTGTTTTATTTTTTAAGCTTTTTATATTTATTTTTTATTTTATTTATTCATTTAAATTTTTCCATTTTTTGTGATTTTTTTTTGTCTAGGGGTGTGTGAGCTCTCACTGCATAGGTAAGTTCTAAATTTTATTTATATAATTATTTATATTTTTTATCATGTAATGTTTACTTTAATTGTTTTCATCTTCACTCACTTATTGTTTAGGCTTGGTTTTATTTTGGTAGGGTAACATTTCAAATGAGTTTGAGTCATTTTGATTTTATATTTGTTTGTTTGCTTGTACTTTGGGTTTTATTCCTCTTATTACCCCCACCCTTTTTACTTTCTTTCCTCACTAACTGCCAAATTCTCCATCTTCCACTCTTGATTTTATAACTTTTAGTTAGTTGTTAACCCTGCTTTATAACAATTATCTGCAATCTATCTCTTGCTTGTTCATTTTTTAAATAGTTCACATTTTAACTTGCCTTCCTGCCCTATTTTTCTCTTCACTTAAGAAACTATTATTATTCCAACATCTGATAGTATTATATAGTTTTAGTAATTTTTACTCCATTCACATTGTTGTGATTATTAATATAGTGAATGATGTAATAGATACCTGTGGCTTAATGTCTGATCTAGTTCATGGTTGATTAATTGTACTTAATTAAATGCTGACCCCACCATATCTGTAAGGGTGTAATCAGTATTATAGAATTCAAAGTAGACACAACACATTTATTTTAAGGCTGTAAATCAGTTGAGGATATTTTTTATTCTTCTTAGGTTCCCCACCACCACCACATCAATTTCTCTGACAGCATCTGGGAACACTTCAAGTTATCAGAGTAGAGATTCTGCTGCCAAGAAAAAAATCCTAACAACAAAGTAATGGTGAACTTTACTCCACCCACAGCTTAGCTCCACTTGAGCCTCAACAGTATTCTAACACATAGAATAAGGGAGACATAAAACCCAAGCCAATAAACTGGCCCCAAGTAGGAATACGTAGAGGAGGACCTCAATTTCCACTATTGCACATCTACTTATATGTTGAAAGAAAAGTGAATTAATGAGAATATAATATATAACAACACTCAAAAGGAGTCATGAATAAAAGAAGAGAAACCCATTTTAACTAATGTACAAGACCAAGATCTCTGAAAATATAAACAAATTTCTCCATAAAATTAACTCAAAATTATGAAAGTAGATGAAATTTCAGAGAAAGATTATAAAATCCTGATTATTAAAATGTTCAAAGAACTAAAAGAAGACCAAATACACAAGTTGAAAGATCATTTGAGGGCTGGGGATGTGGCTGAAGCAGTAGCGCACTCGCCTGGCATGCCTGCGGCCCGGGTTGGATCCTCAGCACCACATAAAAACAAAGATGTTGTGTCCACCGAAAACTAAAAAATAAATATTAAAAAATCCCCTCTCTCTCTCAAAAAAAAAAAAAAGAAAGAAAGATCATTTGAATAAATAAATGTCGATGTTGAAAAGAAACCCATTGGAACTCCTAGAAATAAAAGAGACAATTAATAAAATTAAAAATTCACTTAAAAATTTCACTAATAGATTGTATTGGGTAGAAAATAGAATTTTTCAGTTCTCAAAAAACTTTAGACCTTGAAGACAGGTTAAAAAAACTTGAATACTCACCATGAGTATTCAAGAAAAAAGCAAACAAAAGATCAAGATGAGAATATATAAGAACTCTGGGACAAAATTAAGAAACCAAACCTGAGAGTCATACGGATAGAAGAGAGTTTGGAAATGCAGACTAAAACATTAAGAATTTATTATGTAATAATCACAAAAAATTCCTAACTTTAGAAATAAGATAGATATCCACATAAAGGACACACAGAACCCCAAATAGACAAATCACACCCTAAAATCAAGGAGGGTCTAGAGTGAGATATCCCAATCTATAAAAGAAAACAAATCCCAGTCAAGATTACTATGTCCAGCAAAGCCATCTTTCAAAATTGATGTAAAAAGTAAAACCTTTCCATGATAGGGATAAAATGACAGAATCTGTGACCACTAAGCTATCAATACAAGAATATTAAAATACATTGCACACAGAAGAATTCAAAAATAAATTCCAAAGCACCTAAATAGATGAAGTTGAGTAGAAGAACAACTAGGTAAATAAAAACTAAGACCAAACTAAATATATCTTTCTTTGAAATATATGCAAGTTTGATAAACTCTTTGCAAAACCCACCAAAGAGAGAGACAGCCCCAAATCAACAAAATTAGAGATGAAAAGGGGCATATCAACTCAGATTACTTCTGAAATTCAAAAGTATCATGACAAACTATTTAAAACATTTACATTTCAATAAACTAGAAAATTGGAAAGACACTGACAAATTTCTACACACATTTGACTCACCCATATTGAACCAAAAAGATATAAGTAATACAAAAATACCAAACAATGAGATTGAAACAGCAATTAAAATCTTCCGGCAAGGGACAGTCTATGATTGGATAAATTATTACATGAGTTCTACCTTATCTTTAAAGAAGAATTAACTCCAGTCTTTTTCAAATTATTCCTTAAAATGGAAAGGCAGGTAATATGGCCAGAGTAATTCTATAAAGCCAGGATTACTCTGATACCAAAATCAGACAAAGACAGAACAAGGTAGAAATACTATAGGTTTACGATACTCCTGATGAACATATATGCAGTAATACTTAATAAAATATTAGCAAACTGTATTCGAAAACACATCAAGAGGATAGTACACCATGATCAAGTGGGATTCATCCCAGGGATACAAGTATTGTTCAAAATAAAGTAACCAATATAATTAATATAATTTGCTACATAAATAGAATTAAGGACAAGAATCATGATTATCTCAGTAGATGTAGAAGAACCTTTAATAAAATTCAACTTCCATTAATATTAAACCCCTTGGAGAAACTAGGGATAGAAGAATATTACCTCAACATTGTAAAGGCTATATACAACAAACCCAAGGTCAATATCAAACTGAACAAAGTAAAATTGAAAGCATTTTCACTAAAATCAGGAAGAGGAGAAGGCTGACCACTCTCACCATTTCTATTCAATTTAGTTCTTGAAACTCTAGCCAGAGAAATCAGGAAAGAGAAAAAAAATTGAAGTGATAGAAATATAAAAATAAGAACTAATATCATCTCCTTTTTCTGATGATATGATCATATCTAGAAAACAAAAAAAGGAAAAAAAAAAACACCATAAGACTACTAGAGCTTATAAATGAATTCAGCAACTTACTATGATACAATATCAACATTCATAAATCAATACCTTTCTTATACTCTAACAATGATTTTGCTGATAAACAAATAAGGAAAACCATCCCATTCACAAATCCGCAAACACACATGTACACAAAACCTTAGGAATAAATCTAATCAAAGAGGTGAAAGATTACTACAGTGGAAATCATGAAACACTGAATAAAGAAATTGAAGAAGTTCATAGAAGATGGAAAAAACTTCCATATATATAGATTCAATATAGATCCAATACAGATTAAATACAATCCCCATTAAAATACCAATGACATTCTTCTAGATAGAGAAAAAAGAAAATAAATACTAAAATTCATTTGGAAAAATAAGAGACCAAGAATAGCTAAAGCAAACCTGAGCAAGACAGCAATGCAGGGGACATCACAATACCTGGTCTCAAATTATACTGCCAAGCTATAGTAACAAAAACACCATGTTTGGTGCTGGCATCAAAATAGACATGAAGACTAATGGAACAGAACAAATACATAGAGACAAATCAATAAATCAATATAGACATCTGATACTTGATACAGATAGCAAATATATATATTGGAGAAAAGAGAGCCTTTTAAACAAACGGTGCTGTATGTAGGAAAATAAAGTTAGCTTTCTATATCTCACCCTGCAAAAATGTCAAATCAAAGTGAATCACAGATTTAGGATTTATACCAGAAACATAGATAACCTGAGAAGACACCAACTTTCTTATCAAGACCCCAAAGTTCAATAAATAAAACCAAGAGTCAGTAAGAGAGACAGGATCAAAATTAAAAAAGTTTTTAACAGTGAAGGAACTGGTAAGGATTTTGAAAAGAGAATCTATAGAATAGAACAAAATTTTTGACAGCTACTCCTCTGATAGGGGATTAATATGCAGAATATGTAAAATACTAAAAAAGCTTCACACCAAGGGGGAAAAAAAGCAACAAAAGACAAAAACAAAAATAAAATCCCCAAACAAAACAAAGAACTGAATCAAGAAATGGGCAAAAGAACTAAATGAAAAATTCTCAGAAGAAGAACCACGAATTGCTTACAAATGTATGAAAAATGTTCGAAATTTCTAGCAATTAAGGTAATGAAAAATGCAAATCAAAGCTACACTCAGATTTTGTCTCATTTTAGACAAAATTGCAATTATCAAGAGTACAAATAATAATAAACACTGGAAAGGTGCTGTTGGTGGGACTGCAAATTATTATAACAACTCTGATTTTAGTCAGCCTTTTATACTGCTGTGACTAAAAGATCTGACCAGACAATTTTAGGGGAGGAAAGTTTATTTGGGGACTCATGGTTTCAGGTTTCAGATGTCTATATACAGCTGGCTCCATTATTCAGGGCTCAAAGTGAGGTAAAACATCATGGTGGAAGAGTATGGTGGAGGGAAGCAGCTCACTTGATGATTAGGAAGCAGAGAGACTCCACTCACAAGATAGAAATTATATACCCCAAACTCACGCCCCTAGGAACACACCTCATCCAGGCACACCTTAACCACCTTCAGTTACCACTCACTTTATCCTATCAGAGGATTAATTGAATAATTGGGTTAAGATTCTCATAACCCAATCATCTCTCCTCTAAAACTTCTTGCATTGTCTTATGAGATTTTGGGGGGACAACTTACATCCAAACCATAACAAGAAAGCAGTATGGAGATTTCTCAAAAAACTAAGATTGGAACCAACATGTAACCCAGATTTGGCACTCTTTGGTAAATATACAAAAATGTAAAATCAGCATTCTACAGCCACATCAATGTTTGCACAAACAATGGAATGACATGGAACAACCCAGTGCCCATCAATGGATAAAGGAATTTGGAAAATGATGTCTGTATACAAATACATATGTTATTCTCAGACATAAAGATGAATGAAATGAGGAATTAGGGCACTTGCCAGTAAATTGGTGGAATTTGAGTATATTTTGTTAAGTGAAATAAGACAGACTTAGAAAATCAAAAGTTATATAATTTCTGTCACATGCAAAGCTAGAGAAAAGTAAGTGAAGTGGGCTGCAGATATCATAATAATAATGTGGAAGAAGAGTAGAAGGAGATTAAGAGGGAGAGAACAAGGATGGATAAGGGGAGGAAATGAATGAATTTGAATAAATTATGCTATATGCATATATGTATAAATATACCATGGTGAATTCCAACAGAGTAGAGGAAGGTGAATTCCAACAGAGTAGAGGAAGGAGAATTGAGGGAGGAAGGAGGAGAAGGAAAAGAGGGGAAAAATAGGGTAAATTAAACTCCATGCATGTATGATTAATTTAATGGACTTAACTAATATTTATAACTCTAATGCACCAACAAATTTTATCCCAAAGCAAGTCTGAGTGTTTTCCTCTGTTAAATAAAGACTTGTGTCCAGTAGGGATGGAGCATTACCTACTAGACTTATAGTTATTCTAGATGTTTGTAGATCCAGCATCCTTTTTTCCCCTCCCTCTGTGTCTCTAATACTGAGTTTAAAATAATTTTACTTTTAAGATGGCAACAACACTTTATCTAAAGCTCAGAAATCTGTATGGGAGTTTTAAAATAATTTATGAAATTTTATGGCCCAACTACAGAAGATATTTTATCAATGCCTGCTAGTGTTTATCGAACTCAGTGGAACAGAGAAGGATAATGCAGCTCTCAGATACCGGGAATGTTCCTTTGCGACAAGTTTTCCTTCCCCTCCATGTAATAGAAGACATTAAGTTCAGCTTTTAATTATGAAAATATCTTAACTTAAAATGAACAAAGGATCAGTGAAAACTTTGTACTAGTTAGCAGACTGGCTAGATAAATAATTTTATTTCTGGATTTTCTCATTTTGCTTTCCCTAATAATATAAATAAGCTGAAGCAGCAGGAGCTAGTTCATTAGCATCCTGGATTGGGAAAAGCGGGTAGAGATGAGTCTTGTTCTGATGGACTACTGCTGTTAGGATCAGGGACAAGCAGGGTCAGAGCCCAGGGTGCAATTCAGTTTACTGATACTCAGCTGAGGGTCTAAATGAGACCTTGAAACTTAACTTGATTCCTACTACTTCCCATACAAGAAAGAATCAAGAAAAAATAGTAATGATGATAATGATCAGTATTCTTGTAGTGTTCATTCTGTGCCAAACATTATTGCAGAAACATTGTATGGATTAATTTATGTAATCCTCATAACAATTGAGGAAAAATAATTAGTAAGCCATTTAAAGACAAAACTAAGTACACATAATTTTAATAACTTGTCAAAGATCACAGTGGTGAGAATAGTCTTGAACCCAAGTGGTCTAGTGTTTGTGAAACTGGGTGATTACTCTGTTTATTACCTTCTATTTAATTTTGTTGTAACAATAAGTGTATGACTGTAGAATTGTGTACAATTTTTAGTAGATAGTTAATAACTTTCAAAATATTCTATTAGTCATAAAATATGGCATGCACATTTATATTTAACTTATTTCATAGGAAATATGAGTAATACATACAAAGTCTTCAGTGACTATGCATATTTTTTGTTTTATTTAGTGCTAAACTAAATTAGTTTTCCAAATAGCAATTTGGGATTTTGAAAATACAGTGAGTAAACTTCACCTTTATCAAAATGACTATCTTTAGTTAAACTTCTATAGTTTCATATTAAAATAATGAAAAAGATCAATGTTGAGAAAGAAATATAGTTTTAAAGGGGACATTTCCACTGCCTACAGAGGGAACTTCAATCTTTGTGAGACAACAGCCTATGAGCTCTAAATTCTCAATACAAAATGTATATGTCCTATTGCATAAATGGGCCCTTCACATTTGAGAACTATCACATTCGGACAACTATACTTAATAAGAAAATAGAATTGGACATAAATATATACACTTGTGTTCTTATTCTATCAATTTAGTAAATTTTAAGTCAGAGTTTTTCAAAGTAAAAATTAACAATAAATGGAGAAGTAAAATGTTGATAAGGGTAAGATAAAATTAGTAGCTCATATTTGAAGAGAAATAATAGTTTAGTGGTGATTCGATCTTGTGAAAAACATAACGTTTTTAAATTCATAAAGCTGATTTTTGTCCCACAAAGTAAGAACTAAGTATCTACAGTGATGTGCACTTTTACTATACAAACTACTTAGTTCAAAATGTTTTGCTATCCCAAGAGCATAAACATACAAGAAGGAAAGTTAAAATAGAGCTATTTAACCAAAACAAGAATGTCAGTCACTTCTCCACCTGATCTTATAAATGACTGCGAATTAGGGGCTTAATTGATTATGTGAATTTTATTTTCAGTCTCTTCCAATCCCATTTCTTGGTTGAAGTGCTAATAAGAAAAGAAATTACTAGAAGGCAAAATGCAAGAATAGAAAGAAGCATGGTTCACTGTTAATCACCAATTAAATTCTGCTTTTTCCTGCTGCTTTTCCCTGACTTTGTCAAGTGAAAGTGATTTTAAGTTAAATCACTGTCTACAAAGGTAAGTACCTCAAATATTTACCCTACTCAAGATTTCTACATAGCTATTTATTGCATTTAATTTATATGCAAAATTTTAAAATTAATTTTTCAAAAATAGAAGTTATTGTTTAATTTTTTTCATGATCTTGTGGTTTTCCAAATTAGATTGTATTTGGCACATTTCATATATTAGCAAATGTTGTTTTTAAGACAATTAATATTTACAACAATATTAGCATGCTATACAAAATTTTAAAACTTCCTGATCTTCTTGGATAAAAAGACAGTGACAAATAAATCTTTAATGATAAAGAACAGAATTGCATTTTTTTTCTAAAATGATAAAGAAAATAAAGCAAATTAATTTTAAAATAATTTGAAGGAGATGATTAGTAGTTTCAAATTAGGGCTATAATTACAAAGGACATTACTATTAAAGATTTTGTTAAAAAAATAGTCAAATAGGTGTGTAAGCAAGCTTACTATATGCAATTTATAAATTTTGAGTTATCTAATTTCATAAGTACGAGAATTTTATCTTCACTTTCATAGGAAAAAAACAAGGTGTATAGGCACAGCACAGCACAATATCTGGTCCATGTTTTTATTGTGTGTATGTGCTTTTGTGTGTATGCATGAACACCTTCACATGCGCTCAGTAGTAGTGCTCTGCTCTTGCTTTTGCCATCTGACAATTTCTTCATTGTTACTAGTGTTAGTACATATCAATTCCTTATTGATAGTTAGTATATTCCAAGGATTCCAAGGAATTCCTAAGTGTCATAGCTTTATTGACTTCTTTTCTACATAATAAAAGTAGTAGAAGCCTTTTTGCCTAGAAATATTAAAATTTCTATATAACAGTGATTTGTTGTGTCAATTACATCTCTCATTACATTTAATTGACCTAACTGAAAATATCTCTAAATTCTTCCTGTTTTAATCACTGCATTGGTGAAGGGATTGTGTCTTAACATTCCACAGACAATGCTTTTTTCCTTCATTTGGTTGTAAAAATTTATTAAGGAGGAAACAACTTATCATTGTTTATTTTCACAAATCTTCATTTATTTGCATCTGGGATGTTTTCACATACCATAATAGAAAAATTTAAAAAGCTACTGGCATATTAATCAAATTATACATTACTATAATTGCTCTGATGAAGAGAAGAAATAGCATTCTACTTATTAAATCAAGGCATTCAAATCATGCAGCAACTAATAAAAATCACAAAACTTAGTCAATATGTGCTTTGTCTTTACTTTGAATCCCATTCAATTGCACTCAGAACATAAATGTGCATTTCAAAATACCTAACATAATAGTCCAACTGTGGAAATCTTCGGAGAAGGGACATGATTATATTATATTTGAAAATTTTTCATTTATAAGCACTTATATTTCAAAAATGATATTGCTATGAAGTCATATTAGTTGATCTCTAAAGTCACAAAACATCAATTTGTAGTTTTAAATTTTTATTTTAGAAAAATTCATTCTAATAAGTGGCATTTAATGAAATATTGCAAAAGCACTTAAGGAAATATTTTCTTTTGTGTTCAATGCTATATATAATAAATAATTACATCAACTGAAACACTTTAGCCAGAATGATCCAAACTTTCAGGTTGGTCTTAAGCAGAATTTCAAGACCAAACATCTTATATTACAGGAAATTTTTTTAAAAATATGTATTCTTTTCCTTAAAATTCTAAATAAACATTCATCAAACACATTCATTGTTTATGTGTGAACATAAACAAATAAATAAGAAAACTTACATATGAAATCAGTTTTCATCTTCAGATTTCTCTTTTAATCCTTTTTTTCTTTAAATACATTTTTTGAAAGGATAAAACATTGATGAATTCCCAAAATGAACCTTTTTCTTGACACTGTTTCAGGAAGATTAGGTACTATGTGTTACTTAATGAACACAGCCTGGATTCTTTGGCCTCACCCAACGTTCTCTGTGCTATAAACTCAGCTTTTATACTTAATCATGTGTTCATATAGTTCAGTGCCCATCATCGGACAAAAATTTCCATATCGTTTTATGTATTTATTAGTGCAACCACATAAAACAAAATTGTGTTGTTGTGTAATAGACATCCCAGTATATGGTAATGTGATCTAAAGTGCTCAAGGATCCTGGTTCTTTGATTATGTCTCTATGGTGTCTTCTATAAGCTACTTTCTCTTGTATTTCTGGAATACTAAGAATCAGATCTAGGTTTTATCAGACTTATTTTTGAAATTTCACTATCAATATTTCATATATACTTGAATTTTCATTAAAAGTCTTCAGTATCTGAATTTCTTTCTTTTGGTGAAATGATTCAGAATTCAAAATTCTTGATGGATTTAATGTTTTTAACCCGAAGATCTCCTACTAGGTTTCAATTAGTGACTGGATAAATTCTATGACAAAAAAATGTGATCTTATACTGAAATATAATTTGAATAATGAAGTCTGGATAAATAGTTACTTCTCTCCCTATATTTACTAGTTTACAAAATAGGAAATTTGCTTAACATAATTATCTAAACATAATTAAGAGTGTTACTCTTTTAAAATTTTTGGTATGCTTCAATTAATTCCAGTTATCAGTCTTTTTTTTTTTTTCTTGGTGGGGGATATGTACTTTTTATTTTATTTTTTATTGACTTTTAAAAAAATAAATTACAGCGGAATGCATTACAATTATTATTACACATATAGAGCAAAATTTTTCATATCTCTTATCTCTGGTTGTATATAAAGTATGCTGACTCCCGCTGTCAGTCTTATCAATATTAACATATATTGTGTGCAGTGGCAGTTTCTTCTCATTGATTCTTGAGAAACTTTTATATGACCCCAGTAATTTTAACCATTTTTGTTCTTTCTAGTGTAACACAAAATGTCATACTCATTTTATGTACTTTTCAAGCCTTGTCTTTGAATGAGCCATTTGTCCCAAGAGCACTGACTTATGTTAGATGGAAGTGTTACTTGGAACCCAAATCTTGGTGCAAGAACTGTTGTGTGCTATGGAATCTTTTCAATAGTGAGAGCTAATAAAACAGGTATTTTTTTTTTTTTTAGAAAAAAGAAATCCATGTTGATTCTTTCTAGATTCAAGACTGGTGTGTTCACATAACCTCCTTTATATATATATCTACTTTCTCCCACACCAAAGATCCAATGGTAATCCTTAATTAAAAATTGTATATGGATATATTTTCAAAGAGCTTAATACTTAAAATGAGATTTCTATATGTTCATATTAATACTGAATAGACTTTACTTTTAGAGAAGCTTTATATTCATTATGAAATTAAGAAGATACACAGTTTTTTCTATATGCCCGGCCATACTTTCACAGTGTCTCTGGACTGTCAATACCATACACCAGAATTGTTGTGTATTTATTATAATTCATGAACCTACATTGATGGACTAATTATTAGTATACAGGGCTTGTATTATACATGCTATGGATTTTGACAAATATATAATGACATGTGCACCATTACAGAATCATACAAAATAGTTTTAGTGTCCTCAAATTGTTTTGCAATTCACCACCATGAATGTGTTTTGAGGTGGAACTGAAAGGGCCAGCAAATGGGTTGAATGTGAGGAAAGTAGGGAAACAAGGAATCAGGAATCATGTTTGAGTATTTTTGCCATTGTCTTTGGTTTTGCTTTTTCATGAGCTATGGAATTTCTTGAGATGAAAGAGGCTAAGAGATAGACAGACTGTGAAGCAATGGAGGAAGAGACTCAGGATTCTAACCTATGCAAGTTAAATTTCCTATGCTTCCAAAATATCCCAAATTGAGCTTTGGGACTTTGAAGATTTCTAATGTAGAGATATAAATCTGAATTTTATCAGAAAAGACATAAAATTGAAAGCCATATGAATAAATGAAACTGAGAGAAGTGTCTTAGGACACTATCATTTACAAATGAAGTAAAAAAAGGAGAAGCCAGAAAAGAGGGCAAAGAAAAAATATCTAAGAAAGTGAGAGAGGGTCCAAATATCTCAAATTCTTTAAATTAAATTTGCTAGATATTAAAAACTTCAAATGTTACAATCATTTTAAAACATTATAATGTGATATTTTAAGGTTGAAACTAATACTCTTACTCCAAGGGTTTCATCTTCATATTTGAGGTATAATCTAGAACCTGGGTTTTTTTCATGGTATTTGTTGAATATTAAAATATACAAAATTCTTATTTATCAACATTTTTATTTTTGACTCTTTAAAATTATGTGATTTTCATGTGTGAAACTGTATTACATCCATCATTATATCTGTTAAAAAAATCTTCCCACTCTCAAGCTATTATGAGCTAATTGATTTTATAGAAGAAAGAAACCTGCAAAGAGCAATTTTGGAAGGGATTTGGAATCATCAGAGAACACTAAGCTTTTGTTTTAAGTTTTAACCACACCATCACAAATATCCTAAGAGATGGTTTTAGAGCTTAAAATGAAAATTGCTCCTTGGCTGAAAGCTTATATGCCAAGTAAAATTTCACTAAAGTAGGGGTTTATAAGTGCTGACAAGTCCTTAACTATAGTGATGCTAAAAACATTACTATTATAAGAACACTACAGAAGCTATTAGAGCTCTCAAATTCCCCCTTCAGTGTTCACTTACTAAAGGAAAGCACAAATATGCAACAAGAGAATGGAAGAGGTGTTATTTATCAGAGGGAAAGGTATTGAAATTTTTAAAGTCACTTTGGGATATTACAGGAATTCATCATGTGATATGCGAGTTTCTTTTGTACCCATGGGGGAAAGAGGCAAACAGAAAAAACTACAGTGACCCAGAGTTTTCTAGGACTCTGTTGGACTTCACAGACATTATATTGTTTTATTAAAAGTGAACAGCTGGCAATTTAATGTTCCTCCATACTGGGATATAATACAAACTAAAGGGCTCTTCTGATTTCCTGTTATGAGGTTAATTTAGTAATTGCAAGCACAAGCATATATGGGAAGTGCTAAGAAAAGTGAATCACTGATTGGCACATTACTTTCTGTGATCCAACAATCATTTATCATCCCATCTGTATTCATTTTTAAAAAGCAGTCTTAGCTCTTTTATTCAGAAGGCAAGCCTAGTTACCAAATACATCATTCTTAGTTAAAAAAGATTGCCCCCTCTTACCTTTCACTCAAAAATATCACTTTACAGCATAACATTCTTTTCTTTATGGGTCAGAATGAACTAAGCCTCTACCTCTAAATAGATTAGACATAATCCTCAGTTTCCTAGTTCAGGAAGAGGTATATTTTAGACTCTTTGAATATGTTGGCTTATTGTACTTAAGGTCTTACCAGCAACTTCATTCACCTTTGTATAATACTCTAATATAGTCATCATGTTCCCACAAACAAATAAGAACTGTCTTTATTGTTCAGAGTTTTTGATTTATAGTTAGATAAAAGTTGCAATCCATGAATCCTTTGCAAAAACTTGCAAACTTCCTCAAGTAACATAATGCAGGGTTTGTTTGTTGTTTTAGCAGAACTGTCATGGAAATTTTTTTTTCCTTGGCATAAAATCTCCAAACTTGTGAGAATTTCAGAGAAAATAATAGGTCAGTAGGGGATATGTTTTTGAGGTAGGTAAAGATTTTTTTTTTTGCTGATTTTTAAATTACCACAGAGGCAACACTATATATTTTAACATCTTTCTTTCCATCAGCTCTTCCCTTCAGAAAATAAACATATTCAGACTCTCCAGGCCATCTCATGTTAACAAACAAGCAAGTAAAAACATCTTCACATATTTTCCCTTAAATTTCATATCCTATGTAGTTTCTAAGTTTCTGATCAATTCTTAATACTTTTCCTTATTTGATTCCAAGTTCGGTAAATTGACAGGGTGCTATAGATTCTACTTATTTCTTTGTATGTCTAGCTCACTTAGATTTAAAGTTTTATCTTTCTTCATAGATCGTAAATGTATGTGTGGACTCAGCTCTAGCTTATGTTCACTGTTAGCCTCCAGTGCTTAAAACAGTACCTGGCTTGAAGATAATCAATAGCATAAACTAAGTAAAAATAGTTGATTACACAAGTTTATTCACCATTAGTGAGACATTAGAAGCAATAATTTAGAAAAAGGTTCATATAGCTCATATCTACCTCCATTATTCAAAGTAGGTGTTCTATCATTATTATTATACGTGAAAATCTTGATAGAGATCTGCTATGGGTTATAAATAAAATATCCCTCAAAGGCTCATATGTGGGAAAGCTTGGTCCCCAGTGCAGTAATGTTCAAACATGGGACTTCTGGGAAATGATTGGATTAAGAGGACTCTGACATCATCAAATGATTAATATACTGAGGATTTCAAAGTTGAACTACTGGGAAGTGGGAGAAATTATAGGAAGAAAAATGCAGTTGGACGACATAGGTTTTTAAGGGCTGTGCCCTTGAAAGGTATATCTTGTCCCTAGCCCTTTCTAGTCAGTCTCCCCCTTTTCCCCTACCCAGCTGCCATTAGCTAAGCAACTATCTACCACCACAGCATTCTCCCATTATGTCTGACTTATGTCAGTTCCAAAACAGTGAACATAACCATCTAGAGATTGAAATCTCTGAAACAAGGAGCCCAAATAATTTTTTCTCCTCTTTTGAGTTGTTTTCTCATATATTTGTCACAGCAACAAAAAGATGATTAATAGAAGACCTAAGTAACTTAGCAAAGGATACATATTAAATAAGCAGTTGAAATTCAATTTTGTCTGACTCTAATCCCCATTCTTCTTTTAAAATTTCTTGCTATTTGAGAAATTAATATAATAAAGGGAGAAAAAAAACAACAGTTTTCAAGTATCTCAACCAATGACCTTAATTGTTTCTGCACATCTTCAATGCTTATTTGATATTGTTAAATCTTTGGATTAGAAATTTTTCTCTTTCTCTAGTATTAAGGTAAACTAAATATTCTGTCTTTTCCTGTATTCCTTAAACTTTAGTGGTTGGTGGATTTACATTTTACATTAAGTAAATCTACGTGGGTCATATGCAGTTACATTCACCTCCATGTTATGAGGAGTGGGTTTCTTCATACAGGATATAATTTGCAAATTATCTGAAACTTGTTTCTCTTGATTTGTTTTAGTTAATATGCCACTTTTCTCTTCCCTTGCCTTTATTGCTGACTGGAGATTTTAGTATTGCCAAAAGCATAATATTATATTTCAAGTCTTCCTTTCTGTATAAACACACACACAAATACACATATACATCTTTTTAACATTATGGTTGGGGAAAATGGATTAAATTCTGAGATGGAAGGGGATCCTAATATAAAATTTTAATATAATTAGCACATAAAATAAACCTTTAAATTCATTTGGAGTTTTGTTTTGTCTAGACAATAGGTATTTTAAAGATAATGACTAAAGAGAGGTCAATGTGGTCCCAGTAGTAAAAGCAATTACTTTGTGTATTTGTTAAGTAACATCTGTTTTATTCCCTATCAGTTATAAAGGAAAATCATTTAAACTGAGTGTCTTACTTTTATAACAATCATTAGAGCTTATGAGTAAAGATTATATGATTATAGTTTTGCACCTTGCATAGTTTAGAAGGCACATAAGCCAAATAAATGCTTTTGAGAACTGTCTCTTTTAGCAAAGGAAGTGTTTATGGAGGGAAATATCACCAAGCAGATGAGACATAAGTGAAGAATGCAATTCCAGGTGGAGAGAACAGCAGGTGCTGAGACTCATGGCACTACAGAAGAGCATCTCCAAAGCCTTCAATGCCCTCATGAATAAGGTCAAAGGAGACTAGGCTGGTAAAATTAAACCAGAAAAATAAGCAGAGATCAGAACATGAAGGATTTATAAAATATGCATAAGATTTATACTGCAATCCATGGGTGCACTAACTCAGTGTTTACAAGATAAAATGAATAACATAACAATGAGAGCCTAGGATATAAAATAAAGAGAAATGCTGCCCCTTGTCACAGTGGATAGGGACAAAGAATATTCAAATAGTAATTAAAACAGTTCAAGTTGTGTTTCTGTCATACAAACACATTCCTTCATACTATGTGGCTTCATAAGGTTAGCACTTATGGGGCACATAATAGAGAAGGATTAAAGTATTTTAACTAGTACAGTGATAGAATTGGTGTTATATGTTAGTTGGAAAATTAGTTGAGGTTAACATAAGGGTTGAACTTACTGTACTAATTATGAGGACTATATTAAGATTTTCAAAGATGAATAATACTTGGCAAATAAAGAAGTGAATAAAGAATTGGTGGAAAGAATGTAATGGAAATGATATATTGAAGAATGTTAGCATGGGCCTGTGTATGGATAACGACATTAGTTACTGGGGAGGAAGGGGCCCATGTTACAAGGGGGATGTAAACAAGCTTACTTTTAAAATGTCGGTCAGAGGTCTAAAGGATATCTCAATGGATAATTGATTTTTAGCAAAGATATGAAGTCAATAAGAATTCTTTGGGCTGGGGATGTGGCTCAAGTGGTAGCATACTTGCCTGGCATGCATGCGGCCCGGGTTCGATCCTCAGCACCACATACAAAACAAAGATGTTGTGTCCGCCAATAACTAAGAAATGGATATTGAAATTCTCTCTCTCTCTCTCCCCCTCTCTCTTTCACTCTCTCTTTAAAAAAAAAAAATTCTTTGATTTTATTTATAAGTTTGATAATTATCAACATTAGATATAATTAAAGCAAGGACTATAGTATAAATCACAAATAGAGATGGAGAAGAGTGTAAAACATAAAGCCTTTATTTATTAACCTATTAACACATGTGCTTATAATTATTGCCTCATGTTTGCAATTCTTCAATTAAGACTTTGGCAATATAAGTTTATTTGTTTGTTTTTTTTTCCTTCTCTCTTTATTTCTCTCTAGGTGAGAAGATACCTTTCCTTTTAACTGAAGTGCTAAATGAGTCATTATTGATAAAATGAGTTACTGGTATTTTGATAATTTCATAATTTGTTTTTTTGGGTGTTGCATTATTTAGGGTACCAGAAGGGTGGAGAATTGGGAAAGAGGTGATGTTTCAGTCTTGAGTCTAAGCTCCCAGAGCAGGAGATGAGGAATTCAGCAGTTTCCATTGTGCAGTCTTGAGAATTCATTCCTCTTTTGGAAACTTCAATTTGCTTTCAATGCCTTCCAAAGACTGGATAAATCCTGTGCACATAATAGAGGGTATTCTGCCTGTAATGGTCAATCTTAATTGCCAACTTGGTTGGATTAAGAGATTTTTAAGATTAAGAGACCTGTGGGTGTTTCAATAAGGTTGTGTCTAAGAATGGCAGGCATTTGGGATAGCAATCTGAAGTGAAGATTTTCCTTAAGTGTGGGCAGCACTGTCCAATAGTTTGGAGGCTTTGATGGAATAAAAATTGGAAGAACAAGGAAGCAGCAGCAGATGCAAGCTTGATTCTTGAACAGCTTCTTGATAGCTGTTGGATCACCTGAGGATATCAGACCCCAGATCCTTCACTTTTCCAGTGTGGATTCTGTGAGTGATTCTCCAGGGAATTTCCAGGCTTTGAATTCTGCACTGGGATAATATCACATTTTTCTGAGGCTTCATAATTTTGGAGTGCACAGATACTGGTTCCTCCAGCTTTCCAGCCTGCAGAGAGTCATTGTGGGACTATTTAGCTTCTGGTTGTGGAAGCCAATCTAATAAATTCTCTTTTAAAACATGTTTCTCTAGAAAACACTAAATAATACAAAGCCTTATTCAAAATTTGTTGATTTTGATAGTAAAGTAATTTAGTAATCAGAACTAAGGGCGCGCATATATATACACACACACACACACACTCTCTCTCTCACACACAGCAACACTAGACTTTTTTTCTGTTAGAACAAACACCTGGGCCGCAACTACCTATCTATCTAAAGTGACACATAAAATTAATCATCACAAGTAACAAAAATTTAAACCTTTTAAAATAAATGGCCCTTTTCTGCTAGATTCTAAAAACAATGCTCAAACATCTATTATTATGTAAATTAGGGAAGGAAAACATAAATAATTTTAAGTTTTTGTATCAAAATGATAAAAACCAAGATGTTAGGATAACCATTGTTTTTTATCTATGGCTGGAAATCATTTGTGATTAACAAATTGATGAAATGAACAAATAAAAATACAATTGTAAAAGACCTTTAAGAGAGTCCTGAGAAATAACTAATTCCAAAGGGAAAAGAAACTACTATTAATTAGCTAGATTGATCATTATTTTAGCTGTAATTTGAAATCAAATAGGAAAAATATTTCTTAAGATTTGTTGTACCTATAATTTCTAAGACTTTACTGAATTCCAATGGATTTGAATCTGATAAATTTGAATAAGTTTAACAATTGGAAAACTGTTTCATTATTTTTTTTTCTTTCATCAAGACATAAGCCATTTCATATAATATTGAAGCATCCCACCCTCTCCCTCACCTCCCACCCATTTTCCCTCAAGGAGATCACCAGCACAATTTTATTGCATACAGCAGGGTACCATTGGTACCAGGAGAACACCAGCATCAACAGTCTTTACCCGGTGAATATAATCTTCAAATTAATTCAAATTTAAAGAAACTTTCAGACAAACAAAGCTGAGGAAACATAATAACAAATCCCTGCTGTAAGCAATATTACAAAGCATTCTTTAGACTCAAGGGAAATGATCCTAGATGGAAATCTTCATTATAGAACCAAGACCATGTGAAACGATATCTATCTAGATTGATATCAATTATTTATAATATTGTTATAGCATTTTTAATAAAAGCTTATTCTGGAATTTATAACTAATGGGGAAGTTAAATATGTAACAACAGTACAAAAGAGAGGACAAATGGGCTTATTCTAAATATCTTGTAAGACTTGAATTGGCAAAATAGTAACTCAAATAATTGTAAAGAATCAAATGTCATACTAGTTGGTCTAAAGGTCACAATTATTTGCCTTCCTCTGTGCTCTTCCTGTTTTGTTTATGTTGTTTCTATGACTCTGGGCTTAGCCTATGTTTACATTTTTTCCATAGGCTAATAAACATAATGCTTACTCTCAAAAAGAATGTGCATATTACTGCTTTCCTCTTTTGTAATTAGGCTAGCTCTCCCTTGTAGTCCATTTCTGCCAGGAGAACATGCCTGAGAGAACACACTGGAAGGAAGTGAGAGACCACAGAATAAAAGTCCAATTATCCCAGCCAAAGTCATGTAACACTAAGGTACAACCACCTGATTTCCAAAATATGAAATTAGGATAAGAAGGGTGGAGAAAAAGGCAGAAAATGGAAAAAATAAAAACAAACATATATCAAGTTTTAAATAACACATGTTTGAATCAAATGATCTGATTAAAAATAAAGATTACCAGCCTAGAAACAACACAACAAATAAGAGATTGTTTACAAGAGACAGAATGAAACCACAAAGACATAGTAGGTTAAAAGTAAATGGATAAATAAAGTTACCATGCAATATTAACAATGCACCCAAGACAAGAGGCAGTATCTTTCATAAAATGAGACATTCCCTAATGATAAAAATGACCAATTCCTCCTTCAAAAAGACTAACAATAATAAATGTGTCTACATTATTAATGCAATAACTTCAAAATACACACAGTTATAATAGAAAAATAGGGTTGGACAGAAAAATACAGTGTACAAAATAATAATGATATAATATTTAAAAATGTATAATAATTACCTTAAAATATTTGATGTTTATGTAGCACTGTACCCGCAAACTGCAGTATATACATTCTTTGGATGTACACATGAGACTGAAATATGAAACATGAGTGACAAAGTAAATGTTGGCATATTGCAATATTTCACTGGTCCAAAGCAGAGTTGTGCAAATTTATCTCAATTTTCATGATGCCCATCTCTCATCATACCTCAGATATGTGAAAAAGTAGGTATGATATTCCCAGACATTCACATAATGCTAACATAGATGGGGGGAAAGTCCATTTATTCTTTGTATTCAGCTATCCTCGAAATTTTATTCATCTCAATGAATTTTAGGTAGTGAACAGTTTGGTAATCATTAAGCCTTCTCCATTGAATTTAGTTTTCCATCCAGTATCTTTTGGCTAGATTTAGTGGTTTGACTGATCCTACTGTATGAAAATAAATGAAAAAGTACTGTGTCTGTTTATGGATGAATAATTCACTTGCCTTTTCAATTCCTTGCATGTTTCTATCTTTTCTTCTAGAGACTGTGGAAAGCATGTTTCAAAATAGGACCTGTTTATCCCACTAATATGGAACAACAATGAACAAAGCCCCATGTCAAATGCATTGGGAAAGTACTGAGAGCAAAAGAAAACAAACAAACTAAAATAAAACCAATTTTGTTTTGTGTTTAGTTACTAAATTATTGTGCATGTGTGGAAGAATATTTTTAGTGCAGTATAAGCTAGACCACATAACTCATATAAAACTCTACATATGCTTTTCATTTTCCCTTTTAATTTTGAAATAATTATGGACTCAATATGTTCAAATGTAGCACAGAGACAACTCTATATCCTTTGAGCATGTTACCTTCCTGGTAACATTTTACATAAACAAAGTAAAAATATAACCAGGACTTTGATTTGGGAAATTATTACTAATTAATTATAGACTTGAATTAAATTTTTTTTCAATTTTTACACACAATCATTTGTGCATATTTGTTTGTCTGTGTGTTTAAAGGGTTTGTCTCATGATATTTTATCATGTGTAGATTTGTGTGACATTCACTTAAAAAATCAGCATACAAAACTGCCCCAGAATCATGAGAGATCTTCTTGCTCCCCATTCATATTTGTAACCACAATCTCCCCATCCTCAACTACTGAAAATCGATAATTTGATTTTGTCTCACAAATGTTTTCAATTATAAAAATGTTAATTTAGATAGAAGTTCAACTGTGAGACAATGCAAGAATTTTCAGAGATGAAATTATTAGATTATCACAATAGTAATCACTGATATGGATTAACTGGTGGTAACTAGAGGAATGTAGAATGTGGCTACAGGAAGTAGGTCACTGGAGGCATACACTTGGGTTATTTATCTTGTCCCTGGTGAGTGGAGCTCTCTCTCTGCATTTTAATTATCTTGTCGTTCGCTGCTTTCCTCTGCCACACTCTTACATCATGATGCTCTCTGCCTCACTTTGGACCCAAAACAGTATAGTCAGCTGTCTGTAGACTGAGACTTCTGAAACCTTGATGCCCAAATCCCAAATAAACTTTTTTTTTCACTATGTTATTCTTATTGTGTCGTTTGGTCACAGTAATGAAAAATTTGACTAAAGCAAATGTTATACAAATTTGATTATACTTAGATCTTTTAAGGTTGGTTTTCCCTTCAGTGTAACATCCTTAAAATTCATTCAAGCCAGCATCATTGATTTTATTGATAATTAGATTTCAATGGTATGGATATATTAGTTTGTTCAATCATTAACCTGTTGAAGGTCAACTATTTTTTCCCACTTTTTGCCATTTTGTAAACAAAAAAAAATACGTTGAATATTTGTGTGCACGTAAGTTTTCATTTTTCTAGGAAAAAATCCGGGAGTGATATCTTTTAGTCACAAGATAAGTGAATTTTTAATTTTATTTGAAAATGCCAACGGAGTTTTCAGAAGTGCTGTAGAATTTCTACAGATATACATGAGAGATCCAGCTTCTCCACATTTTCTCTCTCATATGTCACTGTTAGTATTTTTTTTTATTTTAGTCATTCTAGTAGATGAATGATTTGTCTCATTCTTACCCACCAGTTTGTCAACTTCAGAGGGGAAACTGGTACTTACATAATCACACATTTTCTACATCTCCATTTTTTATATGAAGAATTTCATTTGCAGAGACCTTCTGCTCTTGGCCTTATAATGTTTTAATCTTACTTCTGCAAATTTGAAGAAATTTGTTCCCCAGCCTACTTAACTGTGAAATGAAAGTGATTTCTATGGTGCCCTTCTCCACTCTTCCATCAAAAGAAGACAAATAATATGGGTAGCAGTAAAGGATATTAACTTAATGGGTAGAAGGTCCAGGAAATATGCAAAATTCAAAGATAAAATATTAATTATAATTCCTAATTTTGTCCTGTTATATTATTGCTAACCTATATCACACACTTCCAAAGAGGAGATACACTGAACAAAATTACTCTTTTTGGATTGCTTGGCATGTTAGTAGAAAATAGCTAAGTAAGGAACTCACAATAGCATCTTGGGAAATATTTCTGTAGAAATAATAATATTACATGAATTAGTAATATTTATAATAGGTCAGCAAAACATGGAATGACCACTCTCAAACACTTATATATTAGGATTTTCTAAGGCACTGACAAAGAAATACAGAATCCTGGGATCCAACCAGAATCAGTTAGGCTTAAGCATACATTAACATACATAGTTATATATACATAGACACAGACATTTATAATTCCACATATATAAATAATAGCTATATGTGTATGTGTATGAATATACACAATGCAGGCAGGAATCTGCTGTCCAAGCAAGTACAAAACAAATATACATATTTTAATTTGCAAATATATTTTCTCCCAAATACTGCAGGGAAATGAAAGTAACACTCTACTAATTTCTCAGGAACAGTGTAACAAAGTGCAGTTAGTTTCCCAATTTACCAGTTCCACATTATGAATTCTACCAATTGAGAATCATGAATATATATACATATGTACATGTACATATATTTTATGTATATCAGGTTTCTACTGTACAGGTACATACTTTACTCTTTGTTTTTAATTAAATAACAGAATAACAATTACATAGTGCTATTAGTTATTATAAGAAATTCAGATATGATTTCAATTTTATTAGAGGATGTAGGTTAACTATATGCAAATATTAAGTCATTTTAAATAATGATATGAGATTACAGGAATGATGGTGTCTACAGAAATGTTGGAATCAATCCACCATGGATACGAAGGCATGACTGTATCACAAACTAGATGGCTTAAAATCACATTTACTGCTTCACAATTTTAGGCTTAAAGTCTGAAATCAAGGTGGCAGCAGGGTAGTTTTCCCTATATGTCTCTAAAGAGAATCCTTCCTTGCATTTCCTAAGTTCTGCTGGTGGCCATAAATCCTTGCCATTATTTGCCCTGAAGCTATGTAATTTTGGTCTATGTGTTCATTGCTACATGAAGTTCTTCCATCAGATCGTCTCAAGTTCTTATAATGACATCTGTTATTTTAGATTTACGGTCTATTCTATACTATACCAAGTCATCTCAACAAATTATGATAACAGAAACCCTACTTTAAATGAGATCATAGTCCAAAGCATTGTGAGTGTAGAACACATATAATACACACATACATGTAATGGTAGGAATTATAATGCATCCCTAATATATATATATATATATATATATATGTTATGAAATATGTTATTTTATATATATATATATATATTATAATATATATGTTAGGATTTCCAATATTCATATTTATTGCACAGATTTATAATAGAATAAGAACATAACTTTAAAAATATATTACTGCAGGACTACATCCTTTCAAACTCAAGATGCTAAAAAAATACACACTAAGGGCTCTTCTATGTTTTTTCTGTTGAGAAAAATATTTGAGTAGCCTTCCTAAAATATCATCTGCCCTAGTTTTAAACTTATTAAATGGTGGCTGTACTATATGCTTAGACATAAGATAAGTTTACTTAATAATCGAGACTCAAATATTTATTTTAATGTAGGTTAAAAGAACACAAGCAATAATAAAGGACTATGAAATAGTCATATAGAAAATCAAATGATGAGACATAAAGTCAGCCAAGGGAATTTCACAAAGAATTATTTTCACCTTTAAAATTATATCATTATGTATAGAAAGCATGGTATAAATTTAAAAAGTGGCTTTTATTAAAATAAATTGTATGTGTTAAAATATTTATGTAGTGTATTAGATTATATACATAATTATTTTTATTGAATTGCATAGCTTTATAGCTTTATATTAACTTTAGGTTTTGTTGCATTTAGTCTATTTTGGAAACTAAAATGAAAACCAAAATATATCATCCCCCATATTAATTATCATTCCTCACTTGGAAACATAAACACCTTTATAAATGAATATTTTACTAACACATTTAGCCTACCATTTAATTGTTACAAATTACAGTACAAATATTGGAATTATAATTGCTGTTTTATACAAATATTATCAAATTAATGATATTTTACATAGATAAGACATCTATGAATTAGTTATTTCAAGAAAAGTAGAAAAAGAATCTTTAAAATCACACCTAATGGAGTTATATATTTCTTCAGAAAGAAGTAAGTTACAAAATTACCTGTAGCAATTTGACAATTGGACTCTGTATATGTTATAAAATAATAATAAATTTTAAAGTTCAAAACAGAGGCTCTCAAAAATGTACTAGGCAAGCAACAAAATATTCCAGAAGACTTAACTTAAAGAAGATTTTTCAAAAAGAGCTAATACTATAAATTATACAAATTAAAATCTTTGTATAAAGTGAATTATAATATTAGTGATATAAGCTAGTTACCTACTTCTTGACTATAAGATGACTAAAACTTTTCCAGAGCCCTTCCCATCTCTAAGTGTTCTTAATCTCCCTGGTAAACTAAAAAATGATTGACCTTTATGAGTTAATCATTATCTGTTCCTCAACAAAACACTTGTTTTGATTTACTTTATAGAAATTTGATAATTTTTGAAATGCAGTCCATTGTTTTATTCATTTTTTTTTTCCTGCAGTGATCAAAAAACGGACAAGAGATCTCAATCCACAAATACTGGTTCCATTCTTTGGGACCAAGGTAAAGTTGAACATCATTGCAAAAGAATGGTGGGGGAAAGCAGCTGTGAACATGGCACCAGAAAGCAGAGAGAGATTCCCCTCAGCAGGGAGAAAATATATACCACAAAGCCATGTGCTCAATGACCCACTTTATTCAATCACACTCTACTTGCCTATATTTACCACTCAATTAATCCATAATGGGTAAGTTAATGCAGTTAAAAATCTTATAACACTATTATTTCACCTCTAAGCCTTCTTGCATTGTCTTACATATTAGCTTTGGGGGGATACCAAATATCCAAACAGTAACATCCATGTACTATTGTTATTTATGTTTTTTGGGGAGGGAGAGGGATACCAGGGATTGACTTTAAGGGCATTCGACCACTGAGCCATATCCTTAACCATATTTTAAATTTTATTAGACAGGGTCTCACTGAGTGGCTTAATACCTCTCTTTTGCTGAGGCTGGCATTTAACTTGCTATCCTCTTGCCTCAGCCTCCTGAAACCCTGGGATTAAAATCCTGTGCCACCTCTTCCAGCCTATTATTCTTTTTCAAACATTTTTTTTTTAAATTAGTATCTATAGCATACATGATTGTGGGTTTAAAAGATAAATATAGATATTGTCCCTCCTCCCAATATTTATTCAACAGTTGATGATTTACTTTTTTCTTTTATGTGTGTTTGTGTGTGTGTGTGTGTGTGGTATATGTGTGTGTGTGTGTGTGTTCTTGAGGTTGAACTAAGACATTTGCACAGTCCAAACATGAGTTCTAACACTAAGATAGTCCCCACCCCAGCCCTTAAGTCATTTTTAAGTCCAAACTAAATTAAGTTTGTTTTATTTTCTGTTGTTGTCATTTTTTTGTTTTGTTTTGTTTTGTTTTTACCACATCTAACTGAAGAGAATAAACTCTCCTTCCATTGATTTGGATCAGAAAAGAGAAAATAAGTCTATCACATAGGAAAATCATCTCCAAAGAACAGAATGCTTAGTTTGTACATTAGAATAGTGGCATTCAATAACAAAGCTGATGTTAGTTGATGAATAAATTATGCAGTGAGCATGTTAGAGTGTATTGTATGTATAGTCAGGGGGAAATAATATCTCCATAATAATGATGGTTTTAAGAGTCTGAACTTAAAAGGAATCTTCAAAGAGATTTTAATTCTGTATACCAGTAATACCAAGGAAATTGATACAAGAGCACATTTTCTTACGCCAAAGAAAAATGGGGCAACAGAATTATGGTCATATAAAGAAGGGTAAGCACAGGTAAAGTACATTTGAAACAGAATAGAATGACTATTTTAATCCCTCCTGAGGAAAGGCATAAAGGAATTGTTTAGAAAGTTTGAATATCACACAAGATTTCATGGCATGTTTTTCTCTTTGTACATGTTTTTCATATAATGTTATTAAAATTATGAAGTAAAAAATGTGGATCTAATTATTTCTGTCATCACTTTTTGTCATTCTAAGGTCCTAACATGGACAATTACATAGAACCACAGAGAACTACTCAAAATGGCCGGAGTTTGAAGATAGTGTTTATCAACCCACTCTGGAGATGAAATTGTGTAGGACAAATCTGACTCTCCAAATAAGACAGGGCATGGACCTTAAAAAGACTGTAACAGGCCAATATCAAGGGTGACATAATAAAAGGAAATACAGTGTTGAGATAATGGAAAATGTTCTAATTTTCTAAATATGCTTTCTATATGTAGTGAACCATTCTTAAATTGTGCCTCATGACATGTTCTGCCTTTCATCTAACCTCTGATTGTATAGAGTATTACAACAACTTGCTGGCTCTTACTCAGCCGTGTGCTACATGTCTTATTAAGCTCATCAAATACATTCTTCATTTCTGTTTCTGAATTTTTTGAGCTCTATAAAAAACTGTAATACTTAAATGATTTATATTCTTTTTGGTGGTCATATCATGACATATTTCTTTGTTCTTTTAATTTTAACCTATTTTCCTATAAAAATTATAGGGGCTTTTCACACAGCATATAGGTTATTATTTTCTATGTTTTAACTAAGTGGAGCATTTGCATTTTCTGTGATAATCATTGTGGTAGAACTTAAATTTTAATTTTGCTCTTTTTTTATCTTTATAATTTTTCCATTTTTTTAAACTAATACTGACTTAGTCCAGTATTCTTGAAATCAGTTTTATTTCCCTGTTTTTTGGTTGTTGTCTCTTTTTAAATTTATTTTTTCTTTTGTCTCATAGCTATCAAACTATTTTTGTTGTTGTTGTTGTGGTGGTGGTGGTGGGTTTTGCTCTTGTTGTGATTGCTTTAAAATTTATAATAAGGTTTTTTGTTTCTATTTTTATTTATTTATTTATTTATTTGTACTGGGGATCAAACCCAGGGGCGCTTAACCACTGAGCCACATCCTCAGCCCTTTCTAATATTTTATTTAGAGACAGAGTCTTGCTGAGTTGCTTAGGGCCTTGCTAAATTGGTGAGGCTGGCTTTGAACCAGAATTACTCTTTCCTCAGCTTCCCAAACCACTGGGATTACAGGCATGTGCCACCGCCCCTGGCTATAACAGGCTTTCTTAATAGCAGTACTATTGAAAATTTAGTCCAAATAATGTTTTTCTGTAAAGTCTTAGGCAACTTGCAACAATATATTTTTATTTTCCTTTCACTCTTTATTTTATTGACATCACGCGATTTATTTTAAATATATTAAAAATCAACAATATGTAGTTATAATTTTTACCAATAGTCATTTAAATAACTTCAAAACTAAATAAAGTATATTTGCCTACATACTAATATTAATTTTTTATAAATATATTTTTTCTCCTTTTTGGTATGAACAGTTTTCCATTTGAAATCAATTGTTTTCTGCCTGAACCATTATAAAGTTTAGCTTTGTTGTGATGAAATTTTCTTAGATGTATTAAAGATTCTTTGCTTCAGTTTTATTAATTACATATATTTCCTTTGCACATTCATTCTAGGCTTAAGAAAATTTTTTTTGTTTTGTTTTGTTGTACTTTTAATAGTTAAACTTGCTGTTCCACTCTTTTCTGTTTAAAACATGCGGGCATTTATATGTTTATTCTTCTGCTTTATTTTTTTTACTAACGCTGACTTATTTTAAGATTTTCTACTTAATCTCTGGTTTTAAACATTTTGGTTATGATGCCTCTTGGCATAGTTTTGTTAGTGTTACTTGTTTCATTATTTTTTTTCATCATAGGTTTATAGTTTTAAGCAAATTTGAACTATTTTGTCTCTTATGTCTTTAAATATGTTCTCTTTTCTCTGATTTCTCCTTTAAAATTCATAATTAAACCCTATCAGATAATGTTTTGTTATTTGTTTCCTTCTTTATTGTTTTGGTTCCTTCTAAGCCTATGTCTAGGAGTCTTCTTTCCTCTATAGTGTCTGAAGTGCTGGGAGTCCTATTCAGTGTTTCTTCATTTATAGCATGGTGTTTATCCTTAGTGTTTGAATTGGAATTTTTGATCCTCTCCATGTTTCTATCTGACATATTACGCCTTTCATCTAACTTCTGATTGTGTAGAGTAGTTACAATAACTTGCTGGCTCTTTACTCAGCCCTGTACTATGTCCTATTAAGCTTATCGAATACATTCTTCATTTCTGTTTTTGCATTTTTTTGAGCACTAACAGGTCCTCTTGACTCTTAGTGTTTCATCTCAACCTAAATTGTCCATTTGTTCTTGTATATTGTCTCCTTTTATCCTGAAAGTCTGAACATATTAATCATAATTATTTTACATATAAAACTTTGAGTTTTCTATTTTATAACACTTGTGTCATAATTGAATAGGCTTATGATCCTTCTCTTTTTTTCTTGTTGTTGTTGGTGTTGTTTTTTGTTTGTATTTGTGTGTGTGAGTGTGTGTGTGTGTGCGTGCTTCCCTTTAGCATGGCTTTTATTTGTTGAAAGCCAAACATGATGTAATAAATGAGATAAATGGTTCTTTAGTGGTGAGTTTTGTATTAATCTGACCAAAGTTTTGTTATGCTTAGTGTTTGGTGTATCCATAGGTGCCAGAGGCTTCACATTTTCTCCAGTGTCTTTGCTTTCATCCCTCCTATGGATTCTGGGCTTCCTTAAGTACACTTCTGAGAGTTTCAGTGCTTTCTGCTATAATCCACTATTATTGTACTCAAGTCCTATTTCTCTATTGGCAAGGTACACATGGGAGGAAGGATTCTATAATCTTATGATTAAATCGCAGTCTTAGTGTGCCCATGTCCCTGGGAACTAATGTTCACAAGTGTTTCTCAGCATTTTTCTTCCACTTAGATGAGACAGGAAGTCCCAGGGGGCAGACATTGGAAAAGTTTCCTTTCTCCAAGTGGAATGAATCTCTGCTAGTCTTTTCTTCTAGATCTTAAGCCTCTGCTAGAGAGAAGATGCTCCAGTATATTTCATCCTATTTACTCCTTCCTACCTCTTTTTGAAGTATTCACCCTAAGTATTTTGGATGTGTCTTTCCAGTATAAAACCCAGGAAAGTTTGAGATGCCCACTATAAGCTACTCTCTCCCATGCTGGTGATCCATAAGCAGATTCTAGCAATTCACTATGGTGATCATTTTAGTGTTCTTAGTATTTTTTGACTCTAGAAGATTTTGCTCCAGCTGAGTAAATCTTAGTTCATAATCTGGATTCTTCTGTTTCTACAGATTTTCTCACCATGGTTTGCAAATGACCTCGAGTCTCCTGAGTTTTAATTTGTTCTGATTTTTTGTTTTGTTTTGTTTTTAAAGATGGAAATGATGATGTCCTTCCTACATTTTACATATGTCAGAGCTGAAGCTAGACAACTAATAACTGTTTAAAAAACATTTTTGTACTAATTATAATGTCTCTGTCATTTTAGTTACGGTTTCATTTTACTTGATTTTCTTTTCTTTGTGTGCCCTTTTTTCTTTATTCTTTGCTTGTCTAATGAGCAAATATCACCTTGAATTTTATGTATTTTATTTTATTGATAATTCAAGGATTGCTTTGTTATAAAAATGAAGAGTTCAGCTTTGTGTTCATTATCTCTGTTCTTGAGGAGTTTCACATTACTCTACTCCATACTTTAGGGATTCTACTGTGGTGGGTTGAAGCATGAACTAGTCTTTGTGCTCTATGACTTCCAGGACTTAAAGTTCTACATGGCTCTTTATGCCATCTTTTCTTTACTGACACAAATGTCCTCATTATAACTTAGAAAAGGATTAAAGAGGGACCCTCCATAGACTGTTGGAGATATATTTTTATGAAAGTCTCTTTTTACTAGTCCTCCAGCAATTTTAATCTTCATGGAATTTGTATGCTTTGATAATATGAGGAGAGTCCCATGTTATGCCTGGATTCTCCCTCCCTAAGCTGAGTGTAGAATTTCTCTCCAGCATTAAATTGTGACAGTCTTAAGGCTTGGCATAGTTCCCAGGGATGCTGTAATATTCCCCAAATCTTGGATGGTTTTAAGCAATAAAAATTTGCTCTTTCAAAGCTCCAGAGGCTAGAAATCAAAGTGTTGGCAAGGTCATGCTCTCTCTGAGTCTCTGGGAAAGATGCTTTTATGCTTCTTCCTAGCTTCTCCTGGTTGCTGGCAACCCATTGATATTCTTTACCTTTTGGTACCATATCTTTCAATCTCTGTGTCCTTGGTCACATGGTATGTTCCGATTTAACATTGTGTTCAAAATTTCTTATTCTATTAAGGACTGAATTAGAGCCCAGTCTTAGTCTCAATGCCCTCATCACAACTTGATGTCATCTGAAAAAAGCCATATTTCAAAATAAGATCACAATCACAGTTTCTAGGTAGACATGAATTCGGGGAGACATGATTCAATATAGTACAGGGCTTAATTTTCTTTATATATATATACATATATACATATATGTATATATATATATATATATATATATATATATATATATATGATATATGTATAAGATTATTGTGTGAACACTGTTATTGTATTTGTTTTCTTAAGTTTTTAGTAGTTTTAGATGGAATGATAAATTTGATTCCTTTCAATTTCTCTTAACCAGAAGTAAAAGTCTTCCTCTCAGTTGTTTAACCACTATAAACCCCATGTTTCAAATTGGGTTCACTGCCAAATTTTTCTTTAATAATGTATTCCCTTTCCTAAAAGCTGACTTACATACAGAAAAGAAAACTAAAATATATAAACATTAAATACAGATTGTGGTGGGCAGATGTTGAAATGTGTTAATTACCAAAAAGTTGAATTAATAAATTTATAGATTAAGAAAATTATTGTTGTACAGAATTTATATCTTGTCTTGTGCTTTGAGAAAGAAATTATTATAACATACATAAAATATACACAGTGGAAGGAAAGTTTGTACAGTAGTCTAGTACTCTGAATCATTTTGGGGCAATGCTATGGTAAAGTATGGATGATGTCAGGTCACTGCTAAGGCTGGATTACCATAATTAGCCAAGTCACTGGGAAAAGAAGAAAGCATTACAAATTTCTAAAAACACAGTATTATTTTGAGAGAGGGTATCACTAAGTTGCCAAAGTTGGCCTTGAAAAACAGCTGAGTGCTGGAAAATTAGAGCTATAATTAATTAAAGATTACATTATTTAGGAATATTTTCTGAAGATCTGCTCACAACTCCTTATTGGGATGGCAAAATGGTGTAAATTGACTACAAAAAATTAGCATTATGAATATGGCTAACATTATTCTTACACTCAGAATTCTGCCATATTTTTTATTAGACATGTCTACTATTTATGATGTCAGACTTTTATGGCATGAAGAATCTTTGAATCATTTTATGCATTTTTGGAGTGGAGACAAAATATTGTAACTGAGTGGCCCAATCATTTTGACATCTAATACAATTTTGGATTTTAGAATTGAGAAATAGTTTATGAATACATTCAGATCTTTTCTTAAGCAAAACATAAAATATGATAATGTATAAAATACTGGAGAAAATGAATCTTGCTAAAAATTAACTTAGAGATTTCATTCAAGAAACATTTCCCACAGTGGTTTTTGATATCTAGAGTGGACAAGGTAGCCTGAAAAATCATTTCCTAAAAATTTACAAGGTAGCTAGAAAAATCATTACCCTAAAAATAAGCCTTAACTAGGCTTTTGAAAGCTCCAAGAAGGGAAAGTAATCATATCTGTTCATCCAAAGAAACCATGGATTCCTCCAAGAGTCCTAAATATTTTTTAAGTATTAACAATCTGTTTTTATATTTGTAATCAATTACAATTTTTAACTTAACTAATTGTTGATATTTTATGACACTTTTACTAGAATTACTTGGTGATACTCCATACACAAATACTATCCATTTTAGGGAAATACATAGAAAATTAAAGATGAAAGATCCTGGTCTCATGAGTCAAAAATTTCTGACTGCTATGTCACCTGCATAATCATTCTTCCTTTTGTTCTTCTCAACATTGATTTATTTGTAATTTTAATGATTGGATTTGGTAAAATTGTTAAACTTATAGGCTTCAGAGACAAATTAAAATGGGTCTAATTCCCAAATTCATTTATTTTTAATTTATTTTTCTATTTGCAAATGCTTTTTTAAAAATTTACATATGACAGCAGAATGCATTACAATTCTTATTACACATATAGAGCACAATTTTTCATATCTCTGGTTGTTTATAAAGTATGTTCACACCAATTCGTGTCTTCATACATGTACTTTGGATAATGATGTCCATCACATTCCACTATCCTTGCTAACCTCCTGCCTGCTCCCTTCCCTTCCCATCCCTCTGCCCTATCTGGAGTTTGTCTATTCTTCCCATGGCCCCCTCTTCCCAAAGACTGAAAATATTTTGATTCCAATTCAGAGTAAGTCATCTAGAACACACTACTGTCCCCGAGGGAATCTAGAAAGCTATGTATAATAGTACCAGTTGTACTATTACTAGAAATTCCAGTAGAGAAAGCCATGCCCACATGGGAATGAGGAGTTTCCTCAAATACACACACACATATACACGTGCACGTGTGCTCACACACTCACACACACACACACACACACACACACATACACACGTGATGAAAGACCATGAATTTCCAAATATTACAAAACCAGGTTGTCACTTCCTTTTATTTCAATGTGGAAACATGTATATGGCACCTATTCTAAGCAAATAAATAGCTTCATTTTAGAAGAGGTAATAAGGGAGTTGAGGCATAGTTATCATTTTTTTTGTTGTTTTTTTTTTGTTTGTTTGTTTTTGTTTTTGTTTTTTTGGTGTGTGTACCTGTGTTTCCATCTCAGTGAGAGTAAGCAGTATCCTCAGGAGTATTTGCATTATACCAATGTTTTAATCTGAGAAAATATTTAGTTAATTATCTTCATTTCCTTAGTGATTTATTGTAGAAAATTAGAAAGAATTAATATTAAAATAAAAAAATAAACTCAAAGAATTATATTTATTTGTGAATTTGAGTTGTAGTATTAATTAATCTGTAAAAACTTCTATGTAATTATCTATTTTCCCGTCAGTTTTCAAACCAGTGTATAAATTTCTTGATTCATAAACTATGCCTTATCCATTTATATATTATGAATGTCTATCTCAGGGCTAGTCTAATGCCAAGCATACATCAATTATTCACTATTATATGTTCAAATAAAATATCTTTAATAAAAAGGAGATAGTTATTGTGTAAATTCCAAAAGCATATATTATAGCAAAATAATTGCTTACAAATCTATAATATCAGGGGAGGATTAAATAATATAGTGACATAACAATAGTCTTTACATTTTAGTAAGTGCCCTTGGGCAGTAGGTCAGAGCATATATTTAAAAGGAATGATTTTGAAACAAAGAGATGAGCAATCAAGAAAACAAAATTAAGAGATAATTATAATAGTAATGGAGATGAATGCAAAAATTAGTATTACTTTCCAAATCATATTTTATTGAAAATATGTAATATTCACCTTATCCTTCTTACCCTATAGGTGTAAATATTTATGGTTATTAATGGAAACTTTTTCATTTTCTCATCGGAAATATTTTTACATGAAACTTTAAAAAGAATTTTTGCACATTGTTACAGAAAATTCCTAATACTTTAAGAGGGAAAAAATATTAGTGGAATTCAAAGTTGTATTCCAAATGATGTTTTTCAAAAAGTTTTACATTTAATGTGGTTTCCCAAACTAAGTAAAAAAATAAATCAAAGATTATTTTTAAGAATTGTGAGAATATAATTAAAATCATTTAGATCCTCCCTCCTTTCCTCCTAGTTTGATTATTTTTTCTTTCTTCCTTCATTCCCTCTCTCCTTTATTCTTACCTTCATTTTCTCCTTTCATCCATATTGACAAATGATTAATAGCTAGCGGAGGCCAGTAGAAGATAAGCTCTGATTTGTGATATTTGTTGATAACCATGGTGTAAATACTTTGCCATGCTTAATTTCAAGCTAGAAAAATTCCTGAAATTTGAACATTTACTGTAAAAAGAAGTTCAGTCTTATTCCTTATACAGCTTACTTTAAACTAGAAACATTTTGAGGAACATTAAAAGAGGAATGTTGGAAAAATTGGCCAAATTATGCTATGTACATATGTGACTGTGCCACAGTGAATTTCACTGTTAAAAAAACATTAATTTTTTAAGAAAAATATAAATACATAGAAGAATACCAGTAGAGTAGAGGAATGGGAACAGGGGATGGGGGAGAGAGGAAAGGAGAGAAAGGGGAAGTGGTACAAATTATATTCCATGTTTGTATGCCTGTGTCAGAATGAATCCTGATATTATATATGAGTATAATGCACTACAACAATATAAATGAATAAAAAAAGAATTTTGAAACTGTACTTTTCAAAGTTAAATGGACAAGAGAAGAATGGTGGAACTTTGGATTGGACAGAAGGGAATGAGGGGAGGGGAGGGCGTCTGGGGTTGGGAAATATGATGGAATGATAATTTGTTACCCAATGTACATGTATGATTGCACAAATAGTATGACTCTGCATGGTATACAAAAAAAATGAAAAATTGTCCTTCATTTGTGTACAATGAGTCAAAATGAATTCTGCTGTAATTTATAACTAAGTAGAACAATTTTTTTTTAAAAAAAGTAAATGGATTATTCATGTGTAATATGAGTCATATTTGTTTTTTGGTCCTAGAAGTTGAAAGTTTTACCAGTAGTAGAGACTTCTGGATTCACAGGTGGTGAGGGTGAAGGGGAACAGTTTTTATCTTTTAAATTGAAATGGTTCCACAGTGGAATGAGTCATGTAGTTAATATGTCAGTTTATTCACCTATAATATTATATTTGATGAATAGCAGTCTGATGTGAACTCCAATGTTACTAACAGTTTTTAAATATCATGGAATATGAATTATCATTTGAAAGAAGGTAATGAACTCACTCAGAATAGTTGTTCAATATTTATGTAAAATTTTAATATGAATAAAAAATTTCAGGTTTTGTTCATAAAATCCTCTAATTATTTTGACTTTTCAGAATAGCCAATATAATTTTCCCTTTGTTAAGAGGGAGAATGTTTTCATTCATTCCTCATGTCTCACAAATGAACAATGGAGACATTGTAAAACTTGATAATCAAGGTCTTTGGTGCTGCTTTTGGTAATGGATATTACTGGGGAGAATATTTATTATGTTAATATTAGTACTTAATGCTTTTCAAAGGATTTTGACAATGAAATTGCAAATGTGTATGTGTTCATCTTCTGGGCACTAGATGAACTAGGTACATGTACAGGATTGCTTCTAAAATGTATTCCTATAATTTTTCTCTGCTCTAGATTTAAAATGTTTATGTGTGTGAATAAGAAAAAAATATTTTTTCAAGATTCACTGCAGTTCATAAAATTAGTGAATATATTACAGGGGAGGGTGATTAAGATATTTATCTTCATTGTTTTCAGAAAGGCACTGTGGGAAAAATAAAAATATTTTAAATATATAAATATCCCAGATAATTAGCAGTCCATTTCCAAACACACACACAGAGAGAGAGAGAGAGAGAGAGAGAGAGAGAGAGAGAGAGACTTGGAGGCAGATTTGATTGAAAGATGAATCATTCCTCTTCTAAATTTAGTTGCTGTCTACATTAGTGATGCCATCAACAGTATGGCTAACAAAGCTTTCATCTGCAAGGAGCTAATGCTTTTTTCTTTGATTGTGCTTCCTAATTTGTTGTTACAAATCATTGATTGTGCTAACAGAAGGCTGGGTAGGCCTTAACATTTTACCAGGGAACGAAGAAATGTAGAATAAAATACAAAGAGATGGCAGGCATGCCTTGATTAATAGTATTCATTTTACTTCTTCCCATATTGGTTGGCATATATTTTGGTAAATAAAATATAGTATACTCCTGTCTCTTGTAAAATCCTCTATGTGTATTTCTTCACAGTTCCAAGGTTTTAAGTAATCCAACTGCCTATATCACTGAGAAAATATTTATTCTAGCTTAATAAAGACATGACTCAAGCAAGTATTAATTTTAGTTGATAAGGATTTAGTAGTATTATTCACTTAAATTGAGAAGCAATGCATATGTATCATCAAAAATTAACCAATATGTCAATAAATATTAAAAATCATTCAGATGTCCTATAAAGACATTAAAAGATATTATTTTCTAAATCAAGTTTATAGAAGTATATTTTGCAAAAGTAAAATGCAGCTTCTTTATATGTACAGTTTGATGTGTTATGACAAATGTGTATATTCAAATAATCATCACAATTAAGATACACATTTGTATTCCATTGATTTATCATGTCTTTTTATAATCAACTGTCACACAAATGCCAACTCAGGTGTTTTTCAGTTTAGTTTTGTTTTGCCTGTGGTAGACATTCATATTGTTACAATATTAGCAGTAAGAGAGCTGGTTGATTCATATTCTGGAAAAACCATGATATCTAAATTTGCCAATGGCAAAAGTTTAGACTTTGCTGTCCAAATGTCATTTAGAAGTTGAATTTTGTGTTGACATCTATCTATCTATCTATCTATCTATCTATCTATCTATCTATCCATCCATCTATATAGAGAGATGTATATACACATATATATATATATATGTGTGTGTGTGTGTGTGTGTGTGTGTGTATTTATATGTATTTGGAAACAGATGCAGAGAGAAATATGTGTAAGTGTGTGTATAAGTTGTGTGTGTACATATACATTGAAAGTCAAAAGATAAAATGTCTTAAATAGTTTACTTAAGAAATATAATATTATGGAACACAAGATATACCTTTTTCCAGCATTTGGGAAACAAAATAATGTTTCCAGTTTAGATAGGAAGTCTAGTAAACTTTTTACATCTCTTTTGTCATACAATTAAGTATATAGATGTTGGATTTTGACCTCATCAAAAATATCAAAAAATGCAATTTCATGACCCAAATCCTGAATAATGTAATCCTATGTCACTTATTATATTAATTGTGAACACATAGGAAATGAGCATAATGAAAACATTTATTATTACAATTATTGTCATTTACCTTCTTTCCCTGTATGTCTTGGAGTATAATAATAAAACCCCTGGATGACTACATATATATGAATTAATTCAGTATATGAGTAAATGAGTGTACACAACATATTTACCTGCTTCAGTTATTTCTTCTGTAGATCACCTTGCTGGTCTTTATAATATATTCTAATCTTAGTATTTATATCTATGAAATAAGAAAGTGGGTCCTTAAATGTTTAAGAATTATTTTCTAGATTCACAATTTTGAATTAATGACAATGCACATTTTAATATTTGGGAGTATTGTGATGAAATAATCTTTAAATGTCATAACAACATATAAATTATGATAATGTTTTTATGTGTCCTGTGAGTCTTCCTTAAATTAATCACTAACTATAAATTACATTTCATGATAAAGAAGGAAAACATACAAATAAGCAAAAAGATCCAGTTAAAACATGAATAAAGTTCTTTCTATTTAAATTGAACTTTTGTTTTAAGTATAGTGTATCCTAAAGTACAATTTTGCCTCTGAGATTTTCTTCACACTTTTTGAGCAGTAACAGCAATATAGTTTCTAATAAGGGATTTGAATGTGGTAGAAGTGAAGCAAAGCAGTTAGTTCTGCCAATTAGATAAATGTTGTGGAAAGTGAATCTCCTACCACCCTGTGGTAGTTTAGAATCATTGCACATTAACATACTTCATTTACACTTTCTGCTTAATTGATGATTCCCCAATAAATTTGCATAGCATGTAATATCTGTGATATATAAAGAAAGTACACAAAAAAATCAATATTTTTCCTATTTTTGTTTGGGAGAAAAAATACTACCACATACACAGACACATTTTTAGCTTCAGCACTAGCATATATAACACTTTCTCACTTGTCAATATTAATTTAATCAGTAGGCCACAGATTCCTTAAATTATGCCCTATCATTTTAAAAATCTAACAAAGAGGTGATCACACTAATTTTATTCATTCTCACACTAATTTTTTTAAATAAAATAATCCCTCTTGGAATTTCCTTTATCTTATATTGTTATTTATGAATCATGATAAGTTGCAAAATAAAGATTGTTTTTAAAAAAAGATTACAATAAATGTCATTTGACAGCACTTGAGATTATTAATGAATTTTGAAAAACTTATGTAAGATTCTTCTTTAACTTTTTTTAATAGTTTTAATTAGTTATTCATATCCCATTTTGTGTAGGATTCTTTTGTATATGTTGTTATCTGATTTTTTCCTCAAATGATTAGTTGATGGAATTGTGATAATATGCTGTTGTGTATTAATAATTGCAAATAATTACTGGTAATCTATCATGATCAAGTTTTTGTTTGCTTTTGTAATATAAATGACATCCAGAAATCATTCTGTTTATTTAATTGTAGGAATCACTGATTTAAATGACATTAGCATCCAGACAGGTAAAACTGACTGAAACTGAAAAAGTTATGAATAATAGGGATGCAGAAAATACAAATTCTTTGAAACATTCATGTTTTGATATAAATAATTATAATGTATCTTTGCATTTATTTTTAGTTTGCTACTATATGCATGATCTTGAGGAAGAATGTGTTTTTGTTTTTTGACTTTATATCTAGTTTGCTCACACACATTTATTTTTCTCTCAACTCTTCTGCTTCCTTATTACTTTGGTACATGGTATAATTTTAGAGATTTATTATTAAAATATTTTATTTTAGGAAAAAATTATTTCAACTTTTTGATATCATCTAATACAGATTTTATTTTATTAAAATTATTATCAATTTATTTATATTATTTAAGATTATTTTCTGTTTTATTTTGCTAAAATATGTCATGTCAATTATTCCTGTTTATGGCTTTCTTTTTAGCAGAACTTATTTTCTAATTTATTTTCTATTTGTCAATTTTCTATTATTTTAAATTTTACTCTTTGTGTTTATTCTAATATCTGTCAATTCACTTTTCACCAAATTTTATTTTCTTTGAATTGTTTTGAAAATGTTTATTTCATAAAATCTATAGGAATTTTTTCATGTTTATTATTAAGTATAGTTCTATTACTCTTTTGACATATTTATGTTGTTCATGTATTCTAACATCATTTCAATGTAGGGTTCATTTTGATGAAAATATTAATTTTGAATAAAAACAATTTGAATTTATTCTGAATCTGTAAGTTTTGTTCATTTGGTAAAAATTGAAGACTGGGGAAAGATGCTGCAACATTAGAATTAGAGATTTAAATCTATTGCATAAAAATATTCATCATTGTTCAGTCTCATATATATTTATTTCAATTATGGTGTAGCAAAAAAAAAAAAAAAGTGAGGGTGGGATTAGGGGAGGGGGTAGTTGACCACAGAGACCTTCAGAATAAAGTTGTATGTAGCTTTTTTCCCTTCCAAAGACAAAACCAATAGTAGTGGAAAGAATGACTTGTCAACTTTTCCCATCATTTACAAATAATCCTCTTTAATGAAAATAACACATTAACTCAATTACTAGTGTGTAGACTCCTCCCTGATCATGTTTTCCAAACTATATAATTAAAAATGCTCGGAAAGCATTTAGTATATTGGCTCCATTTTCCAGAAAAAATACCTTAGTGTTTTCCATGGTCTATACATATAAGTCTAATTTATGTCTTAGCTATTGCCTTTTATTCTTCCCTCATAAATGACATTCAAGGTTATGCATATTTTCCATTAGGTTGGGGGGGTATTGGTTCTTCTTTTTTTCCAATTGGTATCAAGAAGATCAGTGTAAAACTTCTTAATCAGTATATTTTCTACACAGTTTTATTAAGTTTGGAAAAACGAAATTAGAGAAATGATATGCTACTTTTTCTTGGTTATAGTTGCTCTAATCAGTTTTAGTTAGAGATTAGTCAGTAAAGAAAATGCATTGATTTCAAGATCTCCTGGAGCATCATGCTGAGTATACAGAAAGTGTGGTCTGGGTATTATCAGCTACTGAAGGAAGCCAAAACATTTCTCTGGTTGTATGACCCTGAGCAAGTCAACTGTTTTAATCATCTTTTTCATTGCTGAGACTAAAAGACATGATAAGAAAAATTTTAGAAGAGGAAAAGTTTATTTGTTGCTCATGGTTTCAGAGGTCTCATTGCTTAGATAGCTGATTCTATCACTCTGTGCCCAAGCTGAGGCAGAACATCATAGGATAAGTGTGTAGCAGGGGAAAACAAGGGGTTCGTGGCCCTGGAAACAGAGAGAAACTCCCTTAATCAGGAACAAAATATATAACCCAAAGGCATTTCCCCAGTGACCCACTTCCTCCAGCACACACTACTTGCCAACACTTATACCCAGTCAATCCCTATCAGGGGATTAATACATTGATTATATTAAGGCTCTTATAACCAGATCATTTCACCTGTAAGCTTTTTTGCATTGTCTCACACACGAGGTTTTGGGGGACAACTCATGTCTAAATCATAACATTAACTGACATTTTTAAAAACCTCCATTTCTTCATTTGTAGCTAAATTTATATGAATTGACTATGCTGCTAAGTGTCTGTGCTCTAATAAGGCAGAAAACACTGACACTGACATATGAAAAATAGGCTGAACTTCTAAAATTTAGGTGAAAGTAATTAATAGATCATGAAGATATCTGAAAGGTAAGCGTTTTCACATGGGAAGGAGGTATTAATAATAAAGCACAGGGGATTTTTAGGTCAGTGAAATTACTTTTGTCCAAAACCCCAAAGTGTAAAATACAAAGAATGTTTCCTAATATAAACTATGCACTGTGGGTGATCATGATGTGTCAATGTAATTCATTGTTATAATAAATATGACACTTTGGTGAGGGGTATTGGTAATGGGGGAGATTAAGTATGTTGGAGTGAGACAAGAAATTTGCGACAAATCTCTGTACCTTTCATTCAATCCGCTATGACCTCAAACTTATTTTGAAAAATAATGTCTATAAAAATGTATATGTTTTAGTTAGTATTGTTTTTAAAGATCTCTATGTGGTAATACAAATTGTTGATTCATTTTACAGATGATGAATGTCACCTTCTGGCATGAGCATAGCAATATCTTATGGTAATAATCTGTGCCACTTCCTTATACTCATTAATTTATTTTCCAACAAAATGCTTGACAGCAGTATTAAGTTAATCCTAATATTATTTTTTATTACATAGTACATTCTGTAAGAGTAGAAAAATGATGCTAATGTTTATCAGTGATAATAAAGACTAGACCTATGGCTATCAATTATTTGTAATAATACACATTTTCTTTCCAAAACAACTCTTATGAAGATCATGAAACATAAATCTGAGGTAGGTAGCAATTTGTTTTGAAAACAAACAATTGGACCACTGAGGGATAAACCTGCTGCTTTCTGAAGTTGTTTCCAAAAAACCCCTTCCCATAGGAGGATTGCTAGGACTAGAACTTTAGCTACTAGCAATCTTAATTGAATCTATTGATTTTTTTGTGTTATAACACCTTTATAGTTTACCATATATGTTTTTGATAGTTATTTTCAACAAAACTCAACAAGGATGACAAGGAAAGTGATGTCAAAATGAATTGCCAATTAAAGTAAGTGTCCAAAAAGTCACAATTACCTAGAGCTATTTGAGACAGTTAAATGATTTGGTAGAAAAAAAGCACATGGAAAATCTGGATATATTGTTTGTGCAAAGTTTTTGTGGTGCTTATTGTTTGCATTATGTATTTAGGAATTAAATGGTTAGCACAACTAATTTATTTCTTCATTTGGAATGTGAAAAGTTATTATACTGCATAGACCAGAAAATCACATCAGAACATTCTACATAAAATATTTGTTCAATATGAAATTATTAATATTACTCACTACTTTTAATTATAGCTAAGAAATTAATTTAAATTGATTAAAAAATTAGAACATAGGGCTGGGGATTTGGCTCAAGCGGTCGTGCACTCGCCTGGCATGCATGGGGTCCGGGTTTGATCCTCAGCACCACATACAAACATACAAAAATGTTGTGTCTGCCAAAATCTAAAAAAATAAATATTAAAATTCTCTCTCTCTCTTTCTCTCTCTCTCTGTCTCTCTCTCTCTAAAAAAAAAAATCAAAACACTACTTTTGATAAGATAAAGAAAATTAACCACTTCTGTGGGCTACATTATAGAAAACATGTAAACACTGATACCAATTCTCCACATTTTTCAATGTCATGTTTGCATAAATTAGAAAAACTTAAAAAAAAAACAGAATATGTGTTGAATTTTTAGATAGCATTACATTCAATATAAAACTTAACAAAAAAATCCATTACTGAACAAATTTATGTGGCCCACACAGACTTGTGAGCAGATTTTTTTTTAAAAAGTAGGGGGATAGAGTCCTTATCAGTGAGATCTAGAATGCATTGAACTGATGCTTAATACCATATCACTTTGCTAGTTTGACATATTTAGAAACTTCAAGTACTGAAATGGTTGTTCTCTGATAAGCTGAAAGGATAATGAGCACATATGTGGGATTAACTTATTTGAGTATGTCCTAAAGCATAGCTTAAGATAATTTGAAATACTAAGAAATGATGAAAACAATTGTTGGTTTTAATAATAGTTTGTGCTCAGAGATAATATTCCTTCAGCCGACTCAGGTAAAAAACAAAGCAATAATTTCTCTCAAAATCATTTTGTTATTTTTTTCCATTATATGAGAAGCCACATATTTTTACATTTTCTTCTAAATTGGTCTCTTCCCTCACAAATGCATAACAATTTCCTCCAGTAAAAGTGATAGTATTAAGCAGCAATTGAAATAAAGAGAAATGGTGTTTAGCATTAATTGTCTACTATGAGAAGAGACTATGTAGATTTACTCCTCGAATCCATTAGCTGAATTAATCTTTACTAGCCCTGAAAAAAAATGTCTGTCCTTCTGCACAGTTTCTGTAAGGTGAAACAGGTTCAGAAAGATATGGTAACTTGACTTAAAAATACAGAGGTAGCCAATGACAGGAGTCCAGACTACTATAAAAGTAGCGAATATATCTGAGTGTATATGTGTACATTGTGTGTGTGTGTGTGTGTGCCCCCACACACAAATTTATAGAAAGTGTACAAACATATACACACAAATATATATGTACATACACACACCCATAGATACATACACATATAAACTATTTATACTGTATATACACATGTATATATTGTGTAAATGGATATATATGTATATATTTCAACTATATAGGTAAATAACTGTAGTATCAATCTATATACCAGGATCAGTTATTTTGTATTTCCTGTACCATATAAATATTCTCCTTTATCCATAAGGTATTGGTTTCATATTACTGAGATATATACTTGTATATCTTTTTGTTTTATAATTACACTGTTGAATGGATTCTGTTTAATATAACCAATTCAGGAAATTTCTGACATTATTATCATCAGACATTTTTCCAGACATTGGATGAATAACTATATTTTTTTCTAATAGAAGAAAGAAAAATATGGGTCAAAGTGATGAAAAATAAAATCAAGACAAAAATATAACTAGATATCAAGAGAATTCTGTAATTTAAAGTGATGAAAGTCGCTCTTCAACTATGTTTATGCCTATCAGAATCTCCAAGAGAATTTCCCTGTGTGATTTTCTGCTCATGTACTGAAAGACACAATGAACTTTTTCTTATTTAATGCTTGAAAAGCTGCAGTTTCAGTTTCATGAAAGCTGACACAATTTTTTCTTTTATACCTTTAATACTAAATTCAAATAATAACTGGAGGATAAATAAAATATCTGATCTCCAAATTAATATATCTCTTGGTCAGTAAATTGCCTAGTTTTTAATAATGTCATATGTCTATTATCCTGCAATAAGGAATCGCTGTGGGTATCATAGAGACTACGAATACCACAAATTTTCTCTAATAATACACTAAGACTTATCATGAAAGAAAAGGAAAAAAATTATCATTGATTTTTCTATTCATAGATGCTTGGAGTCTGGTTTTCTTTAGAACTCATAGACATTTTCCTTGGGTACTGCAGAATTATCTAAGATAATCATCTATCTGAGAAATCTGTGCAAGAAACAGACCTGACAAAATAAACAGGATTATCTAATTATTTTAAAAGTTTTACTATTAAAAAATAAAAGAAATAGTATTTTAACATTTAAGTAATTAGTTGACTTTTGGAAGCCATTCATGAATTACGGATTTGTTTGAGCCAGCCTAAGGCAGGGAGGTTGCTTTCTGGGAACTCCTGGGTGAAATTCCCCAGTTCAAGAAAGCCCAGATCATGCTGGTGTCCTGCCTTAGTTCACAGCCCTAGGTTCAAATGCAGCTGCCCAGAGATGGGAGTAACCTGCCAAGTCCCAGACAACTTGTTTTCCCCATTTTCATCCTGATTTCCTGAAGAAGCTCCTCTCTGAATCCCTTTGATGTGTTTCAATATAAATAAAGTATTTGGGGGCTTTTCCCTTCTTTAGGATCAGACCCATCACATCTCTTCAATACATTAGTGCCCTCGCTTTGAATAATATATATCTCTTCTCTTGTGTTTATTTCTTTTTTTCCTAATATTTTTGTAGTTGTAGATGGACAGAATGCCTTTATTTTATTTGTTTTATTTTTATGTGGTGCTAAGGATCAAATATAGTGCCTCACACATGCTAGGCAAGTGCTCTGCCACTGAGCCCCTGCGTCAGCCCCTGTATTTATTTCTTAATACTGCTTTTCTAGCTTTTATTTCCAGCCAACCCACACCACCAAGGGTTGCCCATTCCCTCTGTACCCAGGCTTTAGCCACAAGTTGACTATATTATATTAAAATTTTATGGTTAATTTAGAATTCTCCACACCAAGGAATAATATTTAGGTAAAATATATAAAACAATCTCAGATATAATCCCTATATTAATTTAACAGAATGAAACATATTATGTTATTATTTTGCCAAATTAGTACTTTTGTATGTATTTTAGCTGAGAAAATATTAATATGTGTATCAATGCCTTCATTAACTAGAAATAGAATCCTTGCAACCAAACATGGTAATCATAGAGTAAGCTGCTCTGATAGTATTTAAGTCAAATGAAAATGGAAATTCCTTAATTCTATTGGATTTAAGAACAACTATGAGGCCTAGCTAGGATGAAAAAAATTACTATAAGTTTATGCCAATTTTTGGTAGAACATATGGTTTTATAAATTAGATTTTAACATATTAATGATCATTGAAATACTACATGCAGATAGTTGTAGGAAAACTCTTATAACATTCTCTGTTAACAACCAAATACTGCTGAATATTTTAACTGATTTTGTCCATGGCCTGAAAAACATAATGGCTAACATATAGCATCTTGACCAATATTGAAGTCCAAATCCTGTCTGTCTTTTCTACCAATCTCTATTCACTTCAGAGACTGACTCAAAGTGAGCGATCAATTTGCTGAAAAATGAGTTTAAAGTAGGTTATCAATGCCAATCATGATCTGAATAACAAACAAATTCAGTTCTGCTGATACTGAAAAGATTTTTTGGTCTTAATAGTAGACATTTAGTATATCTATACTTAATGACACCAGATCTCTTTAGATTCATTCTTTAACTTAAAAAAAAAATTTCCAAACTTATATCCTGAAGGCACAATTTAAGGAATATCCAGATACATTTTATGTTTGCTATAATTAGAAAACTATAATCTAATTTAAAAACTTTCTACACTGAGGAAAAAAATTGAATATCTACTGTTTTCTTAAGGAATGTATTTCAGAGTCATTACCTTTCCTGATAGACATGTTTACATATAGTTAACAACAGATAGCTGATATCTGACATTTATGAAGATATTTAAATATATTGAATATTTATATTTATATATTCTATTTTACTTAGAAAAAAACATTTTAAATAAAAGAGGTGCTTTTTAGAGATTTATTCTGCATAAAAGACAGTCTCATTTCTTAACTAGACATTCTCAATACGTATGATTAAGAATTCTTTGCACTGATGAATTTCACTGGTGATTTCATTCAGACCTTGATAACTGAATTCATGAAGTTATGAAATTCTAACACTTTGTGATTCTAATATTGAATCATTCTCTTCATAGAAACATTACCATCATGATCTTGTGCTGTGACCTACATTTATTAAGAAAATTAAGATTTATTTCATCTTTATTAGCTCAAAACACATTTTGCACCCAACTATCCAAGGATATTTGTCTGATAGTATGTTAGTAAAGAATTCCTATTTTGAGATCATAACACCTCCTTTCTCATTGTCTTTTTTGAGTATAGACCCACATAAAAAGCTTATCATGTTTCCCCACATCCTCGCCAACACTTATTTTTGTTTGTATTCTTAATAGCTGCCATTCTGACTGGAGTGAGATGAAATCTTAGAGTAGTTTTTATTTGCATTTATCTAATTGCTAGAGATTTTGAATATTTTTATATATTTGTTGAATGATTGTATATCTTCTAAAGTGTCTGATCAGTTCCTTGGCCTGATTATTGATTGGGTGAGTTTATTTTTTTGATGTTATGATTTTTTAGTTCTTTATATATCCTAGAGATTTGTACTATATCTGACATAGGTGTGGTAAAAATTTTCTTTTCACATTGTAGGCTTTCTATTCACCTCAAAAGGCACACTCATACATTCTTGGTGGGAATTCAAATTGGTGCAACCAATATGGAAAGCAGTATGGAGGTTCCTTGAAAAACTGGAAATGGAACCACCATTTGACCCAGTTATCCAGTCCTCCTTTTATACCCAAAGGACTTAAAAACAGCATACTACAGGGACACTGCCACTTTAATGTTTATAGCAGCACAATTCACAATAGCTAAACTGTGGAACCAAACTCTATGCCCTTCAGTAGATAAATGGATAAAGAAAATGTGGTTTATATACACAATGGAATATTATTCAACATTAAAAGAGAATAAAATCATGGCATTTGCAGGTAAATGGATGGAACTGAAGAATATAATGCTGAGTGAATTTTGCCATCCCCCCCCCAAAAAAAAATGTCAAATGTGTTCTCTGATTTAAGGATGCTGATTCATAATGTGGTGAGTGGGTGGGAGATTTGATGAACTCTAGATAGGGCAAAGGGGAAAAGAGTAGGGAGAGAAAGGGAGGGGAATGCGTGTAGGAAAGATGGTGGAATGAGATGGACATCATTACCCTAAGTACATATATGAAGACACGAATGGTGTGACTCTTCTTTGTGTACAACCAGAGATGAGAAATTGTGATGTATGAATGTAATATCGATTGTAATGCATTCTGCTATCATACAAAACAAATTAAAGTAAAAATATTTTAAAAAGCTTATCATTTTTTATAAAATAGACCCTAATAGAGGATATCATTTTTCTCCAGAAAGATTTGTCTTTCAAAAACAATCTCAATTTAATTCTAAGGATGATTCAATTTCCTGGTGCCCAGTGGTTGGTGTAAGTAATTTGCTGAGTAAAGTCTCAGTCATTGTTATCTTAATTTGTCCTTTTAAAGAGACAGAAATCATAAAATGCAATGTTTTTATTAATAAGAATGAAGTTATTGAAAAGATTAATTTTCTGTGCTAGTTATCCTGGTCGGGGCCTCATGTCTGTTGGGTTTAGGCAAGGCAAACCTTCATCCACTGTGCTGCATTCTTAGCCAGAATTTTTTTTTAACATTTGCTCCTAATATAAATTAATAAAATTAAATTTTTGCACCTTGTACAAACAAAAGTCAAAACAAAGCAAGTTGTACATTATGTTATTATTTACCTTTTATGAAACATAATTAAAATTAAAGAAAATTCTGAAGTAACTGACATTACTTTCAAACTCTCATTATTCCTATAGCATTCTCTTGGTATCCCTGGGACATTGGTTCCAGGCACACTCATCCTCTGCCCCTGACCATACGAAATCCCTGATATGCTGAAATTCCTTATGAAGAATAGCATAATATTTGCATATAACTTATACTTTGTTGCACCAAACCCATATATTTTAAGTCATCTAGATTATTTAATACCTAATAAAATGTCAAAAATATAAATAGTTGTTCTATTGTATTGAATAGGAAATTATGATAAGAAATAATGTCTAAATATGTCCAGCACGAGTAATTTTTTTCCAAATATTTTGTTCTCCAATTGGTTGAATTCTCAGATGGGAAAACAGATATAGAGGGCTTGCTACTGAAAAATTGCAATACTGATTTCCAGAAATTAGCTTAGTCTCATAAATTTATAAAATATTACCAAGTAACTGGGAGATACACATTTTATTTTCAAATAAATCTTCTGGTAAAAATCATCTTTCAATACTTAAAACACGTTAAAAATCTTCTACATAATTTTATTAAGTAATAGAGAATGCCTGAAATTTTAAGATGCCATTACAGCATTAAATTTTTCACTTAATAGTTTTAGAAAATAAATTGGAAAGTAGAGGAAGACTCATAATTAGATATTTTCCTCTTAATTCTATGATTCTTCTAAAACTTGGAGAATTCGGTTTTTTTCTTTTTACATTAAAATAAAATAAAATGTCTGTATCTATGTTTTTTTTTCAGTCAATGGTTATGGTTACTAAAGAATATAAAAACTGAAACTTTGCTTTTACTCCTCCTTATAAGATTATATACTATAAACCTAAATTTGAGTCCCAATTGCCTATGAAACCAAACTTCCCATTTGCAGAACTTGTTAGTGGATTTGTGTTCCACTTATCCCTGCATGAATTCACTCATTTAATATCACACCAGAATGTCATGCAGGAATAACCTTTCTGCTTCCTATTTTGAATAATTGAAACAATAACTTTCATTTTTATAGTGCTCTAAATATCACAAGATGCTTTTACATACATTATGTTTTTATTGTCACAAAATCTCTGGAAATACTTATGCTAAATCCTTTCACAAGTAAGTAAATAGAAACCAATGAATTATTTAATGTCCATACCTTATAAGTTAAGAATTTTTTTAAAAAAAAGTTTGTGAGTCAAGCCAGTTATTCTAATTTTCAAAGTGCTTATTTAAAGTGAATATATGCTTATTTATTGAATGCTCTAGAGCTGCAGAGGTGTGGATTCTCATTCTTTCTCTGATTTTTTTTATTACAAAGTGAATTTTATTTTTAAAAAATCATACTCATTATTACTAACTTAGGGATTATGTCTGTTTTATTCAGCACTCTTCAACTTAAAGAATTTACTATTGTGGGCTTACTGACTGATAGCCAGCACTTGAAAGTGTCTTTTTAAATGTATAAGCAAAATCCTGAGAGAAGCTGTATGGGTCCAGCTTTGGCTACAGACATCTAGGTCATAATTATCATTTTACTAGTCAGGTGACCAACATACATTCTAAGCTTACTGTAGAAAAAAGTTGTTCAGATAGCTAAACGTGATGTACAATCCACTGCCACCTGGACTGTTTCTTAACTGACACTGGATATTTTGATGATTTGGGTGAAAAGCTAAATGGATTCTAGTTGGCTGTGACCCACCTTTGTCCAACTTCACATATGAAGCCCTTCCTCCTGTCTTGGATGCAGAGATCCACCTGTATTGCAGCCATTTAAGATACACTTCTCTTTGTAAGATCCCAGTAAAGTTAACTTTATACCTTTGTGCCTCATTCTTTAATTTCATGGCAACTTATGACTGGATCTTATACATTGGGTCTGGGTTTTTCAAAAACAATTACTCAGTCCCTAAGCTGCTGTTTTATCTAGAAAGCAATTGGGTTCTGTGAGACACAAAATCATGTTCAACAGTTTGGGATTCTGTGTATGAAAATTGTTACCAAAATAATTATTATTTGTGTTTTGCAAAATTGTTAACAGAAAATTATTTTAAGATACTGTTTTCTTTTAGTTTACATATCACAAATTATATTCCACTAATAATTGTACTATTCATGATATATACATAGAATATTTCTTTAAAAGAAGTAGTTGCCAAATAATTACAAGAAGTCCATCTTTCTCCATATTTACATGTGTGGTCTACTCTGTGACAGGAAGTTTTGCAGATATCTCAATTGTCATATTAAATCTCTTAAATATGTGACTCAGAACTATTCTTCATATTTTGTTTTCTTTTTGCCCATTAAATTTACAACCACTGTTGTTTTTATCCTCATTATATTGAAGAGGCTGAGTTATAGCAAACAGTGTTCACCATTTGAATATTCACCATTTTTCTGTTCAGGACATAAGTCTTAATGAGTTTTAATAATCTATAACAAATACTTTACACCTCTAGGATTTCCTATTGAAGTTATTTTATGAGACATTATTTGATTCCTTATTATTGTTTAGTTGGTGAACATTTAATCATTTTTTTAAACTGGGATTCAAACCCAGGGTTATTTTTGTTTTGTTATTGTTTTTGTTAGGTTTTTTTTGTTATTGTTTTTTTTTTTTTTTTTTTTTTTTTGCCATTGAGCCACTCTTCCAATGATTCATATTTACTACTTTGAGACAGGGTTTGTCTAAGTTGCTGAGGCTGACCTTGAACTTGTGATCCTTCTCCCTCTGTCTCCAGAATTTCAGAATCACAGCTAGCACATTCTTTTTTTCTTTTTTTCTAGGACCTTAATGATCATTGAATGCATTATTAACATATATTCCACATAGAAAAAAAATCTGCTCTTAATTAAACAATGATGACACAATGCTTTCAATCTTAATTGAATGGTCACATCATTTTTATTTTGTTTTGGAATTTTTCTAATTTAAGAATTGCTACACTTTCATAACTTTATTTGTATTGCTTGCTGGGCAATAGATATCTTTTGTAATCATTTAAAGAATAAAATATCTTTATCTGAGATGCATTTTTTTTCATTATTAAGTTCTGTAAAGCACCAGAACATATAAAATTGCTGACATTAGAATAATGATGAAAATTTATTTTGTTTTGTTTCCTAATTTTCTGAAAACCCGATAACTTAGAGTTCTATTTCTCAGTGGTTTTTTATTACTTTCTAAAGATATTATCATTAGTAATTAAACCCAAGCCATATATAGCCAAGAATATGCATAACTCAATTGTAACAATAAAAATATAAATAAGTCTGGTAGCCAAGCTTGAATTTATTGCACAATGATAACTACTTAACAATGGTCACTGCTGCTACAGATTGGTCCTTCAAATGTTTCACAAAGCCCCATGTATTAAAGTTTGGTCTCCAAGTAGCAGATTGCAGAAACTTTAAGATGTGCCTCAAAGGTCATAGTGTGAATCCAGCCCCTTCCAAATTTTCTTTCCTTTCTGGTCATCATGGTTTCTTGCTCAACTATATTCTCCCTGCCATCATGTGCTGCCTTACCATAGAGCCAAAAGAATAGGATCAAGCAAACATGAACTAAGACCTTTAAAACTGCAATCCAAAATATAGCTTTCCTCTTTTTTAAGTTGATTATCTCAAGTATTTTGATATAGGAATGAAAAGTTGACCAGCATATTTGCATAATTACAATTTTAAGTAACATTGGTATCAATAACCTCCTAGATTCTTAAATCTTATTCTAATATGCTGGGGGACATGCAGTTGATTCAATGTGGATATTTTGTAAATATACACTAGTGTAAAAATACTGCTGTTAGAATATTCAGATATCCACACATTACATAGCCCATGATCCTGAGCTTACTATGTGATCCCACCATTTGATCTCACCTTGCTGCCCATATGATCTCTCCCTTAATATCTAGGATCCTGGTTGAACCAAAATTGTGACTTATTAAAATCCTCCTAGTACCTTTGTGCTAAGATCAACACCTAAATTAATATTAAACCTAATCTTAATTACTTAATTAAATTAATTAAGGTTTAATTAAATTTTAATTATAATTTTAAGCTCTGTTATCCATATTTAGGATTAGCGCATATGACTTCAAAATTTACTGTATCTTATTATTGTTTTGCATGGCTAATTATTATGTATACATTAAATGATTAAAATTTACTCTAAATAAACATGTGGTCTCAATGCATTAGCATTTTAATTAGACAAATTTATAGCAACATATTGAGCAAAGTCATAGATATTTGCATCATCCCTACTGAATATGAAATATTATTCTACTGTTAATTGCAGAAGAAATTACCAATATTCCAAAATCATGTTTCTTATCTAAAAAGAATAATATTGTCAGCATCAGAAAGTGAGATAATTTTTTATTTACCCAAGTATCAGAAATTTCCATTTTTTAATCAGTTTTCTGTTTGTGAGAGATTGATAATATTTAAGCAATTTATTAACACCCTCAGAATTTCCAATTCTTTGTATCAATTATAAGTTATAGACTGAGCAGTTTTTGAAATAGTATATATTAAAATATATATATATATATATATATATATATATATATAATAAGGCAACAAAATTAGTTTAATATTCTATTTTTATGTATCATATGGAGAGTTACAATAAGTAACATATCTTTTATAAATCATAAGTTCACCATGTGTCTCAATTATTTTCCTCATTTACCTGCTGCCTGTGATTTCTAAGAATGTCTGAGTTTTAGTCTTAGTTCTTGCTTTGGAAGTAAAAACAATTATAGAGAAGACAAGAGAATACAGAAAAAAGATATCATATAATGCTCCTTGAAAGTAATCACCTTTTGAGTTCACTATTAAACTTACAGTGACAATACATTGTGGTTTTAGGTTGCATGTCACAGTGATTTATTTGTGGAGCACCTTTTCTTGTGTTTATTGGCCATTAGTGTGTTTTATTTTAAGAAGTATCTCTTTAAGTGTTTTACCCCTATTTTATTAAGTTATTTGTTATTTTCTTATTAATTTTAGAAATATTTTATGTTAAGAGTATGAGTTCTTTGTCATTTTTATTGCTTCAAATATTTTCTCCAAATAAATGGCTTGCAAATGTATTTTTAGCAGCTCATTTTGATGCGCAAAAAGGTTTTAAATTTGATGCAACCTATAATGTATTTTTAAATAATTACTGCTTTCAGTGTTCTTTCTCCAAATATTTTTCTACCCCCATGTCACAAGGATATTTTATAAGTTTGCAGATTTATAGAGACAGTTTTTAAGTGTATTATATTATCCATTTAGAGTTTATCTTTGTGTATTATTTGATGCATTTTGTGTCATATTTTTCTCCTAAGGTATATCCTTTCCAATTGTTCCAAAGATTTATGTCAAAAATCCATTTCCTTCCATTTAACAGCTACAATATCTGTATGTTATTTTTTAAATTAAATAAAATGAAGATATTGGTTTAAATTTATATCACAATCTGCTATTATCAATATAAACTCATTATTTAATCTACATGTTTTGAATCTTTATTTTTCTGTATTCTCTTGTCTTCTCTGTCATAGAAATAGAAAAATCATCATGAAATTCATCTGGAAAAATAAGAGATCCAGAATAACTAAAGCAAGCCTTAGTAGAAAGAGTGAAGCAGGTGACATCACTATAGCACACCTTAAAATATACTACAGAGCAATAGTAACAAAAACAGCATGGTATGGGAACAAATAGTAGACCAATGGTACAGAATGGAGGACACAGAGATCAACCTACAAAATGACAATTATCTTTATGAGACAAAGGTGCCAAAAACATGCATTGGAGTAAAGATAGCATCTTCAACAAATAGTGCTAGTAAAATTGGAAATCCATAAGCCACAAAATGAAATTAATCCCCTCTCTCTCACCATGCACAAAACTCAACCCAAAGTGGATCAAAGACCTAGGAATTAAACCAGAGACTCTTTGTCTAATAGAAAAAAAATAGGCACTAATATTCATCAAGTGGGATTAGGCCCCAACTTCCTTAATAAGAATCCTATAGTGCAAGAATTAAAAACAAAATCAATAAATGGGATGGAATCAAACTAAAAAATTTCTTCTCAGCAAAAGAAACAATCTGTGAGGTGAATAAAGAGCCTACATTCTGGGAGCAAATTTTTACCCCTCACACATCAGATAGAGCACTAATCTCTAGGGTATATAAAGAACTCAAAAAGATAAGCACCAGAAAAACAATTAACCCAATCAACAAATGGGCCAAGGACCTGAACAGATACTTCTCAGAAGAGGATATACAATCAATCAACAAATATATAAAAAAAAAATGTTGATCATCTTTAGCAATTAGAGAAATGTAAATCAAAACTACTCTAAGATATCATCTCACTCCAGTCAGAATGGCAGCTATTAATGCAGACAACAATAAGCATTGGCTAGGATGTGGGGAAAAAAGGTACACTCATACGCTGCTGGTGGGACTGCAAATTGGTGCAGCCAATATGGAAAGCAGTATGGAGATTCCTTGGAAATCTGGGAATGGAACCACCATTTGACCCAGCTATCCCTCTCCTCAGTCTATACCCCAAAGACTTAAAAACAGCATACTACAGAGATTCAGCCACATCAATGTTTATAGCAGCACAATTCACAATAGCTAAACTGTGGAGCCAACCTAGATGCCCTTCAGTGGATTAATGGATAAAAAAAATATTCTATATATATATATATATATATATATATATATATATATATACACACACACACATACATACATACAATGGAATTTTACTTAGCAATAAAGGAGAATTAAATCATGGTATCTGCAGGTAAATGAATGGCATTGGAGAAGATAATGCTAAGTGAAGCTGGTCAATCCCAAAAAAAACAATGCTGAATGTTTTCTCTGATTCAAGGATGCTGATTCATAGTGGGATAGGGAGGAGGAGCATGGGAGAAATAGAAGAATTCTAGATAGGACAGAGGGGTGGGAAGGAAAGGGAGGGGACAAAGGATTAGCAAGGATAGTGAATGTGATAGGCATCATTATCCAAAGTATATGTATAAAGACACAAATTGGTGTCAACATAAGTTATAGACAACTGGAGATATGAAAAATTGTGCTGTATATTTATAAAAATAATTTTAATGCATTCCACTGAAATTTATTTTTTAAAATCAATAAAAAAGAAAAGAAAAAAATATGGTGTGTGAAACTTTATCTTTAAAAGTTGTAGGGATACTTTTCTAATTTTAGCTGTTTACTACCCCTGTGCCTACCCTGTACTTAGCTGAATAGCACATTTAATATAATGGGATATGTTGCAAGAGAGTTGATTTTGTAGTTTCCTAAATCTTGGAGTTCACAACTCATGTTTTGATATCAGAAATCTTCTTGAAAGGCTTATATAAAATGTGTACTCTGTTAAAGTATAGTAAATTAAATTTTGATCAAAAATTTTTTGAATATTTTTATTTTCCTTGAAATCATTTAAAATGAATTGATATTTTGAAATGTTTTGGGAGGAGATCTAAACAAAATATAGGATAACAAAGTTGTAAAATTTGATGACATTTGTTCATTGTACAAGAAATTATTTCCACTTGCTAACAGATATTACAACTGAATATATCACTTATCCACAATTTGTGCTGGCTTTGCACTGTTCAAAAACAAACACCTATATGAACTTTGAGCAGCCCACCAGAGAAAGTTGAAAACAACTATTAATTTTTAACATCTGAGAGAAATATGAGAAGTTTACATGACCAAACCATAAAGTTCTTCCTGTCCAATGAAAAATGGTTCTTGTATTAAGAAGTCATATATAGTAAATTAACACAGTGAAACTCCACCACAAACCATCCCAAGTCATCTTTGTGTTACTCTTTCATGACATTATTTTTCCATCTCTGTATCCGATAGTAACTTCCTTCCCATGTCAAATCACTGAAATATAATTAATATCATATACACATGCATGTGCATACATATTCACACATTGCAATCCACATATTTTTTTACCTTTCTAGTTTTTATATATCCTCAAATGATATGCACTGTAACTATTTTTCACTTTTCACTGTCCATTGCTAGAAAATAACTCCAGAAATTGATTAAAATAAAAATTATCATTATACAACCAAACTATGGATTGACTGGATTCAGTAGAATAGCTCTTCCTTGGAATCTCTTATGTATTTGTAATTAACTATTTGTTGAAGCTCCAATATCTGAAAGCTACTCTATGCTAAATGAGCAATATGGTTGATTTACAAAGTTGACATTTGAAGCTAGTTGTGGAATATGTGTTCATTTATGGCTATTGACTAGAGATCCTATCCTGGGCTGCTCCTTGTAAACTGCACTTTCCATAGTATTGTTTCATGCTTCCAAAAGGGAATGTACAAGGACTAGATATTCTTAGGGAGAGAAGAAGAAAACTACCATATCAAATTCACGTCTCTTGGCTCTTCTCTTTCAGTCTGTAATAATATCTGTGTCTGTTTAACACAGACAACTCAATTTCAAGAGGATGTTAAAATGAAACTTTGCTTTCTATCTTCAGAAGTTCACATTGAAAAATGACGTAGTTAGGAAGTGTATTGGACATTTATCACTAACTAACCATTGGTTTTTCCAGCTAGTAAACTGAACACAATCAGAGGAAAAGAGAGAGGTCCAAAAAAAAAAAAAAAAAAAAAAGATAAACACGTTGCTTCGTTGCTTGGTACCATATATTTTTGTTTAACATTTTACTCTTTGTACAGTGCAATTTGTTCATTAATACAACTGTGTAAACCTAAAGATTCAGTTTCTTTGAGCATGGCACATATTTGTATGCTTATATGACTGTAATTTTCTGTAAGACAGCACCTCTAGTGCTATGCAGACAATAGTTAAACAGACACAGATTTTACATTCCTGAGCTCATCTAATTTTAAGTATTATTCTCAGATAAGAATACTATTTCATAACTTTCAGTAACCTATGAGTCTATGTTTTGCACTAATATTTTCTGTGACATTAGTCTCAAAGGCTGACTATGAACATAAGATATTTCTAGATTTTGGGGGTGCTCTGTTATGGATCAATCATCCATGAAATTACTCAGTCCTTTTGAAATCAGCTTATATATTTAGAGTATTCTACCTTTTGGGGAGTAAAGCATTCTGTTTTTCATCTGTACATGTTCATGCTGACAGAGCATGCCAAATAATATTATCTAGTGAATGAATTTCAATTCAGGAGTTCTCAATATTTTTTTCATTTTTAGTGACCCTATCACAACAAGATAACGCATGCCTGAATTTCAGAAATCATAACATTTTTTGATTTAAAATGTAAAGAGAAAATTCTTGAGGTTTTTTTTTATTGTTTGTTTGTTTCTTAAGAGGTGGATAGGTTTTCTGCAAAAGGATAATGTATCTACAGCATCTGACACATTTCCTTATAGTTAAAAAAAAAAGCTGTTTAATCTTAATGTAGCAGTTGCACTGACAGGTTGAGGTGATGCCTGACAGTAAGGATCATTTAGGTCTGAGCTGGACCATGTATCCTGTTATCAAACTTGAGGATATTAACAGTACAAACCCTTTGTATAGATAAATCAAGGCCTTTACTTGGTAGCTCACTATAAAGATATGATGATTTTTTGTGTTTATTTTTCTAATTTTTGCTGAAATTAATAAGTTACTAAGCAAATTGGCATCAAATAGTAATTGAGAAATAAAGATGAGATAATTTTTGCATTTTTTTTCTAAATTACCACTTTTTTGTGCTCAATTATCATAAATGCATGAGTTCGCCATACATTTCATAAATAATAGTTAAAGAAGAATGAAAGTTTCAATGGCTGTAAATCTTGTCATATTAAAGTTAGATTTACATTTAGGAAAAAGTAAAATTATCCAAACATAATTAAGATAAAATATTAACTTTGTTTTTAGATAGACAGATTTAACTTTGATAGATAAAAATGAAAACTATGCCATGTCTTCAATAAATAAAATTTTTCAAGTTTATTATATTTCATTCTCCTTGAGTCATTATTTATGTTATTTTATACTTCTATTGATTTTTGCTTCTGTCTTGCATAATATTTCCTTAAATCTCCAAATGTCGCATGTGCTAAATGCCAGTGAATTTCCTAACTAGTTTGTGCAAAATATACATTATAATAAATATTCCATAATGTGAAATGAACAGCACTTGGTATATAAAGGATGCATTTTCTAGTGAATGAATGTTTTTCCTTCAATATTCTCTTTGAATCCAGAACCAAGAAATTATGCATAAAGATGATGCTTATTCCTGGTTTTATGTTGTGCATATATAGTCTAATTTTCATACATTTTATCTTCGTTCATTCTTTTTATTGTACACTCTCACTCCCAACTCCTTTAATAATCTAATAGTTTTTTTGAGGAAACGAATAAATGACTCAAAAAATAACCAAAACTTTAATATGAGGAGAGTGTCTTCAAGGGTTTCACTCATAGTCTTATAGTCCTTTGTGTTATGTTATTTACCTCAGAAAGGAACTGTAAAAATTCCCTAGTTAATGTTCAGGGTAGTTCTGATTACATCATAGTGTAACATTTTTATTCTCCAATAGTTTATTGGTTAATGACATCAGAATACATGGAAATCATTGATTTAAATCAATTTAACATTTTTTAAACATGCATTTTGTAATACTAATATGACTAGAATCAAACTATTGTTCAAGGCTTTGTCTTTTTCCTTGCTTAGAGTTCATAAAGGTTCATGAAGTATCATTGCTTATGAGTAAGACTGTACTATTGTGTTCACTAGATATTTCTTCCCTCTTCTCCATTTAGCACTTCCTAGCTATTATTTAATATTTAGCTTAAAAGTTGTCTCCTTCAGAAGACACTTCTCAACATTTCTCCTTCGAGTCACTTGCTCTAAAATTTGTAGAGTGTCCATGTTTCTCTTGATGTAAGGTCACCCACTAATAATGCATCTTCCATTAGAAGGAGAAAGTAGTGGGTCTGACACCCTCAGCACTGTTTTTCTAAACCAGTGTTTTACACATAACTGACACATTATAAATGCTTGTACAATAAAAATAACAGTTATAATTAGCATAATGTTCTAGTAACAGAAAGGGAAGGGCAGAAAGATTAGAGATCTCAGTCTCCCTGACTTCACAGGTGACTGTTAAGAAATTGCTTTAAATTTATGATTAGTTTTGCATAGACCAGGGCTAAAGTACAGCCTATATGCACTCTCCTCAAAGTGACTTTTCATATTTGAGGGCCAAACCTTAGCTTCAAAAGTTAATTGCATATGTGTCTGTTTAAGAATATCTGTGTTAAAATTAACTATGTGAATCAAGTGAAAAGAAACTGAATGGCACATTCTTTATGAAGCTTAAGTGTTGACATAGATTAAAAGGTAAATCATTATCAGAGAAAATATTTGGAGAAAGAATCCTCCATAATTAGAAATTAAAACCAAGCACCTATATATCTCCACAAATTGAAAGAATTTACATTAATTCCATTTCGTTTCAAATAAAGCATATCTAAATGCCATTTTCTATGCTTTTTTTAAAAAAATCCAGATACATTTTCAAAGATTTATAGGTCCATTTCTTCAAGGATTATTTTGAAAATGCCATTTAGATTAATTATTTTACTTTGAATAATTTTCTATTATCTTTAATAGGGAACACAGCTTGGGGATCATTTAAAGAGTCTTTGCCCTTGCAAGTGTACTTGGCAGAATAAAATAGGAACAGTGTTACAGTGTTTGTTTAAACAACTTATAAACTTCAATATAAAATTAACAATTTTTGAAATATTCTAAAATGAGTGATTCAGTATAAATGCTGTTACAGAGAGAAAAGAATATGTGAGAAATACCTCACATAAAATGCAACTTATTCTTCAGATTAAAAAAAAATCTTCTGTATTTCAATGGTGCCATATACTTAGTTAGCCCACTTTTCAGAGTGAGTTATCATTGAAGTACTCTCAATTACTTGTACTTAAAATATTTAAAATGTTGTGTTCATCAGCTTTTCAGCATTGTGACAAAAAATGTCCTACAAGAATAACTTAGAGGAAAAGCTTATTTTAAGTTCACATTTTCAGAAGTTCAGTTCATGGTCCATCAAATCCATTGCTCTGGGCCTGAGGTGAGGCTGCACACCATGACATAAGAACAAAAGGGGAGAAAAACAACTTCCTTCATGGTAGCTGGGAAGGAGAGAGAGAGAGAGAGAGAGAGAGAGAGAGAGAGAGAGAGAGAGAGAATTCAAGGAGCCAGGGACAAAATTTATAATTCCTAATGAATTGCCCCAGTGATCCTTTTACTTCCGCCATGCCCCACCTGCCTATAGTTACCACCTAGTAGTCCAAATTATTAACCCATCAAGTGGACTAAATCCCTAATTAGCTTACAGTTTTCTTAATCTAAATATTACATTTCCTGCATGAACATAGGATCTTTTGGGGACACCTTATATTCCCTTAACAGAGGTCATAGACCTTTATTAAATATCTTTACTCAAATCTTCTCAAATAACAAATAGGGTATGTCAGAGGAAGTTGCAAGTGGATAACAATGGTACAATAATGTCGTAGGATCTTCCCACTCTCTTTGGCACCTTAGTGACTCACTTGCTCCAAAATGATTTTGTCATTTTCTGTTATCCCCTTCATCACCTTTTCAAATTAAGAAAATATTTCCCCAGTTTGTGAAACCACTGCTTACTTTTTTCAACTGCTTAGTCAAAATCAGTGACTAAAACCATCATTAGTCTCAGGAAGGCAACCTCATAACTGCTTAGATGAGTCAGGAGCTGCCTATGAAATGGCCATGGAGTCACTCACTCTGCTTCTGAGTAAAGTTCAGGTATAAAGGATGACAGAATAAAATGAATTTTCTCTTGCGAAATTGAGAAGAGGAATAGATATGGAATAGAAAAACAACAGCAATATTCATTTAAGGTCATTATTATGTTAGCATAAACTACACCTTATCGTTTTATAAGAACAACCTAAGAAATATTCCTCAAAATAAATCTTAATTAGAATAAAACACATTTGAAATATGTATATGCATATGTCAAAATAAATTCTAATGTCATGTATAACTAAAATGAATAAAAAAAATAAAAACAATTAAACAAATAAATCCAGAAACAAAGAATCTATCCCAGTTGCCTAGTAATATCCCCTGAAACTAAAAGCAAATATAAATTCCTCAGGGATATTTCTGAAGACTATAAAGTCAAAATAGCTAAAAGAATATTTATGATTTGGCCTTCCAGAAATGTTAATCAACTGACGGAGTTTCAAAGCCTGAAAATATGAAACTGAAATGAAACACTAATGCTGAAACACTAATAATTTCTTGATTTTAATATACCCATTTCCTGATAATAGTGGAAAGCACATGACATTTTGAAGTGGATAACAATATGACCACATGTATTAACAAAAACTACTACAGCATTTTTTGTTTCATGGTTGCTTGAGTTATGTATGATCCTACAGAACTTTGTGATTGGATTGTATATCTTAATATACACAGCATGCATAATGGATCATTCCAGATTTTGGTTTGACCATTGAAGATTTGAAATTGAATACACAAAAAATATGTTAAGAACTAATTTTTATTCTCATATGCCCTAACTTTGAACCATTATGCTAGTAGGTAGTGTTTTCATCTGAATTACTTAAAGAATTGTTTCTGTACAATCTCTTATCAGAAGCTAATTTCTGTAAGATCTTTTCATGCAATAGCATAATGTTATCCTTTTTTTCACAATATAAACAAGTGAGATTGCTGCTATATTGAAATTTAATAACATGCTTCACTGAATATAATGTGTTCCCTTGTTTTCTCTTTTATTTAATCTTCAAAAGGTAGAGACCACCTAAAATTTAATATAATTATATTGGTGTATCTAAAACATAAAATATTAATATTACAGTAAGAAGGTATTAAGTATTCATTGTAAAACTTGTATGGTCTATAACAACTTTGAAGGATATTTTGTTTTTGGTGTATTTATTGTGCAAGTGGTAACAATGTCTGGATATAATTTTGTTATCATATAAATTTTACTGTCACTGGGTGTCTATATTTTCATTTATACATGCAAACTTAATTTGAAGAAAGCTTTAGAGCAGGCCTATGAATATTACATGCGTATATTAGAAATAAAAAAATGTAGTGGCTGTATACATTATTGAAAACTATCTTAGTAAGAGGTTGCACATTGAATATTTTTTTTCTCTTCAAATTCTCCTCATTTTCATGTTAATGTCTTTGGAAATGTCACTTCAGTACTTTTGCTGTTACAAACTTTTCAACAACTATCCATAAATAATGCATCAGTGACAATATTGTTCTAATAACTTATTTACGCCATAATTAATTCACAGCTCTAGGCATATTTAAATAAGGGTCTTCTTTTAAGTTAGTAGCTTTCAGTGCTGCCTGTATACAAAACCACAATAGTATGTATCCTGTGTTTATAGTTTGGAAATTGTACTCTACAAAAAATAAATGCTACTAAATAAATTACCTGAACTATATGAATCTATGTTGGATTTTCCCCCCTACTCTCCCTTTAATTTTCTCTGGAGTTTTAATTGCCATCTATGGATTCTCTTCTCCTATTTCCTAATTCCCACTTTTCATGTGGAGGAGTTAATGGGGATATAATCTCATAATTAAAGCAGATAATTTTAAATTCTCTGATGACTCTTTATTATAATAATCTTGTTAAGATTATGGTGTTTCATTTGTTACTGCATGTGAACATTTGGTTTGGTGGAAATAGCCTGTGATATTGAGTCAATAAATAATTTAAAAAGCAGAATACTCTAACCAACAAAGTCTTGCTACTATATGTAAGACCAAAGTTAGAACTAACACTGTATAAATATATTACATGAACCAGAGTGAACATATCGCCTATTTAATACAAGCCATCAAATAGAAGATAAAGCTTCATGAAGCCAGTATCAATTTCATATTTAATAAAGAACTGACCTTTACAGATTGGACAACAGCAAATTGCCATTCACAGCAACAAATGTAAAATTGTCAGCACATAAACTAATTTACCAAATACAACCATGACATTAGAAAGTTTGAAAGACTTATGAAATACTAACAGTCCCCATATGTATTTTAATATCTAAAAATCTGCATAAATGCACCACGAAATTTTTAACTTATGCTATTATTTCAGATGATGTAATTGTTAAGCAAACATTACTTTGGTTGTTTCCAAGAGCCCAAGAGTCTTTAAACTTGACTGGCCTTTGTGAGTCAGTCAAAGGCAGCAATGCAGTATGGAGCAGTGACATGTCCTAATGAACTATATGTACTAAGTGCATTTCCAATTTCTGAAACCTCTCTTGTCAGTTTAAAATTTTCTATTTATTATAATTTTTTAAAAGAAAAAAAACAGCTATAACTTTTGAAAGGCCTGATTACTGGTTATAGAGAAGAAAATCAGAAACTCAAGCAAGTAAGACCTAGTAACTCTCTCTTGTTTGAAAAGATTCAAATGGATCAGCATTTCATATAAGAAAGAAAGTTAATTTATACATCCCAGTATAATTTTGATAAAGTGGAATATATCTTATTCTAATGAAAAGCCCATTTTTTAGCATTCTGAAAGCAATGTAGGTAAGCTGATAAAATTTGTAGAATAACAAACAAATTGAATGGGGTTCCCTGGGAATGCTTAAAGGTATGTGTGCATAACTATAAACTGGAAAATTCTTGAAAAATAAAATATTCAGTAAAAGCCTGCATTGCCCTATTTTCACTCATACAAACTTCCTCAGGGTCTGCTCCTCTTCACTAGGCAACTTAAAATGTTTATCATAAGTATTTTGCTTACCTCAAGTACTACCATCATGTCTACCGCAGAATTTGATGAAAATATAAATATATATTGCATATTTTACTAAAACCAAAAAGAAAAATCTCAACAAAATATATATTTCCAGGATATGCTGAAATCTAGATAGCTGTGCTTTATTGATTTAAACAAAATTGTGAAAAATAATAGAATAATACTTGTTTAAATTCTATGTAGACTGCAAAACAGTATTAACATCTTTACAAATACACATGGTCTAAATTTCAGCATTTCATAATAATACTAATGAATATAAATGTCAAAAAATTAGCTTTTGCAATGATAATACAATCATATTTTATGCTTATATTCATAAATTTTATATACTATGGATACCATCTTTATAACTAAAATTTTTCAACAATAGGGAAATATTTATTAAGTATGTATTATGCATGGAATTTTAAAAAACACTAAGAAATATAACATTTGTTCAAGAATTCAGAAAAAGTCCAAACTCACAAGAGATAGTGAATAAGAGTTTTACCTAAAATTCATTAATTTTGTAATGCAATCAAAAATATTTTAGTTAGAATATATGGAATGATTACATTTGCTGGCCATATTTATGTGTATATATACATATATATGCAGGTGTGTGTATATATATATAGACAGTTATATATAGAGAGATAGATAGATAGATAGATAGATAGATAGTTGTGTCTGTGTATTAAAATGTCTAAGCATCTATCATCATTTTTTATAATACTTTTTTTTTTTACTAACTATGTGTAGAAAATTTAGGATAATACAAAATACAAAACAAGTTCCCTGCTCTAAAGGAACAAATAATCTAGAGGATACATTCATACAATAAAAAAGTTTATAGATTTATTACATGATATATCCAGGTATCATATAGCTTTATAAACTTTAAAAAATGTGATAATTGTGAATAAATATGAATGTTTCTGATGAATTAGATTCTTCCCAGAAAATGGGTAGAGCTTGGGCAAGGAGTAAAAATATCCTTGAATGTTTTATCATTAAACATTTGGGGAAATCATGTGCTTTTTTATAAACAGTGCTTTTTTATAAACACTCCCAGATATCACTATGCATCACCTCAAACATCGTGGCAGAATTATGATGTACAGAAAGAGTTTAAGGAGGAGTATCCATAGGGTCAAGAAATGATTACAGTCCAGGTGACCTAGAAAAGAAAAGTAGAGATATCAATAAGAGTGCTTTTGTTTATTCAGAATTGTGTACATTCCAAGGTCTTGCAACAGCAAATGGCATGAATTAATTTTGTGGCAAGGATGGGATTCAGGAAAAAATAGAAATACAGGGTTTATTTTGATATTTGTATCATATAAGTGTGGGAAAATGTTTTAAAAAGCTAGATATGGGTCAATTATGCAGTTGCAAATTGTCTTCAGGAATAAAATGCATTCATCGGGGATATTGGCGGCCAGGAGAACTTCAAGAAAAAAGAGCATCATGAAAGCTTCTTAGAGTCCACAGAAGAGCTTTGCCAAAGAAAACTAAGCAACTTGATTATATAAAAGGCATAAAAAGTAAACAGCTAGTTAATGCCAATGTTATTGCCCCTTTCCCTCAAAAACCAGTTCTAGAATTCTGAAGCCTTTGTCACTGCCATCAGAAAGATAAGAGAAAGTGCAATCAGGACAGGAAGCAAGAAAGAGACCTCTCCATCTGCTGTCTTCCAATATAAAGGTAACTAATGATAGGAAATAAGAATATCTCTTATTGAATAAAAGTTAATGTTCTGACTTACACTTTCTATAATACATCTAGTGAAGTCCAAGAGTATGGTTTTATTACATCTGTTAATTAAGAATTAGTAGCTATGGAACCTGACAATATCTTACTCAGGAAAAAAGGATAGCCTTCCTCTGTATAAATGATAAATGGGCACCAGGAAAAAAAAAAACAAAGCTGTGTTTTAATTTTATCAGCTGTCATATATATTTGTAATAGGTTACATAGGCTTCCTTTGATGAACTGAGTGAGGTTTTTGTGTTGTTTTGTTTTGTTTTGATTAGACTACAGAGATTGTGTTTTATTATGAAGCAACCAGTAGCTGTTTTTAATCCAAGAATGTAAGTGTCTACTCTAATATAGTATATAGTAAAATTTCAGTGTTACAGAACAAAATTATCTAGTAATGGAAACCAGGACTTGTAATAGAGTTATCAAAGTAAGAAGAATTTTAAATAACTGCCATATAATGTAACATTATTAATTAGAAGCATTGGTGATCATAAAAAGAATAGGTCAAAGAAAGGGAAAAAAGGGGGGACATAGCACAAAAGAAAATTATGCACCTAATAAAATTATACACACACACACACACACACACACACACACACTCTATAAGTGAAAGATGAAATTGTCATTAGGTCTAATAAAGATATTAGGAATCTACTCTTTTTAAGTCAACAAATATATTCAGCAAAAATTACAATTCAGAAAGTATAAAACATATTGAAGTAGAAATAAATCAAAAAGAAAATGCTATTTATTGTCTGAAGAAAAAGTCTAGTTAAAATCGTTTTAGAACATATTACCATGTCTGTTATGGTTGAGATATTTGGTATTCCCAAAAAGCTCCTGTGTGAGATAATGCAAGAAGGTCTAGATGCAAAATGATTGGGTTATGAGAGCTTTAACCTAATTAGTGAATTAATCTCCAGATGAGATTAACTGAGTGGTAACTGTAGGCTGGTAGGTCATGGCTGAAGGAAGTGGGTCATTGATGGTATGCCTTTGGGATACATATTTGTTGAGCTGAGCTTAATTGTAATTGCTGTCTGCGTCTTGATCATGATGTGAACTGCTTCCATCTGCAACATTTTTCTGCTGTTGGAAGAGCCCTGAGGTATGGATCTGGTCATCTCTGGACTGACACCTCTGAAACTCTGAGCCCCCAAATAAACATTTCTTCCTAAAATTTTTCTTGCTAGGTATTTTAGTATTGCTAGATATTTTAGTCACAGCAGCAGAAAAGCTGACTAAAACAATATTTGTATTGTCATGATGAAATTATAATAAGAGTATTATGCGTGTTGAATCTTAAATAGTTAGAAAGATGAAAGCATTTCAGTGTGATGATCACCTAAAAATATAAATATTATGAAAGAATATACAGCAAGGGTGTTATATGTCATTCTATATAATGCAGAGGTAGTGTTAAAGTATACAGAGCACGTATAAGTGCAGATGTATTATCAAGACGTGCATAAGGGCTAGGGATATAGCTCAGTTGGTAGAGTGCTTGCCTTGCCTGAACAAGGCCCTCGGTTCTAATCCCCAGCACCACCAAAGGGAAAAAAAATGCATAAGAAGGAAGACACAAAAAGCCAAAAATAAAAAAAAAGAAGAAGAAGCCAGAAAAAGTCGGATATCATCACTGTGGTATGCACACTGAATGCATGAATGAAGATATAAGTTTTTGACTACTTGTCCCCACTGAGTACACAGTGGACTAGCTATGCAACGTGTCTGCAGTGTGGAAGATAGTAATCCATCTGAGGCCTGCAAGGTAAAGTCTCTGTCATTACCTATGGGCTATCCTGAAAATCACAAATAGGTTTGTGGTCATAGATATTATTGACGTCTAATAGTTTATGACATTATTTTTAGATGGATTTTTAATATTTGTTTCCAACGTATTATTTTTTAATCAATATTTGTAAAATAAGTCCAAAGAAAGTTGAAAAGTAGAAAGGATTTAAAATGTGTATGTGTGTTTGTGGCTAACAATATAAGTCATTATATATGTGCACAATAATGATAGAATTGCAGGATGGAATATGTATGTCCACTATTATACTCTAGTTGAAGATTTTAACACTTCTTAATTTGGTAGCCAGCTCATATAATATGTAGAATATCAGTAAGCATTATCAGTTCACATGTATGCTTACCTATATTCTGCCTACTAGCACTAACCATTAACTTGACCTAATTGGTGTTTATGAGATGCTTTACCCAATATTGGTAGAATACATATTCCTCTCAACCTCAAATAGAATATTAACCGGTATATATATAAAATTCGGATATAAAACATACCTTTCAAGTTTAAAGATTATACCTAATAAGAATATGTCTCTCATTAAAGTGGAAATAGATATCAGAATTGGAAACATATAGAGAAAATTATCACATATTTGAAGAATCAACCCAAGTCTAAATAACACATGTATCACAGAAGATATTTCAAGAAATTTAAAAATATTTTGTACAAAATTAAAACACTATAATGAAAATATTTGGGACCTGGTGTAAAATGTGAAATAAATATATAACACTGTGTGCATAAATAAAAGAAAAATCTAAAATCAATAGACTAAATATCCATGATAAGAAAGAAGTGGAAAAAATATATAAACCTTTGGAAGTGGAGGAAAAATAATAAAAAAAAAATAGGAGAGAAGTAAATGAATTTTAAATGGTTTATCAACAGGGAAAATCAGCAAAATGTAATTTTTTTCTTCTTGTAAAATAATAAAATTATAACACGTATTTAGAGTAAGGAAGAAAAAAGGGAAAGACAAATTTCTAATAACAGAAATGAAGGAGGAGATTTTTTCCTTTTTTAACCTGGATTCTAGAGCCATGGGGACCTGCTCTTCATTGAGTTTTATTGGAGCAGGCCTGATATTAGACTCCAAAGCAAAATCCAGTGCTCACTAGTCTCTTTTTACCTCCAGAAGAGGGTATCACTCTCCATACTTTGTTGTCCATGGTTGGAAAGTTGAGACATGGGTACAATGTAGAGTATTCCTTCCTACCCTTTTCAAAGTGTCTTTTATTTCTGTGTCACATACAGGTTCTCTAATATGCCAACTGTTTTCCTTGGCTCTTGTGGAAATATCTGTGCATGTGGTGGGCTGTTTGAATGGATATTTTTTCGATGGGGTGGAAGTTAGTACCTGGAAATTTTTATTCTTCCATCTTGCTGATGTTCACATCTATGTTACAAACTAATACTAGAAGCTGTCACATTATCTGATTTCAAAGGCAGATTTTTTTTTGATATTCATTCATTCATTCATTCATTTATTTTTTAGTTGTAGTTGGACACAATACCTTTATTTTATTTATTTATATGTGGTGTTGAGGATCGAACCGTTGGCCTCCCACATGACAAGTGAGCACTTTACCACTGAGCCACAACCCCAGCCTTCAAAAGCAAATTTTTGCTGGAGTTTTCAGTAACTGCATTCTAAGGAATGTACTTTGGTTTGGATGTAGGAGAAATTGTAAGTAAGGCAGACTCAAAAATCTAGCTATCAAGGAATCAAAAGATCAGCTAGTAAGAATGATTTGATTTATTGTTTTCCAGATTATTTTTAAAATGAAGGATTCAATGGGTGAATCTGGCATGCTAAAGTAAATGTTCCAGTAAAGAATGAAAAGTTATTTATTGTTCCTCCTCATCAATCTTCACTACCACTTAGTCACTTATTAAATCACTTAGAAAATATGATCTTGTTACATGAAAATATTTAAAAATCCTAAGAGAAATAGAAAAATGAAGTAAATTTTTATTTTTGGTGAGTAAAGAATTTAAAAATATATGTAATTTATATTTAATATTAGCTAAAACTCTGCAGGTCCCACATAAATGCATAAGAGAAAACAACTATATAAAAAGAAACAATTAAACCAGAGAAACAATTGAGGATCAGATCTGTCTTCAAACCACAGTTCATAATTTATTAATAACTTTGAAAATAAAGCTGTATGAAATATATCTTTACTTGTATTTTATGTTTAGCATTCTTTTAAGTACAGAATTTCTTTTATATCATCAACAAAATAACATACCCTTGTAACAAACTTTAGTAGCATTCATTGAAACAGAATTATCCCCAGAACCCAGTTTTTATTATAAACAAAGTGGTGGAAATATTTGAAAACATATTGTTCCTGATACTTGCTACTATGTTTCTGAAGATACTTACAACTGTGTGTGTAGTATATAAGAACATAACCAGAAATGAATGGAGAGAAAAAATACTAATGTGTATGAAATTGTTTTTAAGATTGATGCAATGAAATATCTTTAAAATAAAAATGTAGACAATTATATACAAAATTAAAATTTCAATAATTTGAGGAATTATGTGATTTTTCCAAGAAAGTGAATAATTTACTTTTTTCTTTTAATGAATATATTTGTACTGCCTTTAAAATACTATTGATCATAAAGAATATAGATAATATATGTTTTCTATTATAATCTATTACATACTTATATCACAATACTTTTGAAATGTATGGGCTATTTTTTCTTAAAGCAGCTTCATATAATTTAGCCACAACTTTAAGATCATTGGATGACAATGATGAATGTCAATAGAATATACTATAAATTTTAAAATCCCTCTCTTCCAAAAGCTTACAAAGGACAATTTATTGAATATTAATGTCTAATTTCCATGAACTAGAGAAAAGCATAACCTCAGTATCAGTGTGTAGACATATATTTCGTTGCTGAACATCACCTTTATATTGTTAATAAAATACCATTATCAGGACAGAAGAAAACAGGGTTATTAAAACCTAAAAAGTAACATATTTGGGTCAACTTCTCTATAATGTAAAGTATTGGTTCCTTACAGTGAAAATATCACACAAAATACCTTCTCTGAGTGTGAAAAAGACACTGATAATTACTTGAGCTGAATGAATTATTATAATCTCACAATGCTGTCATACTAATTTCATTTTGCAATGGTTTTTGAGATTTTAAGTAAAAGGATATTTGTAAGAAACCACAGTGCATCTCTTATCCCAAAGTAGTTACCCAATAAAGATATTCTGAATTTTTTTATATACACATCCATTTCTAAGAAATAGCTATAACAATTATGAATTTCAAAACAAATTAAAAAATAATTTATATCTTTCAACAAATTTGATAAAGTTTCAAATAAATATGAAGTATTTGTTGGCAAACACATCTGCTGTACTTCATCATGGGTACAAGACTTAAAAAGCGAATGGACTTGTTGAAACCAACACCTTTCTGGATGATTCTGCCTGATTTGAGGCATCTAAGGCAAGGATGTCCTCATTATTTTACATATGTGCCACTATTAACATTTCTCCCATTTTTTTAATATTTATTTTTTAGCTGTAGATGGACACAACACAATGCCTTTATTTTTATGTGGTGCTGAGGATCCAACCTGGGTCCGGCCCGTGCTAGGTGAGCACTCTACCGCTGTTCCACAATCCCAGCCCATTTCTTCCATTTTTGATATTTATCTAATATGACTCAGAATTTGGGAAAAAAATGTACTTATGGAAGACAAGAAGGTTCATCTTCTTGTGGGAAAGCACTTGTGACTTGTGGAAAGTCATGCATTGTAAAGTCTGGAAATCTTCGCCTAGACAGTGGGTTAGACCTCCAGCAGGCAAACCTATTTAACTGACAGTTTGCAGGCAATCTTCTCTGAGAAATGTCTAGGTGGGAAATAGAAGACAAATTAGGGACTATGATGGATTAGTGAAGACAATTTGCTGGGATTGCCATGTAAGATTAGTTTCCATGGTCCCTACACAAGTCTTCTTGGATAACTCAAATTCTTTAGTACACTGTGATAATATACAGAGCCCAGAGAATGCAGTAGTAAGACAGTAAAAGGATATTCACACCAATAAACACAGCGCAGAGAGAGCCATACCTTAACAAATAAGACCATCTGTCATTAAGTTACAGCACAATGGAGAATTGCAACCCCAAGTGGAATTAGGACCCATAGTTAAGAATATATTCTAGAGTGAATGTTTCAGATGTAGCGAGGGGGTGGGGAGCAACTTTTATTCCCAAAATGGATTTGAAGGAGTAGACTGAGAATAGAAGAAAATTGAAAAGCATTAAAAGTAGACTTTTTTTCCCAAAGGGTCTTCATATCCTAAAAATTGATATTTGAATACAAGCATGTTGAATTTCATTGATGATTTTCCTAAGCAAATATAAATAAATGTGTAAAGGTTAAATTTAAGTTTTGCTCTCCTGTTAAGTTTAAGTTTTGCTTTTCTGTAAGTTTAAGTTCTGTTTTCCTGGAACCCGAAACTTATGTTAAAAACAGTTACGTATGTCAAAATGTACCCTGACCCAACACCCCCTGACAAACGCATGATTATTCTGTAACGGTTATTTTGTAACAATCCCACCCTCGCACCCTAACTGCCATATGAACTTCCCTGTTTAAACACTGCATAAAAACTCTGCTTAAGCAGTACTCGGGGCTCTAGCTTCTCTCAGGAGAACTCTGAGCCCCAGCATGCTGGTCTCCCAATAAACCCCTTTGCTTTTGCATGAGACAGTCTCTTGGTGGTCTCTTCCTCCGACGTTTGCCCGACCCTAACAAATGTGTAGGACCCTGTTGCAACTACAGACATATGATGCTAATATGTTTTTTTTAGTCAGCTTTTTCACTGCTGTAACTAAAGTATCCCACCAGCAAAATTATAGAGGGAGAAGAGTTTATTTGAGGGTTCACGGCTTTAGAGGTCTTAATTCATAGAAAGCAGCTCCATTTCTCAGGGCTTGAGATAAGGCTGAATATCATGATGGGAGAGGGTGGTGGAGGGAAGCAACTCACATCACTGAGATCAGTGAGCAAAAAGAGAAGCTCAACTCGCCAGATACAAATATATACCCGAAGCCAGACCCCAATTCCCATCTCCTCTAGAAACACCCTACCATTTCAGTTACCACTCAGTTAATCCCTATCATAGGATTAAATTACTGATTGAGTTATGACTGTTACAACCCAATCATTTCTCTTCTGAACCTTCTTGCATTGTCTCGCACATGAGCTTTTGGGGGATACCTCACATCCAAACCATAAAAATGTGACGAGAGTGGATTCAACGTAGTTTTAACTGCTTAGACTGAACAGACATCTTTGTGCTTCTTGGTATATAGATCACTCTATTTCCATGCCTATTTTTTAGTGAGAACATGTCTTCTCTAATCAGTGCTCATTGATTCATCACCATCTATTGGAAAAGAACATAAAAGTCAATGAAATTTGATGACTTTGACACAGGAAACAAAATCCCCAAAATTATATAGATGAACAAATTAAATGGACTACTTTTGGGGAAGCATAGCTAAGTTTCCATGTGGATTTTGATATTTTACCCAATGTTTTTCTCCACTGTTTTAAAAATAACTTTATTTTATTTGTTTATTTATTTATTTATTTTTAATGTGGTGCTGAGGATCCAACCCAGGGCCTCACACTTGTTAGGCATGTGTTCTACCACTGAGCCATAGTCTCAGCCCTTTTTAATATGAGTTGAGAATAAATAGGTAACAATGTAGAGACAAAAGCTTTAAAATTTGTTATATTTTAAAAAACAATTAGAAACTTGAAAAATATTCTATATAATTTTCTAACGTAATTATTGAATTAAATTTTGTTATTTTTTTGTACAAGCATGTTTCATATTTATTAATCCCAATGGCCTATAGTAATTACCAAAACATCTTCCCCCCAATATAGTGCTGCTTCTCAGAATTCTGTTGACTAGAAGTTATTATATTTATCATGGGTATACTCATTATAGTTCTTTCATGCATCATACCATTTAGGATCATCTGTAGTACAACCCCTGTAATAACCTCTGTAATGCTCAAAAAGATATTAAAACATTGATTTAAATCTTGTAATTTGTTAGAATAAACTCAGTATTGCAATTACTTGGACTCCTCTTTAACAACAGCAACCTACAGAAAATTTAAGAAATGTAATTCAACTATAATGGCTATTAGAATGTGTGAGAACATAAAATACTAATCTATATTAACTAGTCATATTAACCTAATAGTAATTTTGAATTTATTATATTCCTTCTATTTTATATGAATTTTAAAATTCAAGTTAACTATCAAAAAGATTATTTGTAACTTGAGTTAAATTTTAAGTTTATATATTTTATTTATGGTGATTTGGATGTATTGTTTTTTCTCAGTACTCTTTTGTTACAGGTAGCAAATTTGTGAATCTACAATTGATTTTTAATATTCCAATCTATTTTTAATTGTACTTATTTTTCAAGCAACGACTATTTATATTTTCTTTCAAATCATTCTTTTAAATCATTTAGGATATTTTGGAAAATTAAGATAAATTTTTATTCAAAGATTTTTTAGTATCATTATACATTTTAATTTAATGTTCTTGGGATTAAATCTTTCAGATAATTTGGTCCTTTTTAAAAAATTTAGCTTCTTTTGTTAATTACTCGCCCCATACCCTGTTCTTCTGCTCATTTTCCTAACCATTTATTTTAAACTCAAAGATTATTATGTATCCTTTTTTCTATCATCTTTATGACATCAATGCAGGCAAAATGCAGCAGTAATTTTGTAGTGTTTTCTGCTTTTAATATTTTGTCAATTTCTAGAAAGTTTCAGTAATATAGTGAATATTGGTGTGAGATAATTTTACTGTTTGAAAAGTCTCCAGGTATTTCAGTTTGGCTCCTGTTTTTTTTTTTTTTTTTTTTTTTCCACAGATCAGAAACTGAACAGGCAGACACACAGTGATTTAACAAAGTTTACCTAGGAATTTAAAGGAATGCTTATAACTCAGAGGTATAAAAACTTAATTTGGAATAGGAATTGAATAATTTGAGTAATTAATATTTTAGTAAGTCCATCTTATTTTTACAATATATCTCATAATTATTTGCTATCTTATGTACTTTGTATATATTCACTCAGATAATTTTCAAATTCAGTTTCACTTAATAAAAAGTTACTATCAGTCATTTTTATGGACTAAAAAATGAATTATGAAAAGATTTAGATATATGTCTAGGGCCACGTAGTAAACATGTGGTTTTAAATAAGTTTTATTTGCTTTCACACCCAATTTTTTAAAATTAATTCTGTACTTATGACGACTTTGGCATGCAGAATATCCACAACAGAGCAGTGTTGTTTCTTCTCTTTACTCTCTGCCTCATATCTACTTGAACATTATTTTCTTCTACCTGCAAACTTGTTATCCTTCTTCTTTGCATTATTTCTTCAATTTCGCTTCCTAACCAAGTCCTATCTATTCCTAGATCATTAAATCTTGGAATTGAATGGGACCTTGGAGTCTGCTCTAACTCTTTCATGTTACATATGAGGAAATTGAAACCCAGATACTTAAAATTACTTGCCTTGGGCCCAGCAGCTATTAGATGGTAGGACAACAAATCAAAGCATATCTTCTAAAAGATATATACTCCTGACATTGCACTTTTTTTTTCTTTCACAAAATGTTTTTTGTACAATGGTAAAACTATGTCAATCTGAAATTTTATAAAATAATTTCTAAAATCTTGAAAGAACAATCTGATTTTTAATTTCTTCTCCAAAAATGACTACTAAATTTGACCTTACAAGAGTGAGTATTAACCTTCGTAAAATATTGGTTGCTTTCTTATAATGGAAATAAGAGTAGCAATTATACTATTGTATATTTCAAGTCCATGAGTGGTAACTGGAATAAGACATAAAGTAATAGTATCTTTGTTTTTGCATTAAATCATGAGTTAAGACACTTTAAATATCTCCACTACACATCCTTCAGTTACAAACAAGCATAAACATCCCATTGTTTCATGTCATTCCTCTCTTTTCTAGGAAATCCTAAGAATCCTTTTATAGGTCTTCTCCATTCAACCAGACAGAGCAAAAATTGAAATGTAGAACATCCTGCAGATAGTTTTACAACATGACTTGAGTGAATGAATGTATATTATTTCAGATCACATTACAATGAGCCAGAATTCACTTATTTACCTCATGTAACTATAAGGAAGACTGGGAAATATAATCTATCAGTATCTCTAGGAATGGAAATGAAATTGGTGAACATTATGGCAGTACAGAACTAAAATTAAGTTCTACTTTAGTTCACCACCAAAAGGGAAAATATTCTCATATTAAGTGTCAAACCTTGTCCATATCAAAAGGATCTAAGAAAAATGATAGATGATACAATAAAAAAATCTGAGTCTTATAAATCTTGTAAATTATAACTTATCCCAACACATTATTTATATATAATATACACAAATTATTCAGTCATGTATATTCAAATGATTCTACTCTAGTGAGCAAGATCCTGTCATTAATATTTCAATCTGTATTCAATGTCTGCTTTGTGTCAAGGTGAACACTTGGTATATTTTACTACATTACTGCTGGGAGCCATCAACCAAGTAGGTATGACAATCTCCTTGCCAGCTTAATCCCATGCTGTCTAGTGGAAGGACTTCTGAAAGGTGACCTTGCTCAAGGACCAGGGCGGTTTAGCATAATAGGAGATTAGGGTGTTCCCCCTTTAGAATAGGGCGTATCCTGCTGCTGAGTTCCTCTTGAGTTCTTAGGGTCAGACAGTATATTTGGGAGACAGAAGCCCATGTGGAGTGGATTTGGGCAGAGAGTGGATTTGGGCAGAGAACGTGGATTCCCCCAGAACGTGTTTGTAGACGGCCTGTGTGAGATCGGGAATAAAGAATTGCTGTTTGAATCTACAAGCTGTGTGGAGACTCGTGATTCGTGCCCAGCCAGAGACTGCGGCACATTACTTTGTCCAATGACAGCATAACTTGTGTCCAACACTGAAGTTTTTAGTATTTCTCTATGGATTATCTCATATTTATAGTTTAAATATTGTTAGGCAGGTTTATGTAAGTAAAATAAAAAGATCTTCAATGGTAGTAATTCTGTGTCTCTCAGATAGAAGTAAACATTTGAAATGATAAAGAAAAATTTCTGTACCTTCTCTTGAGTGAAAACTTATCTTTATGTGTATTTTAACATGCATAAAAATTTTTTCCAACTATCTGTTCTTTGGTAAATAAAAGCAGAAATAATTACATATCTCTAAACCTTCTTCTAATTAAAATGAACTAAATTAAAATACAGGATTTTAAGCAATAGGTGTTTGCTATATAGAGCCATTAAAACAAATTTTATATTTTGATCTATTAAATTTGATCATCTGCCAGAACAAAAATATAATTGTAGTGTTAAATCATCAAAACCTTGAGAAACAGCACAATACTAAAAATCTCCTGGTACATTTACCCAGCAACTAACTTTACATCATTTTTCCTCTGGAAAATGACTATTACAGGACTGGTGCCCTAAGACTTACATTACGTGTCTTTTCCTCCAACTATAATTGCCTTGGTAATGGTAGGCAGCTGACAATCAAAATTTATCTCTGGGACACAGAGAAAGTTCATGTACTACATTCAGTTTTAGAATTTCTTGCTTGTTTTTTTATTTTGTGATGTGGTTATAAGTTTATAGTTTAACATAAACTCAAATTTCAGACCACTTTATTCTCCCTTGTAAGTTAAGTTATTCAGAAAAGTGAGTTGAGAAAAAAGCAATTAAGCTTATTTACAGAGAGAAAAACAAAATGCATAAAGATTCCTGGTTGCTTTGTCCAATGAGAGTATAACTTCTGTCCAACACTGAAGTTTGTTGTATTTCTCTATGGATTACCTCATATTTATTGTTTAAATATTGTTAGGCAGGTTTATGTAAGTAAAATAAAAAAGATCTTCAATGGTAGTAATTCTGTGTCTCTCAGATAGAAGCAAATTTAGTATATGAATAGTATGCCCATTCAAGGCAGCAGACGTTTTATAATTTGAACAACAAATTAAGAAAAACCATGTAACAGTATAAGAAAGAATGATCTTAGTCTTTAAAACTCTAAAATATTGAATGCATTTTGAATTTCTGTGCAGTAGTGGTTCAAACACTGGCAGCATTGTAGTGACTTGTTTAAAAAAAAATACAATCTGTATTCTGAATGTTTCCACATATTTACTGCCCTCAGTTCCTACTGAGAATTGAGCATACATATGAGAAGGAATGCAGTGCCTAGAAGGTTTAAAGCTGTTAAAGAACTGGTCTGTGGATTTATTAGGGGAAAACCTATTTTAGCTCATCGTGAATGAACATAACACCAATAAAGAACTTCTGCTCTCAAGGTGCAGAAGTGTAATTTTCTCTTCGTTATTAGCTATAATTGGTGAATGTATTAATATTTTCATCTCTCAAGGTAAGGTACTATCACTTGTTATTAGCTTCACAAATAGATGTAACGGCAACACCCTTTTCACATACTGGCAGGTTATGACATTTGAGTGTCATGGTTTATTTGAAGGAAATGGAATATTGTTCTTAGTTAGAAATGGAAACCTTCTCCTCATTATCAGGATTATAGCCAGAAATCTTTCCCAAGGACAAAATTATAGCTGCCTCCTCATTTATCAAGTGAGAAAATTTCTGTTATGAGGACCTCTATGCTATAGGTAGCACAGAATACAATTAAGTAATTCATAGGTTTAAAATAAACACTTCATTCAGGAGATTAATAACGCTAGGCAAGAATGGCTGTTATCATCTATAAATGATATCCTGACTTTTTACAGAGACCAAACCATTAACAGAAAATGAATGAATGTAAAGGGAGGAAATACAAATATTTTGCCAAATTAATAGTGCTTAGCACTTTCCACAGGAAAGCCATAATTCTGTTTATATCCATTTCAAATATACATTTTACTGACTCTCAAACTTGTTCCAAGATTTAATGTTTGTATGCCAAATGAATAACTGTTTACATTTCTCATGATGGATTATCTTAATGTTCTTAGCATTGTTATTTTCCCTGTCCCAGTCATTCTTGGATAAATAATTGATAATTCAACCCAATTCAAAACAAAGGAATAGAATTTTACTCACTACTGCTAAGGAAATTATGGACTTTTCCACTTTTCATACCTCTATCTCCCTTCCTTTCATCCTTCCTCCCTTCCTTTCTTCCTTTCATTTTCTTTATTTACTGAAGGGTTTCTTCTTGATGATAAAAAGCCAATTTTTATTTTTTTAATTTCACATCCATGGAGCTGGATCTGAAGGTTGCCTGCGAAATTTTAAACATGATTATATCTGTTCCACACATCATATTGAGAGCTATAATAGTCCTGATAAGCAGGCATAAATAAAACAAGAATAAATTCTTGCACTAATCTTCAGGGGATCCAGTTATGCTAACAGGTTCTTGGTTTGCTAATACTCAATTGAGCAAAGGAAAGGTTTAGTTTTGCCAATGTGGCAAGGAGGAAAATGTAATCTCTGCTTTCTGGAAAAGTAAATCTTTCATTAAACGTTGTTTAATCTTGTTCTTGTCATATGGAAGATGAAAATAAAACTCTTAGAATGCACATTCAGTGTGTATCAAATATGTGAAATATCACTCAAATCTTTGTTTATTTTTACTATATTATCTATATATTGTTCTTTTACATATTCCCACAACTGGCTTCTTGTTCAGTAAAGGGCATTAACTAGATGTTAGAAATTTTATGGAAGTCAATGTTCAAGATCCCCATTAGCCATACAGTTTTTAATGTCATAAATTCTACAAGGGACATTTTCTTTAATTAATATATTTATCTTAAAATCATTATTTTATTATTTTTAAGGTATAAGAAAAACACTTTTGGGCTGGGAATATGGCTCAAGCGGTAGTGCACTCTCCTGGCATGCACGGGGCCTCTTAGATCCTCAGCACCACATAAAAATGAAATAATGATGTTGTGTCCACGGAAAACTAAAAAATAAATATTAAAAAAATTCTCTCCCCCCCCCTCTTTAAAAAAAAGAAAAACACTTTTTCAATATATATGAAATTGGGTGATCATATTTCATGTTGAGAATATAACAAAAGTGTTCACTAATTATATACATTTATAGAAACTTATTGTCAACTGTTTTCTTCAGAAATGGGACTTTCCTTGTAGACCGAATGTATCTTTCTTGATTCTACCTTAGATTATATATTATTTTATAAAAGAGAGTTAACTATTTGGGGGCATACTTTGCCTGTATTGAAAAATGTAGAAGCTGGTAGACAAATTTCTATGGCTCTTAATGTCCCTAATGCATTTTAAAGTTATCAAACTTTTGCAGGTTCATAGATTAAGAGTAAAAAAAGTTCCACAAAAATTTTCACCAAAAAATAATTCCCCTAATCATATTTTTGGATGCAATCATTTACATTTTCTTCAATTTATTCTTTTATTTGCCAGTGTATTTTTAAATACCACACTTATATTGATTATTTTGATTTTTTCATGAAGATTATTATACTCAATATAAAAAGTAAAATCTAATTCTCTTACCATTTTCCAATCCAATGACATGCCATAAAATGACTATACTTCTGTAAGAAAACAATTGTTCCTGAAAAAAATAAATAAAATTTTGTACCATTTACTTACTTTTTCTGTTCATCTATCAATCATTTATCATTAAACACTCCCAAATATGTATATGTATCTCTCTCTCTCTCTCTCTCTCTCTCTCTCACACACACACACACACACACACACACACACACGAAAAGAGAGAGAGAGAGAGAGAGAGAGAGAGAGAGAGAGAGATCAATAAGAAGTCAAAGTGTTTTATATTCTGAAAGCTGTAAAAAGCCACCCACTATTTACAACTTCAGTCTATTTCCTTGAAGAAAGCTTCCCTCTGGGAGTTACTATTTAGTTGTCTGGCTAGAATATTGAAGAATTACACCAATAATTTATTTGGGAAATCTCTCAGGTCCAAGAGACTAAATAGTCCTTCTGATATTGACCAAAGAGTTTCCTAAGACCAGTAAGCTAGATAAAAATTGAATGAATACCACAATGGACCTTAAGTGTGAGTGAGAGAGAGAGAGAGAGAGAGAGAAAGAGAAAGAGAGAACTCTTCTCCCTTAAACAGACTATTAACCAATTGTGCTGTTTCTTTAACATAACTTATCCTATTTCAGAGTTTCTGGTGCTTTTATTTCCAAGGATTTGGGGACATCCCATTCCTTATAATATGGACTTGTACCTCTCCCAATTGAGCTATCCTATTTTCTTGTTGTGAGTTAGTACTAGTACAAATGCTTTTCAGCCATGCTTTAAAACTTAATTGCTCTGTCTCTTCCATTTCTCTTATTCCCAAGTTCCCATAACATTTTATTTTTAATATCAATGTGAAAAATATCAATTGATTTATATAAACTATTTTTTTAAAGAAACAAGGTCTAGTTTGGTATGAAGATACTTTATATAGAGTTACAAAAAATAATAATTTGGTATGAACATACTTTATATAGAGTTACAAAAAATTGTGCTGTGAAAGGATAATGGTGAATGTAATGCACTCCACTATTGTCATGTATGTAAGAAATAAATTAAAAAAAGAAAGAGAAAAAAAGTTAAAATAATTCATAACTAGAAAGCCTACAAATATTTCATGAAGAAGAAATAAAAAATACAATTGAAAACCAGCAAAGGGATTAGTTACACTAGAAGAACAGTCAATCAAAGAAGAAACTAATTTATATTAAGAACCAGAAATAAATCAGAATAATAGAAAATAAAAATAATTTCTCAGTAATAACATTGAATGTAAATATACTAAACTAATCAATCAATAGAAACAGACTGGAAGATTGGATTAAAAAACAACGTCCAACAATATGCGTCTCCAAGACATCCACAGAATGAAAGTAAAAGAATAGGAACAATCCTATTATTTGCATGGCTCTCATAAACAAGCAGGGGATACTTTCCTCATATCACATAAAAATTACATTAAGCCAAAGTTATTCTGAAAAGACAAAGAAGATCATTTCATACCGCTTAAGAAGATATAACAATTACAAATGTTTATGCCCCAAATAATGGTTTATCTATGTACATCAAACAAACCCTTCTTAAATTCCAAGAATCAAGTATACCACAACACAATAAATCCGGGTGACTTTAACTTGCCTCTCTCATCAGTGGATAGCACATCCAAACAAAAACTAAACAAAAAAGCTATAGAACTAAAAAATATAATTAATAATTATATTTAACAAACATATTTAGAATACTTTATCCATCAATGACTGAATACACTTTCTTCTCAGCAGCACATGGATCATTTTCTAAAATAGACCACATCTTAGGCCACAAAGCAATGCTTAGTAAGTACAATAAAATACAGATAATACCTTGCATTCTATCAGATCATGATGGAATGAAATTAGAAATCAATGATATAATAAAAAACAGAAACTACTCTAACACCTGGAGACTAAATAATATGCTAAATCTGGGATAAAATTAAAAAATAATTAGAGGTAAATGAGTATATTGACACATGTATTAAAATCTCTGGGAAACTATGAAGGAAATTCTAAGAGGAAAAGTTATAGCCCTGTGTTCATTCATTATAAGAATAGAAAGTAAACAAAAAGTTATCTAACATTACATCTCAAGGCCTTGGAGAAAGAAGAAAAAAATTAACATTAAAAGCAGTAGAAGACAGGAAATAATTATGACCACAATAATGGAGTCCTAATAGGAAAAAATTTATTCTATGAATATATGTAAAAATACACTCTACTGGCATGTATATCTACAAGAACAAATAAAAAAGAAAATATTTGTTTTTATATAGAGTGATAAATATAACACATAATCAAACTCTTATTCAAGTTAATTAAACTGCAGATCAGGACCATAAAATAATAAAGATGTTACTTTACTCTAAATCCTCATATAACATTAATACATACAGTGTCAAAGACATTAATAAATGTAACAGTGATAATATTAACTATAAGTATTCCTCAATTGATCACAACTGTGAAAGCAGAAATATTTCATGTTGTGAAAAGAAATATTACCCATTATAAAAAATTTAAATGACAATTAAAAAAAAACAGTATTTATGAATCATATAAAAAATCACAGCTAAAATAAATGAAATTGAAATAAAAAAAGAATTCAAAAATCAATGAAACAAAAAGTTGATTCTTGGAAAACTATCAATAAAATTGATAAACACTTAGCCATGCTAACCAAGAGACAGAGGGAAAAAATTCAAATTTTTTAAAATTCATAATGATAAAAAATGACATATGGTCATATACAACAGTGAATACAGAGGATAATCAGAAACTATTTTGAAAACTTATATTCCAATAAAATGGAAACTCTTGAATAGATCTACTAATTTATAGAGACGTCTGACCTATACCAATTGAACCAGGAGGATATAGAATATTTAAACAGATCAATCTCAAAGAATAAAATTTAAGATGCCATCAAAATCCTATCAAGAAAGAAAAGCTCAGAACTAGATGGATTCTCAGCCAAATTCTACCAGACCAGCAAAGAATGAACACCAATCCCCCTAAAACTATTCAATAAAATTCAAGAGGTGGGAACCCTTCCAAAAGCATTGTATGAAAAGTGTATCACCTCATTCCAAAACCAGAGAAACACATATCAAAGGAAGAAAACTTCAGTCCAATATTCCTGGTGAACATAGATGCAAAAATTCTTAATAAAATATTGGCAAAGTGCATGCAAACAACAACAACAACAAAAACACATTAAAAAGACAGTATTATATTATCAAGTGGATTTCATTCCACAGATGCAAGGTGAATTAACATACTGAAATCAATAAATGTAATTCACCACATCAATAGACTCAAAGATTAAGAATCACACAATTATCTCCATAGATGTAGAAAAAGCACTGGACAAAATACAGCATCCATTAATTTTTTTAATTTTTCCACCCCCCACAAAACTAGGAGGGAAATTACTCAACATTTTAAAAGTTATATACATTAAATCCAAGTCCAACAAAATTCTACATGAAGAAAAACTGAAAGTAGCTATCCCACTCTTTGGTCTATACCCAAAGGACTTAAAAAACAGCATACTACAGGGACACAGCAATATCAATGTTTATAGCAGCACAACTTGTATTAACTAAACTGTGGTACCAACCTAGATGCCCCTTAGTAGGTGAATGGATAAAGAAAACATGGTATATATACTCAATGGAATATTACTCAGCAATAAAAGAGAATAAAATCATGGCATTTTCAGTTAAATGGATGGAGTTGAAGAATATAATGCTAAGTGAAGTTAGCCAATCCTGAAAAACCAAATGCTGAATGTTTTCTCTCATATAAGGAGGCTGATTCATAGTGGGTTTGGGATGGAGGTCATGGGAGGATTAGATGAACTCTAGATAAGGCACAGGGGTGAGAGGGAAAAAAAAAGGGGAATGAGAGTAAAAAACATGGTGGAATGAGATGGATATCATTATCCTAAATACATGTATGTAGACACAAATGGTGTGAATATATTTTATATACAACCAGAGTCATGAAAAATTGTGCTCTATATGTGTAATATGGATTGTAAGCATTCTGCTGTCATATAAAACCAATTAGAATTGTTTTAAAAAACATTGTATTTTAAATTAAATACATTTTCTGGAAATCCCCTAGGCTTTCCCACACACACAAACATATATACCTACCAAGATATTTGTTTTAAACTAAATATAGTATGAATTTTAGTTATAGTTAATAATTTCCAATGAATTGAAATTTTTCTATTTATTTTTTCACTACTGTTTTATCTTCTTGAAAATTACTATAGCAAAACAAAAAGTCTAAGCTCTGTTTTAAGCTATTTTATTCACTACTATGGTAAAATACCTGAACTCATTCAGCACATATTTATTTACAGCCTATTATATGTTAGGTATACTAATAAGTGTGTGTTGGTACATGACTGTAATACTATTTACTTGGGAGGCAAAGACAGGAGGATTATAAATTTGAGGCCAGACTGGCTAACTTAATGTGAACTTCTCTCAAAATAAAAAAAAAAAAGTTAAAAAAGACTACAGATGTCGCTTAGTGTCTAAGGCACACATTCCATCATGCATGGAGGAAAAAAAAATCTTTGTAATTTATAGCAGAATATGGGAGTCAAATTTCACAGAGAATCTCAAATAATTCTGGGTATAATAAATGCAGGTGTAAGTTTTATGAAATTCATCTTTTGGAATGCATTCCAGAATTAATTTGCTTGTTTAGTAGCAGCTAGCAGATGATAAATTGTTTTCCTTTCTTTTGTTTTGGACTTAATACTAAAATACAAATGGAATATATGGTTTAGACCCTGACTTTATTCCCTCAAGATGATTTTAAAACTTGGGTGAACATTTTATTCTACATTGTAGCAGGGAAAATTAGTAGTTGGAACAGTAAAACTTGTACTTCAAACAAAAGCTGACCATTCATCTGTTCTGCAAAAAGCTACTTAAGGCCTCATCTTATGCATCTTATTTCTTCTGTTTAAAATTGCATCTCTAAATTCTATATTCCTCCTTGCTCTTTTGTTTGGTATTACTACAGTCTGATATCATGATTTCTTCTTCACGGTTAATAGCATGTTTTTCCAATTCTATCAGCAAATTACATTAGTTTCATTTAAAACAATTTGGTAACAATAGAAGACAGTAAAATTACATTTACTGGCCACTCAATGTACTGTAAAGAGTGTTTCCACAAACTTTCTCTTTATTTTTTTAAAGAAAAATCCAATCAATTAAAAAAAAATAATAACAAACTCCAAACATCCCTACAGGCTTGTGCATTTATTGGAGAAGGTTAAAAAGTTTCTGAAAAATACATTAGAGGTTAAATAGAACAGTGCAGAAAATGAAATAGCCTAGAGGAAATTACGATGAGAAGGTCAGTTGATTTAACCTGGTGTGTTGACTGTGGAGTTCAGGAGTGGAAAAGCACTTCAGTGAAAACCTGCAAACATGATGATGAAGACTGAATATACAATTTACATAATCTAATTCCAGGTTTTCATATGATTGTAATATCCAACAGACTGATCTCATTTGAACTCTAATATTTTCCCCTATGTAATATTGTTTGTACAATTTGCTCTTATAGGGCTTTTTGCTTTCAAATATAAGCTATATTCTAGTTGTGAAAAAGTGCTAAAAAGTGATAATCAAAAATGTAATACATATAAATATTAAGATGTTCGAAACAGGTATAGACCAAAATCATAACTATTACCCATAATCATTCACATGTAAAAGTTGAGTTATTTCTTTCAATACTTGGTAAGAAAATTTTATTTTTAATGTACAGAAAATTTCTCCAAAGAACAATGTACAGATAAATGACTTGAAGATATTAATGTGAAAAATTAAAAATTTTATATCCACATATCAATCATACTAGCACTTTTAAACCCTAATACTAACATAATACATAATTAGGTTAATGATAATATTATATATATTCAAAGAGTAAAAGAATCAAAAATATTTTGATTTTATTGTCATTGTTTAAAATGTCCTCCATAAAAACATTTTAAAAGGAAAAAGGGGAAGCTTTGTGAAGTTGGAAAAAACTTCAATCATTCTTTCAGCTACAGCAGACATTAATCTCATCAATTATTCAGTAGGTTAGAATTGATCTAACTCACTTTTTTCCCCTTATCTTTGAAATGGGTGTAGCTCTGAACCATTATAAAAAACTAACAGACCCACTAACAAAAATCAACCAGGCAAAGGTATTTTTTATGTAGAACCTAGACAAGAACTAAAAGAAAATTTAAAAAAAAAACATGAAATGTGATTTAGAAATATTCAAGATGATTGTTTAAAATAATTTAAATTTAAAGAATCCAATGATTTATATTATAAATTTTTTTTATAAAGAATTATGATTATTCTCCAACAAACAATGTAAAATATTTGAAATTGGTTATAAAATATTTTATATTGTGACATTCCTTAAATCCTTTATTATTTCTCTATACATGTAGTTTTTAACATTCACACACACAAATATTTTATTGAAATATTCTTTTTAGTATGTAGAATGATGATTCCTCTCAAGATATTACACTCTGATGCATAAAACTTGTGAAAACTTAAACAGATACAGAGGTATTCAGGTTTCACATGGTATTAAAGTTGCTATCACGTGATCTAAACATGGGTAGATTATCCTAGTTTATCTAGATGAGTTGATGTAATCATACGGGTCCTTTAATGTGGAAGAAACAGCAGGAGAGGAAGTGAGGTTGAGGTAATTTGTAGAGAAGTTGACCTGATGTAGTTGGCTCTGAACATAGAAAAGGTTAATGAACCAAGGAATGCAGGTAGCTTCCAGAAGTCAAAGAAAGTAAGAAAATGGCTTGGTCACTACAGCCTCTACAAAGGAATGCCAATTTTTTTGACACTGATTTTAATCCAGTAAGACCCACTATAGACTTCTAACCATCAGACATGTAAAATAATGAGTCTGCGTGGTTTGTAAATGCTAAATTTATAGCATTTTTTTTTTACAGAAAGTATAGAAAACTAATACACTATCTTTAAGAAAGAAGATAATCTCTGCTATGCATAGCAAGAAGTTAAACAGTATATGACCAAATCATAATGTTCAATTAAAATGTAATGTTTTTCATGAATTCTAAGTACATTAAGAGTGACTGTATGCCAGTTAGTAGCAAACATAGAAATGAACTTGAAGATTTTTAACAAAATAATTTCTGAATGACTATTGGGAGACTCACGAACAGGTAAGATATTTAGCCAGCTTCAGAAAATACACAAGAAATTAAGAGAAGTTAGGCAACATGAGGATAGAAAATCATACTATGAAACATTTGGGTTTGGATGCCACTTATAACAGGGCCACAGCTGGACTGTCCCAACCAGTTCCCTCACTCCTCTTGGATATTTGCCACCATTTCTGTCCCTATGAGACCTTTCTCACTTGCTCCAGATTCACTGAAACACTGTTCAATATTGAAAGTCTCAGGCATAAATATCTAGGAAGTCAAACCTAATGTACAAATACATACTTTAGATTCCAGAATTGTGAAGAAATAGGAACAGGTTGATTTGACATGATTTGGAGAATATTGGTCCCTGGTTTCCTTCAATACAGAAAGAATTCATTAAGTAAAAAGATGCACCCCTTTTACTTTATATTTCATAAAAACTGGTTCTAAATATTAGTATCCCATTGTACAGAGGATGAAGCTGAGGGCCAGATTAATATTAAATAATTTTAAGTAATTCTAAATAAAGTTTAGGTAGTAGACAGAATCACAATTACAATCTTGACATGGTTGATTCTCATTTTCTCTCTAGGATGCCTAAATTCCAGCATACATATTATGTAACTCCATAGAAAAATGACTCTTTTAAACTTAAATTAATAATTAAATTAATAATCAAAAACAATTATTGTCATCAAAATCACACAAAGATATCTTCAACAAAGTAAAATTTTGTTCTTGAAAATAAATTTGATTTTATATCTTATATATCATACTTTCTTGAGTGGGTGCAGTATCCTCCATGGTATCAAGATGGCAAATAAAACTCCTTAATTTTATTAGGGAACTGAATTTCATTCACCCCAAGTCCTGATACCAGTAAGGAAAATCTTACCTGGTCAAAGGAGGTAATATTTTCTGTTTACTTAAAGATCACTTGTCTATTAAAGTTGTATCTTCTCTCTGTGTATTCATTTCCAGATCTGTATACAAAGATAGAGGATCATTGTCTACATGAGACCTGCAGTTCAAGAAATGTGAGGGTGACATGTAACTTTATGCATATCCTTGGATATGCATATTTTGGATCCCTCTGGACACTAGTATATATTGGATCTGGAGTTTCCCTCAAAGGCCTAGGTGTTAAATCTTCATTCCCCAGTGCGGTGCTATTGGGAGATGGTATAAACCTTAAGAGTGGGGCATAGTGGAACATATTCAGGCCCTTAATTGTGTACCCTCAAAGTGGATTGTGGGACCTTGGTCTCTCCCCTTTCTCTCTTTCACATTTCAGCCATGAGGTGAACAGCCTTTGCTCTACCATGTGCTTCTGCCATGATGAATTACCTCATCACAAGCCTACATGAATACTGTCCACCATGGCCTAAAACTCCAAAATTGTGAGCCAAAGTAAACCTTTTATTTATAAAAATAATTGTCTCAGGTATTTTGTTACAGTGTCAGGAAGTTGACTAACATATGATCCTTAAGTATTCACTTACACTCATATTTAACAGATTAGAGTTAATTTAAATTACAAATTGCATACTTAAAACATAATCTATGTTATCTATTTATATATAAAATAAAATTTTTTTCTACTTTGTAGTCTGGACTAATTTTCAAAATTTATGCTTTGCTTAGGAAATGTAATTTCTGATTAGATTCCATTGCAAAGAAATATGCATTCTATAGTATTTTTTTCTTATGCCTTTATAAAATTCACTTTCTTAAGCACATGTAATAGATTGTAGCCCATATAAAAATTACTGAAGCTAAAATACATTCACATGAAACACTTTTAGTTAATCAGTCTTTTGGAGATCTTAAAACACAGGCTTCTATAAAACTGAATCCCATTTAAATTCTGATTGCATCATATACTCATTGTTTCCCATGAAGATTGATTAGTATCTATTGCAATACAAAATGAGATTCAAATTTATAATTTAAATGAATGCAGCTTTCCTTATACTGTCCCCATACTCACTCATAAAATTTTCCCTAAAATTAGAACTCCATTTTTATGCCTACTGAGGGGTACCGTATCTTCAAAATGAGGGTCTTGTGAATAAAAAAAATTATACAAAACAAAACAGAACAAAACTCATCATTGCAATGCTAGCAAGGCCCTTGGAGTTTTGTAAAACAAAAAATCCTTAATGCAAACAACTACAAAAACAAAACTTTAGCTTAATAGTCACTTTCAGTAAAAGCAAAATTTTTCAGAATATGTCATTTGGGGTGTAGTACCAGTGAGGTCAATCAAATAACATTTTAACCAGTCAGTTCTCAAAAATATTCAAGAAACAATATCCCAAAGTGTGATTAGGAACGTTAAGAACAAGTAGCACCCAAAGAGCAAAGACTCAATAGAGGTTTTGACCACAATTTTCTTGTTTCTTATACTGTGGTTAATCACCGAACATAAAGACGGAGAGGCATGATGCCAAGACATGAATCATATCATATCATACAAGGGTACTCTCTCTCTGATTAAATAAATTCTCAAAATGATTCACAGAATGCAATTTACACATACTTCTTCTATATTGCCATATTATAAATTAGATTTCTGATTATGATGTATTATGAAATTTAATACAAATATACACATAAAAGGAACTTGGAAAATATGATATCATGACTAGCGAATGTGGACTCATTGAACCCTCACATTCTGAAATCTGTATTAGAAGTACCATACTGTAACCTTTGCAATATTTGGCTGCAATGCTAGTCCACTAACCCATAACAACTCTTTCTAGCAATGATGTCTGTGACAGGGAAACTGTAGTAAAGATAAACATAGGAAAAAATGTCATGCATACTTTTAAAATTTATAAAAATGATCTTTTGTACTTTTAAGAGCAAATAAGTCATTTACTTGCTTCTTTTTTGAGAAGAACTTTTTTCATTTATGATCAGGTATAGCAATGATATATAAAAGCCTCATTTAATTCTAAAACAAATGATATTTAAATTTCACAAAATTTTACTATTCTTGGAAATCTTCATTATTTGACAGATTTTAAGCTTGTTTATTGTATGGATAAAGGGATGATTTTCTGCCAATAGTGAGTGATAAAATTTATATAAGTAGAAATATAGATTTAATATTACCATTGAAAAATAAAGTTGTGCTTTATATTCTATGGAGACTAAATACTTTGTTTTCATTTTAAATAAAACTAATTTTCGATTTATTTAGATAATACTAGCCCAAAATTTTTTAAAAAAATATTTTTAAATTAATTAATTCATTAATTGTATTTTGTGTACCAGAGATTGAATCCAGAGGCACTTCACCACTGAGTCACATCTCCATACTTTTTTAAATTTTTATATTTTATTTTGAGACAGATATTTTGTTTTTCCTTTTTTTTTGTTTTGTTTTTATACTAGGGATTGAACTCAGGGGAACTCGGCCACTGAGTCACACTACTAGCCCTATTTTATATTTATTTAGAGACAAGGTCGAAATGAATTGCTTAGCAACTCACTTCTTAAGTAATTTTTAATTGTAGATGGACACAATATCTTTATTTTATTTATTTACTTTTTATGTGGCTCTGAGGATTGAACTCAGTGTCTCACATATGCAAGGCAAGCACTTAACACCTAAGCTACAACCCAGCCCTAGCTATATAAATTAAAAGAATATTATAGTATTAATATTACACTCACACTATATATATTTACATATACATATGCAAAGATGAATATTTCTATTACATGTATGCAGGCATTATGATCATCTAATATTTAGAAAATACTTATAATTTGGTAAGCTTGATCATAAGATCTTTCAATCCATGTTTTAAAAATTTAATGAAAGACCAAATTGAGCAAAGTAACTAATATTAATTCATTCTTCTAGAAAAGAAAAGTGATTTAGCTCAGTTTTGTAGGAGTACAAGTTTGTTCAATTAGAAATTATAGGAGTAGGACTCTGAACCCATGTTTTATTAATATATTTGTCATAATAGAATTTAGACAGTTATCTTCTATAATTCTAACATCATCATACATGCTCTTTTTTTCTTTATTTTATATATTTAGCATTTTAGCAATAGGATGAGAATAAAAAATAGCTAGTGATGATTTAAACACAAGATGAGAAGTGGAAACTCCCTACATGCATAAAAAGTCCAGATCTTAGAGACGTCAGGGTCTTCAGTGTATTTTTTTTTTTTTTTTTTTTTTTTGAGAATGAAAGTCCATGAAGAGAAAAGTAGAAAGATTCATAAGAAAGGAAATTATTGAAATAAAAAAACTGGGAAAAATGAAAGAATTTTTTTTAGAAATGATAAAAGAAATTAGTCTAGGAAAGAGTAGGAAGATGGGGATATGCATTAGCAGAGAAAAGAGAAGCATTCAGGATTTGAAGATGTATCAATAACTGATTTAAAACAAAAGTGAAAGACTTGGAGAGAGTTTTTAAAGACAGTGATCAAAGTTTAATTAGGCATTAGAAAGGATATTCTACAAACTAATTAAAAATAGAATAACACAAACAGCACTCTGTCATTTAAAGTCATGTTAGGTGTATATTGAATGTTTGCTTTCTGAGGTATTAATTTTGATCTGCCATATTTTCCTTAGTGACATGCATAGAGATTGTCAAAACGCTAAGACTTTTACTTATCTAATTAGATCTTAATAACTACATGAATGAAAACCTTTATTTTTGTTTGCAATATAATGCGTTTTAAAATATTGCACACAATCCTGTCATTTACCCAGGCTTGCCAACTCTGTGCTCGCATAGATAAAACGGATTTTTTTTTAAGTTGTAGAAAATTTAAAGTTAACAGTGATCTAAATACTCCTCAAACAAAGCTGTATTTTTCAGTGGAATGACTAACTCTGTCAAACAATTGTTTTCAATAAA